>NC_083715.1:13431592-13743902 GCF_033118175.1 Dama dama
GAGGGTAAAACGTCTGCCTGCAATGCTGGAGACCCGGTTTCTATACCTTGGTCAGGGAGATCCCCTGGAGAACGAAATGGCAACCCACTCCAGTATTCTTGCCTGGAGAACCCCACTGACATGGACAGAGGAGCCTAGTAGGCTACAGTCCACAAGCTTGCAAAGAGTCGGACACGACTGAGCGACTTCACTTTCACATCAGTCGAGTATTATCATGTGTTTAAAAATCTGCAACAATCTGGTAAAAAAAAAAAAATCTGGTAAAAATGTCTGCATTGAAGGTACATATCCAGCTGTTCTAATTCATGGTGTGAGTAAGCTTAAAGTGCCCTGGGTTTTCATGGTTATTTGTGGCCCTGACATGCAGGCTGCTGATCATTCTTTTCCAACCAGGAATTGAACCCGTGATCCATACAGTGGATGCTGAAAATCTTAAAATACTAGACCAGGGCACCAGGGCAGTGCTTTGGTTTCATTTCCTAGATGATCTGAAAATCCATCACAGTACAGTACGGACTGGTATGAACACAATAGATGCGAAAGACTGACTAGCAACTAGTAAACTGTATAATGTAGTTGAACGTGTGATTGCTCACTTCCACTTAAAATTCAATTTCTCTGAGTGTCTGAAAACGCTCTTAATAAGGATGTTGGTAAATGAAAGATCTTGAAATCTGTTTCCGAGGGCAGTGATCCGGTTTAGACTTCCTAAAATGTGCTCCTGGAATTCTGAACTTCTACCTTGGTGTTCAAACACTCATTGATGTTTTTGCACGTTTGGTTTCTACAGTACATTTTTACCACAGAAGTACCAAAAGAAGAAGAAGTCTAACAGGCCTTACAAGAGTATAAGCCATACTGTCATTCCAATTACTCGATGGGCCTGTCTCAAAAGTCAAGAGATACAAATCAATAAAACTTTCACTTAAATACATTCATAGCAGAACAGTGAGACATGGAAGAGTCTTATCATCACTAATTCCTTACCAAGATAAACAACCATTTCCCACAATCTCCAAACCAAAACTTTGTCCTAGAGTGATACAGGACAATTAATGTGACCTCTAAATACACGGGCAACAAAACAGGCCTTCATTTTAAGAATGCTTTGCAGTGAACTAAAATTCCAGTGCTTCAGCAAGCTGGCTTCAACATGCTTTACTTCTATTAATGTACCAGCCTTGTGAGGCAATACACTTTAAACCTGTCTGCTTAACTTCTTAATACTATCACTGTACACCCCCTTGCTTAATAAAGGCTCATTATGGAGTGCCCACTGTCAAACCTAACTGATTTAAAAGACAAACAAACAAGGATCCAAAGAACTATAAAGTTTTTGAAAATTTAAAAAGGTTGCCATGGTGGATTCTGAATATTAAGGAATATTCAAACTCACGGATACATAGGCCTCAATATATATTCACGTGTTCAACCTTCTGAGACCTAAAACGGTAAAAGATCTGACTACTTTCATGTACAAAACATTAAAAAGCATACACACACACGGTTCAGCCTTGACTTACACCTCAGGGTCTTCACCCTCAGCTGCAGGGTCCTTAAACTGGATTTCATCATCATCTTCAGTTTCAAAGGTATCTGTGTCACTAAGTTCCACTAAAAATACAATAAGAGCATACGCTTAAAAATATAAAATCAAGGTGTTACTAGATTAATTGCCTATTTAAAGAAACAATACTGGATTACTACTAAAACACTGAAGTGTACAACAGACTGCTTGTAATCAAACTTCGATTCAATAGTTTCATTCCAAGAAAAATCTTCCCAACTGCAAACACATCACAGAGAACAAACTCACAATGAAACTGCTAAAAGAAGTTCACTGCCAAGTAAGTATTGATCTGATTCCCAATTATCTTACTATTTCTTAAACGACCTAATTGTCATCAGAATCTTCACTCTTACTTAAAACCACATAACTTGATAATAAAATGCACTCTAATAGAGTAAGTAAAATTGCTATCATGTTCAAAATATGCGTTTAGTGCACTTCCTCTTTTTGGTTACTAGAAGTATTTTCATCTTTCCAAGCTTACTAGAGGAATACTTTTGTCTTTAAAAAATAAAAGGGATATCTTTTAAAAGCACTCTCCACAAAACGCCACAACAGTACTCTGTATACGAAGAAAAACTGAATACTCCTCCACAGAAATCAATACCAGTACCATAACTGTTGTCATCGAGTAGCTGAAACCAGCTATATAATCTCTTAAGCATTGTTAAGAGGCATTCCTTTAACAACTCGTATGTATAAGTCTAGAGCCCGTAAATTTTTCATTCCCCACCAAAAGAATATACTGCAGGAAGATAATCCATTACTAAGTTCTTAATATACTGATATTTAACACATACTTAAAGAGGATTGAAGCATATTTGTAAAAATACATAGAGAGAGAGAATCCTGAAACAACTGCTTCACCTAAACACTAACTAGCAAATGCTATGAGAAGACAGGGAAATGTAAAATCTTTGATAATAACTACCATATTCTGGAAGCTCTCCATAAGCCTTCAGACTTCTAGCTTCATCTGCACTGTACTTTAAGATTACATCTGCTCTGTTATCCTTGGAGAGGAACAAGGAAGGATCAAAATTGGTTATGCAAAGAATCATCAGCTGTCTCATAAATTACTTTCAGATAAACACACTTATGTGAAACCTCACCATTCTCTCACCTTTCTTCTATCATCCGCACACACACGCGCACACACACACACACACACACACAAGTCCTCGTGATGAAGTCTGCATGCATGACCAAATAAAATATAGACTAGGAAAATGATGTATATAACGCACTGAATCAAAAGTACGAAAAGGAAACACGGCGGCGGGGCGGGGTGGGGGGGGGAGTGCTGTGGCACTACTGTCCTTGTTCACTCTCTAACACTGTAGTTCTAAGTGAAGGTGGTATTGTTACCCAAGAGAAACCTTTCTATCACCCACAGTTCTTAGAGTATCTTACTGATTCGCATTGTTTGTGGTGATTTAAAAAGATACCTATATTCTCCTAAAACCTGACAGGCTTGGAGTGAAGTCCTTGTGTGTTTATAAAGCTCTTCTGTGTGCTTCTGATGCAAATATGCCTGTGAAGTACTGCCCTAACAAAGTTCACTTTTCTCCATTTTAAAGACGCCCAGTCACTGACAGAGCAAACAATTCTGAATGCTTACAATTAACCTAGAAAAGGCCTAAAGAAAGGCAACTGAAAATATCACAGTCATAAAACTGCAGTGTAGTAGAAAGCAACACTTCTCAAACTATAATGTGCACAAAAAAACATGTAGGTATTGTGTTAAAACTCTCAGTGCAACTCAGTAGGGAAGAGATTAGCTAATAACGTACTAAGATACTTCCACAGAGTGGGGGTGCTGCTATTATCTTTACAATATGATTTCAGTAACAAGGGTTTGCAATTATCCACAGCAGATTAAAAATCAGAAGAGCTGTTTGTGGCTATCACTTTAAAGTCAGTACCTTAATCCCTTATAGGATTAATATAATTGTGGTTACACTGCCCGTGAAACAAAACAATTTTTCCATTCCTTTCCGGGGTTATATGTAGTTCAACTAAAATAAATGGACATGAAAATGATGCACATTTACAGAGTCTATATTTTTACTCAGCACATATGAAAAATGGCAAGGTTATAAATGGATGATCCAGATCACAAAATCATACAAAGGAAAAAAATTCAGTAAAGTTTCAGGATATAAAATCAATATGCAAAAGTCAGTTATAGTAGTAATGTGTCCATACTACGCAAAGTAATGTACAGATTCCATGCAATTCCTATAGAAATTCAAGTAGCAGTTATTTTCAGAGACAAAGCCATATGGAACCGCACACAATCCTAACCACCAAAGCAACCTGGAGGAAGAATAAAGCTGGAGGACACACACTTCCTGCTTTCCAAACACAACTGTCCCAACAATATGTCTCCGGCATTTCACCAGTAATATGGACTCTTGGGACAAAACTCATCACTCAGAAATAAAATTTTTCAAAGACAATCAATTAAAACCCATGAAGGGAACCAAGATCTCAGTGCAGAAAAGACATCCTCTCCAATAAACAGTACTGGGAAAACAATACTTAACATATAGTGGACGCCTTTCTTACACCACAAACTGCCTAAAATTACCCTGAAGTAGATCAGAGATTTAAACACAGGCCTGAAACCCTCAAACTACTGGCAAGAGAACGCAGTGCAAAACTACCAAGTGCCGCTCTTGCTCTTTGCTTTTTGTATAGGACACCAAAGCCATAAGCAACACAAGCAAAACCTACTCAGTGGAACTACATCACACTAAATCACTTTTGCACAGAAAAGCAAATTGTCAACAACAACTACAAAAAGACAGTGTACTAGATCGGTAAAAATATTTGCAAATGTTATGACCAATGAGGGCATAACATCCAATGCAGATAAATCCTGCCATCTGGAGCAACTAGGATGAAACCGGAGGGTAGTGTGCTAAGAGAAACAAGTCACACAGAGAAGGCAAACACTGTAGGACCTCACTTATATGTGGAATCAAGACTGAAGACACACTAATCAAAGTTCAGGGATGCTCCTAACCTCTCAGCTTCGAGTCACCTGGATTTTCTGCACGAGCCTAAAATGAAGAGCTATCAGTCGCCTGGCTTAGTATCAAAGGTATACCACTGCAAGCACAGGGCCTGAACGCAGAGGATGAGAGGCCTGCTGGTTTTTAATGAAACCTCAAACACGGGCTGTCTGTGATGTTATAAAGAAGCATCCAGTGGCCACAGGCAAGGAAAAGATTCATGCCTTACACAATCTGTTTCAGAAATCACTCAACAAACAATGGCAAGAAAAAAGCCCTGGGAGAAGAAATCGGATCTCCCGTCTCACCATGTTATATTTGCACTTTTGAGATTTCAACAAAAACAGAAACAAGAACGAACATGGGACGTACGAAGAAAAAGGAAAATGTGTTCGCTCACATACCAGAAAATACGTAGGCAATACAAAGCATGACTGAGAAAGCCTACAAGCTGGACTTAACAGAGACATTACCTCGGGTAGCATGTGTAAGAAGAAGACAAGAAACAGTGTGCATAATGTGGTTTTAATTGTGAAGAATATTGCACTAGAGAATCAAGACAAACTTATTCTTTAAAAGAAAACTAGTGGAGATAAAAAAGTCGCTTTAATCACTAATAGAACGATCACACCAAAAAAATCAACAGGGAAACAGAAGACTGAAATTTACAAATCAGCACATCGTAATTATTTATAGGAAACATGACTTGATAATAGAATAGAGAGAGAAACATGACCTGATAATAGAATTATTGCACTTAAAATTTAACTGGGCACATGTGATGGGTTTGACTTCTGTCTCACAAGTCTTAGTACAAACACTGAGGTCATAGCGGGCAACTAACAAGTAGCTTTTTAAGCATTCATCTCAGATTTATAACATACACTCTAAATCACCTAGTCTATGTCTTACCCTTCTCCTACAAGCCAAACCCCCCCCCCCTTGGAGATTAGAGGTTTTGCCTGACTTAATTGCATCATCTTACAGCAGTGATTTCTCAAACTGCGATTTGAGACCTTGAAATTTAAAAACTGCAACTGAGAACCCAACATAAATTACTAAATTTTTTTTTAGTGAGTAATAATGCTAATGAAAATCACTCTCATATGCTACTGTTCTATTTCAGCAAAGGGTAGTTTACAAAAGTATTTAAAAAGAAAAATGGGCGGAGTCCTCTGGCGGTCCAATGACAAGGACTCAGGGCTTCCTCAGATGTATTCTGGGTTCAATCTCTGACTGGGGATCTAAGATCCCACGAGCTTCAGCGCCATCAAAAATTAAAGGAAAAGACAAGTGAAAGGAAAATGAATAATCTAGCTCTGTGAAATATATATCATAAAATATGAAGATACCTTCTCATTTTACTGCAGATACTGAAAACGTCAGCCTGCACCAGAATCACTGAAAACCTAGCACAGAGGCCTGACTACACCTGGACTTTAAAGAAGGACAGAAGGATGAGCTCTAGTATTTATCCAAAATTATAAGAGAATATTTATTACTTATTATATTTAAAATAAAGAAAGAAACAACCAGTCTTCCCACAAAACACATGTACCGTCAGCCAGCCAGAATCCTATCATCTTAAACACTGTGGATCATAACAAATTTGGATGCCAGAAGGATGAGACTCATAACTGGCTAGAACAGGTCAAATGCATTTTATTGCATCATCTAGATACTGATATTAATGATTCTTAAATTCAAGATTATAAACTTACACGTAATTCTTACCTGATAGTCTCGAAGACCAACCAATATAATATCTGAAGAATTTATCCAAACCTATAAAAGAAAACTCATGGTATATTGTATGTAAAATGCAAACAATAGTGTTCAATGTAAAGCAATACTTAATACAAAAAATATAATTCATTCGGTCTGTGAGAAATATCTACTAATGAATTATGGCAAAACTACAGATGAGTGTGTGTGTGTATGTGTGTGTGGTCTGTGTGTGTGTTGTGTGTGCATGTGCATGTATGTGTGTATTATCTGTGTGTGTGCTCATGCCTAAGAGCATCTGAATGTACAAGAGAATAGTTCTTTGTCACGTGAATTACTTTTATTCACAAATCACTCTGGACATTTTCAGTTCTTTTCAACAAATGAAAATAATTCATCTACACAAATATAGTCATCTAGTTACCAGTTGACGTCAATTCAGGTTCCCAAACCACTAACTGGAAGAGAATGACTCAAGAGAACAAAACTGATTTTTAATCCAAAAAAGTAGGGTTGAAGGAACTTTTAAACAATATGGTCAATCAACGTGCCAAAATTACTAAATAAGATGCTCTACCATGTTCCAATTTCAAATGTTCCTAACAACACATACAGCTGTTCCCACAAAGCAAAGTCTTACCCAGGACCAAACGTTAGGTTTAGTTAACAATTAGACTTCTGTTGTCTGAAAAATAATCTTCAGGTGTTTTATTTTTCTTGCTTTCTTTCTTTCTTTCTTTCTTTCTTTCTTTCACGGCTTACCATTTCCATTTGGTTCATACACGGACTCTGTCTGTTTCCGCAAGAGCAAACATTTCTGGCATAAGTCCAGTCTAGGTGTCACAAATCATTCTTTCTAAATCTAAGTCCTAGTATTAAAGTTATCAAGCATTTTCTAATTTTATGCGTTTATATTGCCATATAAATCACTATTCTTGAAGTCTTCAAGAATTCACCAAATTCAGTCACTTGGAAGCACAGATAAATGTTTTAAAGGTAAGCTTTGGACTAAAGGAAAATATACCTCCACACTGACCTTTTTTCTCAAGCTTCCTCGGATATGACATATCCTTGTCACACCGTCAAAGCACACTGCTTCCAACCGTGCATTTCCCAACATTTTGGTTACCTGGGCATACTCTTAGGAAGGGGCAAAAAAGAAAAAAGAAAAACAAAACCGTAACATACTGTCCAGTTTTCCTAAAAATGCAACACTTGTGATTAAGTTGGTAACTTCACTGTGAGTGCTAACTTTAGACCAAACCATAATTTAAAACAGAACAAAAGGTTCAAGTATGACAACAAATGAGAGCTGTCTCAGGGGACATATATTAATGTTATCCACAAAAATGGGAGAATTCTTAGTCTCTCAAGCAATGTCTACGGTCTCATTCAGCTAAACTGATGCACTTATCCTCTTGTTTTCTGAGCAAGTAAAAGTTGACAAAAGTGAAGCAGTTAATCCAAAATCACAAACGTTATTTCCACGAAAAGCTATCGCTACTGGGTATATTTAAGTCATCCACTAATTTGAGAAAATCAGTTCAGTCTTTGTCTTCACGACTGCATGCTCTACCTCTGCACACCAAAGTGGCTCACTTCAGACTGCGCCCTACATGCTGGCTTAGCAACCTCTCACGCTGCATATTTGCAAAATCTTGCCTCTCCTTTCCCTCATTAACTCTACTGATAATCAACAGCAGGCTGATCACTAACGAACATTTGCTTGAGGACACACTGATGCTTATTCTAAGTCCTTAATAGAGTATTTCAAGATAAAGCGTCAAATGCTTAAAGACAATTCTATCTAAGCATAGTCAAGAGGCCACCAGATTCTACTGTCAGTTGAAGACACTGACATAAGCATTAGCCAGCACGGGATGACGTCTTCTTGACTTTAAATGACAAACGCAGGCATCAGAATAGAGAAAGAAACAGGCAGTTAATATAAAGCAGGTACATTACTAAAGGTTTACTAAGGACAAACATCAAAGTGACAGCCACTGCAGCCACAATATTAAAGGCGACTGCTCCTGGACCTTTCAGGTAGGATATAAATAAAGTCCCTGATGATTATACCGTGGAAGCGAGAAATAGATTTAAGGAACTAGATCTGATAGACAGAGTGCCAGATGAACTACAGACAGAGGTTCGTGACATTGTACAGGAGACAGGGAGCAAGACCATCCCCAAGAAAATGAAATGCAAAAAATGCAAGATGGCTCTCGAGGAGGCCTTACAAACAGCCGTGAAAGAAGGGAAGTGAAAAGCAAAGGAGTAAAGGAAAGACATACTCATTTGAATGCAGAGTTCCAAAGAATGGCAAGGAGAGATAAGAAAGCCTTCCTTGGCGACCAGTGCAAGTAAAGAGAGGAAAATAAAAGAATGGAAAAGATTTCTTCAGGACAATTGGAGATACCAAGGGAACGTGTCATGCAAAGATGGGCTCCAGAAAAGGCAGAAATGGTATGGACTTAACAGAAGCAGAAGATATTAAGAAGAGGTGGCAAGAATACACAGAAGTGCACAAAAATGATCTGCCCGACCCAGATAATCACCAAGGAGTGATCACTCACCTGGAGCCAGACATCTTGGAACGTGAAATCAAGCGGGCCTTAGAAGTATCACTACAGACAAAGCTAGTGGAGGTGATGGATTTCCAGCTGAGCTATTTCAAATCCTCAAAGATGATGCTGTGAAAGTGCTGCAGTCAATGTGCCAGCAAATTTGGAATACTCAGCAGGGGCAAGGGGACAGGAAACCTCAGTTTTCTTTCCAATCCCAAAGAAAGGCAACGCCAAAACCTCTCAAAGTACCGCACTGCTGTACTCATCTCATACGCTGGCAAAGTAATGCTCAAAATTCTCCAAGCCAGGCTTCAACAATACATGAACTGTGAACTTCCAGATGTTCAAAGCTGGTTTTCTAAAGGCGGAGGAACGGAGATCAAATTGCCAACATCCACTGGATCATGGAAAAAGCAAGGGAGTTCCAGAAAAACATCTATTTCTGCTTTACTGACTATGCCAGAGCCTTTGACTGTGCGGATCACAATAAACTGTGCACAATTCAAAAACGTTGGGAATACCAGCCCACCTGACCTGCCTCTTGAGAAATCTGTACGCAAGTCAGGAAGCAACAGTTAGTGGTGGATGTGGAACAACAGACTGGTTCCAAGTAGGAAAAGGAGCATATCTAGGCTGCACATTGTCAACCTGCCTATTTAACTTCTATGCAGAGTACATCACGAGAAATGCTGGGCTGGATGAAGCACAAGATGGAATCAAGACTGCCGGCAAAAAAATTCAATAATCTCAGATACGCAGATGACAGCACCCTTGAGGAAAGATTCTCTTTATGAGAGTGAAAGAAGAGAGGGAAAAAGTTGGCTTAAAGCTAAACATTCTGAAAACAAAGATCATGGCTTGCGGTGCCGTCACTTCATGGCAAATACATAGGGAAGAGTGGAAACAGTGGCTGACTTTAGTTTCGGGGCCTTGAAAGCCACTGCAGATGGTGACCGTAAGCATGACATAAAAAGACGCTTGGATGGAAAGTTATAACCAAACTATACAGCATATTGAAAAGCAGAGACATTCCTTTGCCAACAAAGGTGCATCTAGGCAAAGGCTATGGTTTTTCCAGCAGTCATGTATGGATGTGTGAGACAGGACAGTAAAGAAAGCTGAGTGCTGAAGAACTGATGCTCTTGAACTGTGGTGTTGGAGGAGACTCTTGAGAGTCCCTTGGACTGCAAGGAGATCCAACCAGTCCATACTAAAGGAGATCGGTCCTGGGTGTTCATTGGAAGGACTGATCTTGAAGCTGAAACTCCAATACTTTGGCCACCTGATGTGACGAGTTGACTCTTTTGAAAAGACCCTGATGCTGGCAAAGATTGAGGACAGGAGGAGAAGGGAACAAGAGAGGATGAGCTGGTTGGATGGCATCACTGACTCAAGGGACATGAGTCTGGCTAAACTCCAGGAGTTGCTGATGGACAGGGAGGCCTGGCTTGCTGCAGTCCACGGCGTTGCAAAGAGTTGGAAATGACTGAGCAACTGAACTGAACTGAACTGCTCCTTGGAAGAAAAGCGATGACAACTCTAGACAGCATGTTAAAAGGCAGAGATATTACTTTGATGACAACGCTCTGTACCGTCAAAGCTCTAGTTCTTCCAGTAGTCATGTATGGGTGTGAGAGTTGGGACCATGAAGAGGGCTGAACGCCAAAGAGTTGAAGTGTATCAACTGTAGCGCTGGAGAAGACTCTTCAGAGTCCCTTGGGCAGCAAGGAAATCAAATCAGTCAATCCTAAAGGAGATCAACCCTGAATATTCACTGCAAGGACTGCTGCTGAAGCTCCAATACTTTGGCCACCTGATGCAAAGAGTCGACTGCAAGGAGAAGACCCTGATGTGGGAGGGAAAGCAGGAGGGGAAGAGAACAGGACAACAGAAGATGAGATGGTTGGATGGTATGACAGGATTCAAGGGATATGAGTCTGAGCGAATGCAAGGGTATGGTAAGGACAGGGAACCCAGGTGTACTGCCGTTCACGGGGTCCCGCAAGGGTCACAGACATGGCTTAGTGACTGAGAAACAACTCCCCCAAAGAGATTCTTGTCTCATCTGTCATTATCCTGAAAGGTAAATGGGATTCCAACTATGGACAGTCCCTTGCATCACAGGCCATGAACCCAGCTTAGTACTCAGGGCTGCTACACAGGAGAAAAGAGCAAAGAAAAGATAATGATAATTTAAAGACTGGCCCTGAAACACACTTCTAACGTAAGGAAAAAATATGAAGGTCAAAGACCAGATTATCTTTAGAAACACATCATGTTTCAAATGATCAATAAAAATATTTGTGTTTGTTCCTGAGCGTGTGTGTGTGTGTGTGTGTGTGTGTGTGTTTAGTGACTTGCACTATGCAGGAATAACTACATGGCTTTGTTATGAAGTGCTGGAAATGACTGAAACAAATGGACAAATGTTTATGGTGGTTATATATACACCAGCTCAACAACAGAGAATAGAATTTTCAATTGAGAGAAAGGTATGCACAAGAACTGAACAATATGCTAACTTCCATTCATTTCAACATCCACATATGGCTCCTGGCTATTCCTGAACAGGGGTTTGCCCAGTGGCTCAGCCATGAAGAATCCACCTGCAAACGCAAGAGACAAAGGAGACAACGCACTAGACTTCCGGGCCAGGATGAGCCTGTGGAGAAGCAAATGGCAACATACTCCAGTATTCTTGCCTGGAGAATCCTGTGGACACAGGGGCCAGGTGGGCTACAGTCCCCGAGATCTCAAAAGAGTCAGATGTGACTAAGCGCAAGCATTGGGGCTAGAACTGAGTACCTACCAAGTGACAGTATAATGCTAAGGTTAAATTTCCTGTGACCATGCTACTGGAGTTACATAGGAGAAAGGCTTCGCTCTTAGGAGATGGAATATTTAGGGCTAAAGTCCATAACTGTATGTAACGAGACCCGCCTAGAAGAAAGTTTAATATGTTAGGAGGACTTTGACAAAGGAGGCAAGAATATACAGTGGAAAAAAGACAACCTCTTTTAACAAGTGGTGCTGGGAAAACTGGTCAACCACTCGTAAAAGAATGAAACGAGAACACCTTCTAACACCATACACAAAACTAAACTCCAATGCAGTAAGGATCTAAATGTAAGACCAGAAACTATAAAACTCCCAGAGGAGAACATAGGCAAAACACGCTCCGACATAAATCACAGCAGGATCCTCTATGACCCACCTCCCAGAATATTGGAAATAAAAGCAAAAAGAAACAAACGGGACCTAATGAAACTTAAAAGCTTTTGCACAACAAAGAAACTATCAGCAAGGTGAAAAGACAGCCCTCAGATTGGGAGAAAATAATAGCAAACGAAGCAACAGACAAAGGATTAATCTCAGAAATATACAAGCAACTCCTGCAGCTCAATTCCAGAAAAATAAATGACCCAATCAACAAATGGGCCAAAGAACTAAACAGACATTTCTCCAAAGAAGACATACAGATAGCTAACAAACACATGAGAAGATGCTCAACATCACTCATTATCAGAGAAATGCAAATCAAAACCACAACGAGGTACCATTACACACCAGTCAGGATGGCTGCTATCCAAAAGTCTACAAGCAATAAATGCTGGAGAGGGTGTGGAGAAAAGGGAACCCTCTTACACTGCTGGTGGGAATGCAAACTAGTACAGCCGCTATGGAGAACAGTGTGGAGATGTCTTTAAAAACTGGAAATAGAACTGCCATATGACCCAGCAATCCCACTTCTGGACATACACACGGAGGGAACCAGATCTCAAAGAGACACATGCACCCCAGTGTTCATCGCAGCGCTGTTTATAATAGCCAGGACATGGAAGCAACCCAGATGTCCATCAGCAGAGGAATGGATAAGGAAGCTGTGGTACATATACACCATGGAATATTACTCAGCCATTAAAAAGAATTCATTTGAATCAGTTCTAATGAGATGGATGAAACTGGAGCCCATTATACAGAGTGAAGAAAGCCAGAAAGATAAAGACCAATACAGTATACTAATGCATATATATGGAATTTAGAAAGCTGGTCTAACCATAACCCTACATGCAACACAGAAAGAGAGACACAGATGTACAGAACAGGCTTTTGGACTCTGTGCGAGAAGGCGAGGGTGGGATGTTTTGAGAGAACAGCATCGAAACATGTATACTATCAAGGGTCAAACAGATCACCAGCCCAGGTTGGATGCATGAGACAAGTGCTCGGGGCTGGTGCACTGGGAAGACCCAGAGGGATCGGGTGGAGAGAGAGAGGTGGGAGGGGGGGTTGGGGTGGGGGAATACATGTATATCCATGGCTGATTCATGCCAATGTATGGCAAACACCACTACAATACTGTAAAGTAATTAGCCTCCAACTAATAAAAATAAATGAAAAAAACAAACAAACAAACAAACAAACAAAATGGTAGGAGGAAAATGTGCATGTTCCAAAAGAAAGAATAGAAGAAAGCACTGAAAATTAGTGAGTCTAAGTTATAAACAAAATATGGGAGTTGCACTCATATTTCATCTCCTCTGTGGGCTTAGCTAAATATGAAAGGGGAAAAAGTAAGTGCTTCAGTCAGTTATTTTACTCTTATTTTAGTCTGCACTTACTCAAGTAAGAGATAGTCAACTATTCTGTTACTTTATTAAATATGATCATGCACTAGTGACATTGGAGTACTGAGGGGCTGAGGTCTTGGCATGGATTTCTCATAGTCTACTGAAAAATGAGTGCAAAAGTAGGCGATTTTCAATGTTGGCAGCCAGGCTTACTCTGCTCCAAACACTACAATTCACTGTCATTTATACCATGGTTATCCACAGAGTAAAAACAGGACACCTTGTTTACAGAAATGCCACATTGTAAACCTGCATGAGAAAAGAAATAGTGTACAATAAATTAATACAGAAATTATGGAGAAATATAGGGCACTGTAAATGGGGAAAAGATGGAGATACGAGGGGCTTCCGTCGTGGCTCAGGGGTAGGGAATCCACCTGCCAATACAGCAGACACTGGTCTGACCCCTGGTCCAGGATGAACTCACATGCCTCCCAAAGACTGAGCCCCGGTGCCACAGCTATTGCGCCTGTGCTCTACAGCCTACAAGCTGCAACTACTGAGCCCATGCACTGCAACTACTGAAGCCTGGTCTCCCAAGAGCCTCTGCTCCACAAGTGGAGAGGGCACCCCGATGGGAAGCTCGTGCATTGCAGCTGCAGAGCAGCCCCTGCTGTCCTCATCGAAAGAAAAGCCCATGCGCAGTAAAGAAGGCCCAGCACAGCATAAAAAAAAACAAAAAGAAAAACACATAAGCAGATAAAAATCGTTTAGATGAAGAAAAAACAAGGGAGTTATGAGACAACTCCTCAGCATTATGACTAAGACATGTTTCAGATCAAACTGTGAAATTCACATTACTAGAAAAGGTATAAGTAAAGAATTCTTACCTTGTCCATCTTCTTTAAAGACTAGGTCTCTATTTTTATATTCAATCTCCTTCTTACCCTTACGCTTGTTTCTGCCTCCTTTACCTAAGTGATTAAAAAGTGAATAAAAATTGAAATCTAATCATCTGTATAATAGTTTACAAACTCAACTGTAAAACAAACAAACGTAAGCTTTGAAACTTTACAAAAACACAGCGGAACAAACAGGTTATCATTTAAATACCAGGAAAATATTAACAGACCTCAAAAGAGATTTACAATTTAACCTAACTTGCTTACCGATTAGCCGCTTACCAATTGCCAATGATGTTCTTCTAAATCACTTAACAGCTAATATCAACCACATAACACATTACCAGAGATAACCATTAGCATTTTTATTATCCATGCTTTCCACTTAAACCTGGATTCTATACATTCTCTTCCACAATTTACTTTCCAATTAATAAACCCAGACTACTCCATATATCTGTAAAGGAATGGAAACTGAAAAATCATATGTAGAAACGTCTTCAGTTTGGCATGAGCGTTAGCAGCTGGTTTAAAAGTCCCACAGAAGGAAGACGGGAGCCACCCAAGGCTGGACTGAAGATAACATTAACAAAAATGTATTGAACATCTATTAAGCACCAAGCTGTACTAAGTCAGCATTCATAAAGTCAGTCCTATTCTCTTCAGGATACACAACCCAATGTGGGCATCTGAAACTTCATTCCTAAAAACAGAGGAGGAAACAAGGACTGTTTCTCTTGTTACAAATGCACACTTATTTGTAAGCTAAAAGTGAATTAAATAGATTAGAAAAAAACAAGTAGAAGTGGTTTGTAATTTACCTAACACATTATGAAAAAGAGGTTTCTAGAGTTTGCCTGGATAGTTAGCAGGAAAACATTTGCTTGCTAGAGAAAGGCTGTGCCAGTTGGTTTGGGGAATGTAGAGAGCACTGAACTCAAAGGTGAAAAATTTGACCCAATGTGGCAAACCTTAAGGAAGCCTTGAGAGCTAACATGAAGTGTCAGGAATGAATAATGAAGAGAGGTTTGCTTCTCGTGTAATGTGAAATGTGGTGCTACTCTGAAGGAGATATTCTCACTCCTAGCAGTTCCAGTTTGCCAGGAGGCATTACAAGAATATTAAACATGACACAAGAACAACTCAGGTCTCTAAAAAGGAGAATTCAAGGACTGACTGTCCCAGGGCTCTGCTTCAGTAAGTTTAGAAGTACCGTTTTGGAAGTTACAAGCAGAAGTACTGTCAAATCTGGTTATTTGTGAACTGTCTGACTCAGAATAAAGACAAATAGAAATACACAGTGCCAGCATCTATTTTACTGGATAAGAAGGCTGAACACGTTGGGATATGTGTGCGTTCTAAAGAAGGTTAAGGTTTGTGACAGGCAGAAGAAAGTAAACTGGCAGACATGAACCTAAACGTGCAACAGCGTTTTGCCTCCGTGTTTGCAAAGCAGTCTTTTCACCAGTAGTCAACCGCGCACAAAGTAAACTACTGACAAGTATTTACTAGACCCAAAGAGAGAATCAGTGTGTCACAAACAACAGCTAAGGGAGAGTCTTCGGAAGGGATGAAGGCCTCAGGGACGAAGCCTCAGCTGCCCGAAAGTAGCCTTCTGCCAGTTTACTACCGGCCTGCAGTTAAACTGGCATGAATCCAAAACTAATCGTATTTTCAGCTCCGTGTAAAACTGACAAAAGCGGAGAGGAAATTATCCCGCTATGTCTACAGAGCGGGAGGAAGCAGGAGCCGCTTCCTAGCTCCTCTGTGGACTGTGGAGTCCGCTCAAAGACCTCAGCCAACCACACGACGGAGAAACTACCACTGACCGCGGCAGAGCAGACCCTGGTGCCGGGAAGCCGAGTCATTACCTTTATTCTTGGGCATAGCTGCAACGGCAGGCTCACTGTTTCCAAGCAGCTTCTGGTGCCGCTGCCGCTGGCAGGTAATCCTCCGAGGTTTCCAAGGAGCTAACCTACACACTCCGACTTGAGAACTCGCGCGAGAAATCGGAGCGCAGCCACGCCTAGCGGCAGCAAAATGGCGACCCAGCCAGTGTCACGTGGTTAACGTCACTTTCCCCGCCTCTGACGCTATGGGCCTATCCTCCAAGCACATTCTCTTCCGCCCTACGGAGCACGTGTAGTCCAAACCCACTGACTTCCTGGCACTCAACAATGTGAGGGACGCTGTGACAGATTGCAGTAGACAGGTATAGATTTTTGGAGAACACTGCGCTGAGCGAGATGTGTCAATATAGTGGAGACCGCATGCATTTCCCCAAATAGAAACCGCTTGAGCTGACTCAAACTACTGAGTAGACTTTTGCTATTTTGTAATAAGTGCTCTTGACCATTTGCTCTCTGATCGTTTCTTTGTTTGAATTGTATGTGTTGTCTTCCTTCTTGGAGAAACAAATTCCACCAGGAGGCTTCTGTTAGAAATATGGTACATAGTACAGTGGTGGAAGAATTAAAGAGAAAGGGTATAGATGTCTCTCAAAAGATTGAGCCCAGGATCATTACAGACCCCTCTCTTAGGTCCACCAAGATTGGTGTATCCAGATGTCGTATCCAGTGTCAGATGGGTAGAATAAAGTTTAAAGTTAGTGTAAACAAACAAAAAAATGGATAAAGAATAAAATTTAGAAATATCAAAAACTCTCTCTTCAGAAATAAAATGTTCAGGATTGTTTTTCATAGTGATGGAAGTGATGGATAGTTTCACCTATTTTAAGTATGAGGAAACATTCGGGACTACGTGTTACTTCACTTGAACTAATTTATGCAAGACGCCCTACCTTTTGACGTGAGAAACCACTATTGTCCATGTGCTTTAACCACTAAAGAAAAGTCACTCTTGATCGACTTAAGGAAAGACGTCAAAATCTACTGCAGTTGTCCATCAGCAGTGCATGCTTGAGAAACTCCAGATGGGAAAAACAAGATGAAGCATTTCTGTGCTTGGGTCTATGGGTCCCTAGATGGTTAAGATGAATATGGGAATGGAAACTTTAGTGATTCCACATGCTTGCCTAGAGAAACGCTACAATCTCTTGCTTTCAATCCCTGTTTGTTTGGCGTGTTTTTTTCTTTTTTTCTTTGTGATTATCAGGAATGTTTTCGCAAGTTATGTGTTTCACTACATATAGTTTCTGCCTTAAAGAAGGTTTTATATGTACTGGCTCTGCCCCTGCGTCTGCCTCTTAGCCTCCTCTCAAAACTGTGTGAAAGACCATTTCCAGCCTGTGGTCTTCAAGTTTCCTGAACTTATGATTTTCTATTTATACTATTAATTATTTATTGATATTTGATCAACAATACTATGATTTCCCTCACTTTTGCTTTTTGTTTTGCCTCAAGGTCAAAACGGTGTATGGAAAGTTGGTTTCCTTCAATCATGCCCTATAATCAATGAGCCCACATAGCAAGGATTGACAATTGATACTTTTTAGCAGAATTGAGGGCTTCCCTGGTAGCTCAACCAGTAAAGAATCCACTGCAATGGCAGGACACCCCAGTTTGTTTCCCAAGGTTGAAAGATCCTCTGGAGGAGGCATAGGCTACCCACTCCAGTATTCTTGTGCTTCCTTCATGGCTCAGATGGGAAACGATCTGACTGCAATGCGGCCAACCTGTCTTCCGCCCCTGGGTTGGGCAGATCCCTCGAAGAGGGCGGAGCAACCCACTCCAGTATTCTGGCCTGGAGACTACCTGTGGACACAGGAGCTTGACGGACAAGTGTCTATGATGTCACAAAGAATCAGACACAACTGCAAAACTAAGCATACTAGAAACCAAAATTTATTTTTGTAAGAAAAGTGCTTGAAAAGCTTGATATATGGAGGTCTGACTAAGAAAGTGTATTTGACCCTGAAAAAAATTCAAAAAGCAATGAACTTTTACTCCTCTCTTGTCTATAGAACCCTAGGACAACTGGAGTGTCTGTTCCCCTTTCAGAGGCAAGTTGTTCTGGTAGAATATGTTAAAAGATTAAACAAACAACATATTCCTAGTGACATGCTGCTTTCACCAATGAAGCAATGTGGAATTCAAGATCAGTACCAAAGCAAGAGCAAAACTGCTGTCAGCTGCAGTTGTAAGACATGACCTCCAAAGAGAACTACATACGTGCATATAAATGACTGACTGAATTATCTTCCAGTACACTATAAAACTACACAGACAGTATTATAAAGGATTTTGCTTTTCCAGTCAATAGTACAGGAGTGTCTTTGAGTTACTGATAGCTTTAATAACCAAAAGCAGTGACCACTTTTCAGACGTTCCATCCAAAGTCATTTGAACAAAGCTGTCAACTTGTCCCCCCTAAAAGCCACATGTTGATAGTAGTGGTGGTAATTAGTCACTAAGTCAAGTCCACCTCATTTTTACCTCCATGGACCATACACCACCAGGCTCCTCTGTCCCTTGGATTTCCCACACAAGAATAACGAAGTGGGTTGCCATTCCCTTCTCCAGAGGATCTATCTTCCCCACCCAAGGTTTTCCTAACCCTGGGTCACCTACATTGGCAGGTGGATTCTTTATCTTGTCTTTCATGTATGCTAGATCAAACTTCTGTCAAGACTGGGCTTGTTCAGGACTTCCTTAGTGATCCAGTATCTTAGAGTCGCTTCTCCATGCAGGGGATGTGGGTTATATTGCTGGTCTGGGAAAATTCCACCTGCTGAAGAGTAACTAGGCTCATGGGTCACAACTAAGGAGTCCATGCCCCCCAACAAATGAGCTCATGTGCTGGAAATAGAGCCAGTGCTCTGCAACAAGAGAAGCCACCACATGTAGAAGGCTGTGCCTCACTTGCCACAGCTAGAGAAAGCCCTTGGGCAGCAATGAAGACTAGGCACTGCAAAGAAAAAATGAATACAACTTAAAAAAATAATACTGATACAAAAACTGAAACCTTAGAGAAAGACTGAGCCTGTGGAAAATAGAAGTGTAGTTATATATACATAGTAACAAGCAAATATTCTTTAATGTTGAAAAGACATAAAATAGGTATTCTTCCACACATGATGAAATAATACTCATTAGTATGAATTTATCAGAAAATAAAAATGGGCAATAGTTCCACCAGGAGAAGAGGTCAGGACATCCCAAGAATCAGTGTTCTAATTTGTGTTTTGAATATCTAAACCTAGGAATCATCATGTCACTCATGTAATTCATATATATACACACACATATAAAATAATTCATATATACATCCCCTTTAGCCCCTAAGCTCTCTGTTCTGCAGCTATGAGCATATTCTCTTTATATTTCCTTTGAAGCCACCTGGACTTTCTTTTTTTATTTTCTAAAAGATGATATACGTTTTCCTTGTTATAATTTCTGAGGAAACTTCTCCTTCTACACAGACACTAAGAAAATTTTAACATATTTTCCGTTAATAGAATTCATGCTTCCTCTGCCCTAACCATGTTTACCATTCATGTGTACTGCATTTGTTTCAGCAGGCTCTTTAGCACTATCATCTTGAAGCTCTTTTTGCCTTTCTTTAATTTGGTTTTATTATAAAGCTCACAAATTTGAAGAGCACATTAACACCTCTTCTCTAACGTGCCCTGCTAGAGTTTGGTGAGCTCTTGGTGAGTTTCAGGGTTTCACTTGCAAAGCCCTGCATTACTCTTGGGGCTGTAGAATCTTCTGAAACTGAAGGAGAGACTACAAGTATTCCAGACTACTTTGATTATGACATATTTATCTAAAGAATTAAACAGTTTTTGCCTTCCCCCCAAAAAACCTTGCCCCTAACTCCTAATGTTCTTACTGATTTTATTGTGGGAATCTGGTAGAACTGACATTTCTCAGTGCTCCCTAATTTCATCAGTAAGCTTTTCTGAGATGAGAACACGTTAGAATTAGTTTTTAAATTAGTCCTAGCAACAGCAATCAGAGAAAAAAGAAGTAAAAGGAATACAGATTGGGGAGGGAACAAAAAAGAAAAAAAAAAGAAAAACACACCTCTAACTGTTAGCAGATGTCATGACCCTCCAAAGAGAACACTAAGGATGCCTGCAGAAAATTACTTGAGCTAATCAAGGAATAGAACAGTTGCAGGATACAAGGTTAATACTCAGGAATCCCTTGCATTCCTATACATTAACAATGAAAAATGAGAACGAGAACTTAAAGAAAGAATCCCATTCAGTATCCAATGAAGAGAATAAAATATTTAGGAATATATTTCCCTAAAAAGAAACCAAGGATCTGGTAGAGAAAACTCAAAACCCATGTTGAAAGAAATCAAACATGGCACAAATAGATGAAGAAATGTACCATGTTCTTGGATCGGAAAAATCAATACAGTGACAATCAGTATACAACCCAACGTGATCTGTTGGTACATTCAGTCACCATTGGTACTCTTAGATTCAACCGTGGAATCCCTATCCAACCACCAATGGTGTGTTTCACTGACCCAGAACAAATAATTTCACAATGTGTGTGGAAACACAAAAGACCTCCAATGAGCAAAGCAATCTTCAGAAACAATGGAAATGGAGGACCTGGCCTTCCTGACTTCAGAACTATATTACAAAGCTACAGTCATCCAGACAGCAAGGTACTGGCCCAAAGACAGAAATTCAGACCAATGGAACAAAATAGGAAGTCCAGAGGTGAAGCCACACACCCACAGCCACCTTATCTTTGACAGAGGAGACAAAAATATACAACAGAGAAAAGACAGCCTCTTGGACAAGCGGTGCTGAGAAAATGGGTCAATCACATGCAAAGAATGAGACATTCATTCCCTTCTAAACCCACAGACAAAAACAAATGCAAGATGCATTAAAGACCGAAGCGGAAGACCAGAAATTATAAAACTCTTAGAGGACAACATAGGCAGAACACTTTCCGACAGAAATGACAGCAAGATCCTCTATGACCCACCTCCCAGAATAATGGAAATTAAAACAAACAAAAGGAACCTACTTAAACTTCTAAGCTTCTGCACAGTGAAGGACACTAAAACAAAGGTGGAAAGACAGCTTTCAGAATGGGAGAAAATTGCAGCACATCAAACAACTGCCCAAGACATGATCTCCCACATATACAAGCAGCTCCTGCAGCTCAATACCAGAAAAACAAAGAATCAATCAGAAAGTGGGCAAAAGAACTAACCAAACATTTCTCTAGAGAAGATATAGAGATGATGAATGAGCACACCAAAGATGCACAACATCAGTTATCAGAGAGAGGTAAGTCAAAACCACAATGAGGTGTCATCTTACGCTGGTCACAATGACCATCACACAAACGCCTCAAGCAAGAAATGCTGGACAAGTGAAAAGGTAACCTTACACTTTTAGTAGAGATGCAAACTGGTAGCGCCACAATAAACCGTTATGAGATCTTAAAAACCTGGAAACAGAACTGCCGTTTGACCCAGCAATCCCACTGCTTGCACACACCCCAGGGAAAGCAGAACTGAAAGAGACACATGTACCTCAATATTCATCACACCACAGTTTACAATAGCTAGGGCATGGAAACAACCTAGATATCCACTGCAGATGAATGGATCCGGAAGTTGTGGAATATATACACACTGGACTATTACTCAGCTGTGAAAAGGAATGTAGTTAAGTTAGTTCTCATGAGGTGGGTGAAACAGGAGCCTGTTCTACAGAGTAAAATAAAGTAAGAAGGAGAAATACAAATACTGTATAGTCATGCGTAAGTATGCAATTTAGAGAGATGGTCACAGTGATCCTACATGCAGGGCAACAGAAGACAGAGATAGAAAGAACAGACTTTTGGACTCTGTGGGACAGGGCAATGGTGGGATGATTTGAGAGAATAGTATTGATCCATGCCCATTACCATACAAACAGATGACTGGTGCCAGTTCAGTGCATGATGCAGGGCACCCAAAGCCTGTGCTCCGGGACAACAAAGAGCAATAGGCTCTCTGGGGAGTGAGGTGGGAGGAGGGTTCTGGAGGCGGGATCACGTGTACATTGGTGACTGACTCTTGTTGATGTAAGGCAAAAACCACCCCAATACTGTAAATTTAATATCCTCCCATCAAAATAATTGTTAAAACTGAAAAGGTTGCTTTCTGAAATTGCAGTGTTGGGAGTTCATGGTCCAGCATATTTTCTAAACCTTTGTAAAAATGTCTGATTGGAAAGAGGGTAGTGTCAAATTACCATGCCAAGAACTGTGTTCCCACACTCGAAAATCCCACAAAATGGAACTGTCAATATTTTAACTGTCCATTAAAATACTACTTTGTTTTCACCTCCAGGGCATCTTATAGAATGTTTCAAGTGACTGGAGAGGAAACAAAAAAGATCATTCACCTTTAAGCAGCAATTAATATGGGACAGTCAACTGTGAATAAATTTCCTAGGCCCGATAAAAATTTACCCATACAATTTCTTTTTTTGTTCATTTATTTTATTAGTTGGAGGCTAATTACTTTACACCATTGTAGTGGTTTTAGCCATACTTTGACATGGATCAGCCATGGATTTACATGTGTACCCCATCCTGATCCCCCCACCCACTTCCCTCCCCATCCGATCCCTCTGGGTCTTCCCAGTGCACCATCCCTGAGCACTTGTCTCATGCATCCAACCTGGGCTGGTGATCTGTTTCACACTTCAGAGTATACTTGTTTCAGTGCTATTCTCTCAGAACATCCCACCCTCACCTTCTCCCACAGAGTCCAATTTACCTATACAATTTCTATATGACATGTATCA
Organism: Dama dama; assembly: GCF_033118175.1. NCBI lineage: Eukaryota > Metazoa > Chordata > Mammalia > Artiodactyla > Cervidae > Dama > Dama dama. The sequence goes on from NC_083715.1 coordinate 13,454,685, forward strand.
AAAGAATTCTTCCATGGAAAACTGCACATAAGCAACTCAAGATGAAACACTAGGCCTCAGTTACTAAATGGCAAAAAAAAAAAAAAAAGTGCCATCACCAGTGTTTCCCTTTATTCAAGTTCTTACATCGAAATACTACAAACTGGCTTCTCAACAACCAAACGTTTCGGTTCCAGATATGGGAAGTCTAGGATCAGTGTGCTGGTAGGGTTAGGGTTCTGGTGAAAATCCTCCTCTGATTTGCAAGCTCTGAGTTCTGTCACTGAGGTTAGCTTGCTAAGAGCAGAGATTGATTTCCTATGAGTTCCTCTGTGGTGGCATAATGACACCCCAGAGGGCCTGGCCCCAGTATTATCATCTTCTGGGGTTAGGGCATCAGTACACAAGTTTTAGGAAAATAAAAACAAAAAGCAAACACCAAACAAGCCTAAAACAATCAGGCCATGACAACTAGCAAACATAATCTGAGTGTCGATTAAATCTCTGGACAGGCCCATATGTCTTTGGGAAAGTCCACAGACAAGTTTTGCACTATGTCATGTGTGAAGATTCTGGTATTTTTGGCAAAGGGTTGAAGACCGATATGTACAAAGCCTAAATAACCAGGAAGTTTTGATTATCCATGAAGTCAACTTCTCAAGTTTGTTTCTTCAGAGTATGAAAACCAGTCCTCCATCCCAAATACATTCAGCATATGACTGTTCAGGAAGTCCATAGATTAAGCACCAAAATCACACTGGTGAGCCTTCTTCTTGCGATTAATTATATACACCCTCGGTTTATAATCTTGGGAAAGAAAACTCTAACAAAGTGAAATGAAACCAGCTGAAGGTTGACTCTGCTTTTTTATATTACAGAAACCATCTAAATGTGTATTCCTATAAATTCTCCAAAGAAATAAGTTTCAGAAATTACTTGATGAGTGGTCTCTCTCTACACACCAGTAAAGTTCCATTGAGGTCATTAAACTAGCCCTGAACTTCATTTCTTCTGACTACAGAGGATACTTTCAAATCACACTGTTTAAAAGCAAGGAGAGTATCTAAAATTGCCGTAAAACACACACACAAATACACCAGTGACATAAAGCAAGGCCAAAATATATTGAGTGCAACACTTTCCTGTATTTTTCAGTGGCTGTTCCTTCCTTTCCCTTATCTCAGCTAAGGGGAAAAAAATTACGAAAGTCTTAGTCCATAGAATTTACTTATGGAAGTAGATTTTCACACGTACAGTTTGATTCTATTACTCACCAAATTCACCACTATCTGGTTACACCACATATGACTTTTGAGAGCGAAATATATTTTATCTGTAAAGGATCATCTACTTATTTATCCTTCATGGTTGTCATAGTTGAGAAATATTTAAAATGCTAAGTAAAAACACTTTCAACATACAGATCAAGACTTTCAATGTTGAGAAAACTGAGTGTTACTTAGTGTCAAATTTCTGCAACTTCTAATCACATGTATTGAACATTAGGACTCCAAACTGTCTTCTGAAAGCTTCGCTGTAGAAATGCCCTTCTTACGATAGTGGCAACACCAAGTTTTGAAAAGAATATATGTTACCAAACAATAAGATTACACTTGGGCAATGTATATAAGAAAATAGCCCTTTGCATTAACTCAAATGCATAGTTCTGCTTGCTGTATGTACATTCTATCAAAAATATCAAGAAACCTCTAGATAACTGGGATACGTAGAAAGACTCTGCAAACAGATGAGTTCATACGAGGGCATATGATGCTGAGGCAATTTATTCAAAACATTCGTTAACTGGAGGTAAAATAGGGGAGGAATCTTCTCTCTTCTTCTTCCTCTCCAGTGTTTTGCAGCACAATTTGTGGTCTTTACCCCTAAGTTCCATTACATTGAAAGAAGCAAGTGTTAACATTTTACTCAAAATACTTCATCAGTTTTTTTTAAAAATACAGTACTTTAAAACAATTAAAATAAACCATGTTTATTTAAGGCCCATCAAACTACATTCATACTTAATTTTTCTTCTTCTTAGCAGGTGATGACCAAAATTCCAACTGTAGCATTATCCTCAACCTTCTGAGTTCAATTCAGATCTGTAAGTGAAAAGAACATCAGATCTACAGAAAAAAATAATTCTAATCATGCATAAAGGATCTTCCTACACTACTTGGAAAATCAATCCTTTTGAACTAAAGTTAAGGACACCAACCAGATTGTTTCCTCAATTCCCATGTGTTTTCACTGTATCTCTATGATCTCCATGAGAACATTGCACGTTATGCAAGCTATTCTTTTTTCAATGTTTTAAATTAACTTGTTGATCTTAATTGCAGTTTAGCGTTCTTTCTTCTCCTAAAAAAGGGAAGAGCGGTACTAAATCAAATTCTCTGACTCAATCTGATCACAGGAGTGACACTCTAGTACATCGCCAGCATAACTGACTCTGGCAAGAACTGCGATTCCGAGATAAAACACATAAACAAAACAAACATAAACACAAACAGAACAAAACCAACAAGAACACATAAACCTAAACAAAATTTCCAAAATAACACAAACTCTTTTCATGACCATTGTCTTTAGTGTTTTCCCCAACTCAACTGCTTAGTCACAGCTCCAGAAAGCTGTCCTCTTTTCCCACTAAGGAAAGGCTTAACTCTGTGGGGCTTGGTATTCAAGTGTTCCCTTTGTTTCGATTCCTTGCCTTCAACCCCAGCTCAGCCGTGACTACCTTCAGGTCTCATAGAACATCCTATGCAACTGGTGCATTTTACATTCTCACCACAGAAAGTAACTTGTCAATTGTACCTCCACACTATTAATTGAGCCATAAGGGATCTCTGGCAAAACTGAACAAAATGTTGAGAGACAGAGGACAGCATTTCTATGAAATTTGTTGTCAGCATTACAAACGACCTATGTACTACAAAGATATCATTACATAGACATCCATTTAAAAGACATGTAATTACTGGATTCCTTCTTTGCATATAACCATTTTCTACTTTCTGATTTACAACTGATTTATAAAGCCCGGGTCCACTTTTTCAAATAAAACTGCCTTTTTTTCTTCAGCCACATTTGAACTGACATCTTTAAGATGTTCACTTTAACCTTTACATAATTGGTAACTCCAAATACATAAGAGACAATGACAGAAGCATCAGAAATATCTAAAAAAAAAAAAATCATGTAAAACTTTTAGAGCCTCTGAAAAATGATAGCAAAACTGGGAAGAGAAAAAATGAAAAAACATTGAATGATATTGCACCACAACTTTTCTAATCCTTTTTCAGCTCCTGTTTCTGGTGTGCTTTAAAATGGGTACAACATCAGTAGATTACTGGGCTTCCCTGGTGGCTCAGAGGGTAAAACGTCTGCCTGCAATGCTGGAGACCCGGTTTCTATACCTTGGTCAGGGAGATCCCCTGGAGAACGAAATGGCAACCCACTCCAGTATTCTTGCCTGGAGAACCCCACTGACATGGACAGAGGAGCCTAGTAGGCTACAGTCCACAAGCTTGCAAAGAGTCGGACACGACTGAGCGACTTCACTTTCACATCAGTCGAGTATTATCATGTGTTTAAAAATCTGCAACAATCTGGTAAAAAAAAAAAAAATCTGGTAAAAATGTCTGCATTAAAGGTACATATCCAGCTGTTCTAATTCATGGTGTGAGTAAGCTTAAAGTGCCCTGGGTTTTCATGGTTATTTGTGGCCCTGACATGCAGGCTGCTGATCATTCTTTTCCAACCAGGAATTGAACCCGTGATCCATACAGTGGATGCTGAAAATCTTAAAATACTAGACCAGGGCACCAGGGCAGTGCTTTGGTTTCATTTCCTAGATGATCTGAAAATCCATCAAAGTACAGTACGGACTGGTATGAACACAATAGATGCGAAAGACTGACTAGCAACTAGTAAACTGTATAATGTAGTTGAACGTGTGATTGCTCACTTCCACTTAAAATTCAATTTCTCTGAGTGTCTGAAAACGCTCTTAATAAGGATGTTGGTAAATGAAAGATCTTGAAATCTGTTTCCGAGGGCAGTGATCCGGTTTAGACTTCCTAAAATGTGCTCCTGGAATTCTGAACTTCTACCTTGGTGTTCAAACACTCATTGATGTTTTTGCACGTTTGGTTTCTACAGTACATTTTTACCACAGAAGTACCAAAAGAAGAAGAAGTCTAACAGGCCTTACAAGAGTATAAGCCATACTGTCATTCCAATTACTCGATGGGCCTGTCTCAAAAGTCAAGAGATACAAATCAATAAAACTTTCACTTAAATACATTCATAGCAGAACAGTGAGACATGGAAGAGTCTTATCATCACTAATTCCTTACCAAGATAAACAACCATTTCCCACAATCTCCAAACCAAAACTTTGTCCTAGAGTGATACAGGACAATTAATGTGACCTCTAAATACACGGGCAACAAAACAGGCCTTCATTTTAAGAATGCTTTGCAGTGAACTAAAATTCCAGTGCTTCAGCAAGCTGGCTTCAACATGCTTTACTTCTATTAATGTACCAGCCTTGTGAGGCAATACACTTTAAACCTGTCTGCTAAACTTCTTAATACTATCACTGTACACCCCCTTGCTTAATAAAGGCTCATTATGGAGTGCCCACTGTCAAACCTAACTGATTTAAAAGACAAACAAACAAGGATCCAAAGAACTATAAAGTTTTTGAAAATTTAAAAAGGTTGCCATGGTGGATTCTGAATATTAAGGAATATTCAAACTCACGGATACATAGGCCTCAATATATATTCACGTGTTCAACCTTCTGAGACCTAAAACGGTAAAAGATCTGACTACTTTCATGTACAAAACATTAAAAAGCATACACACACACGGTTCAGCCTTGACTTACACCTCAGGGTCTTCACCCTCAGCTGCAGGGTCCTTAAACTGGATTTCATCATCATCTTCAGTTTCAAAGGTATCTGTGTCACTAAGTTCCACTAAAAATACAATAAGAGCATACGCTTCAAAATGTAAAATCAAGGTGTTACTAGATTAATTGCCTATTTAAAGAAACAATACTGGATTACTACTAAAACACTGAAGTGTACAACAGACTGCTTGTAATCAAACTTCGATTCAACAGTTTCATTCCAAGAAAAATCTTCCCAACTGCAAACACATCACAGAGAACAAACTCACAATGAAACTGCTAAAAGAAGTTCACTGCCAAGTAAGTATTGATCTGATTCCCAATTATCTTACTATTTCTTAAACGACCTAATTGTCATCAGAATCTTCACTCTTACTTAAAACCACATAACTTGATAATAAAATGCACTCTAATAGAGTAAGTAAAATTGCTATCATGTTCAAAATATGCGTTTAGTGCACTTCCTCTTTTTGGTTACTAGAAGTATTTTCATCTTTCCAAGCTTACTAGAGGAATACTTTTGTCTTTAAAAAATAAAAGGGATATCTTTTAAAAGCACTCTCCACAAAACGCCACAACAGTACTCTGTATACGAAGAAAAACTGAATACTCCTCCACAGAAATCAATACCAGTACCATAACTGTTGTCATCGAGTAGCTGAAACCAGCTATATAATCTCTTAAGCATTGTTAAGAGGCATTCCTTTAACAACTCGTATGTATAAGTCTAGAGCCCGTAAATTTTTCATTCCCCACCAAAAGAATATACTGCAGGAAGATAATCCATTACTAAGTTCTTAATATACTGATATTTAACACATACTTAAAGAGGATTGAAGCATATTTGTAAAAATACATAGAGAGAGAGAATCCTGAAACAACTGCTTCACCTAAACACTAACTAGCAAATGCTATGAGAAGACAGGGAAATGTAAAATCTTTGATAATAACTACCATATTCTGGAAGCTCTCCATAAGCCTTCAGACTTCTAGCTTCATCTGCACTGTACTTTAAGATTACATCTGCTCTGTTATCCTTGGAGAGGAACAAGGAAGGATCAAAATTGGTTATGCAAAGAATCATCAGCTGTCTCATAAATTACTTTCAGATAAACACACTTATGTGAAACCTCACCATTCTCTCACCTTTCTTCTATCATCCGCACACACACGCGCACACACACACACACACACACAAGTCCTCGTGATGAAGTCTGCATGCATGACCAAATAAAATATAGACTAGGAAAATGATGTATATAACGCACTGAATCAAAAGTACGAAAAGGAAACACGGCGGCGGGGCGGGGTGGGGGGGGGAGTGCTGTGGCACTACTGTCCTTGTTCACTCTCTAACACTGTAGTTCTAAGTGAAGGTGGTATTGTTACCCAAGAGAAACCTTTCTATCACCCACAGTTCTTAGAGTATCTTACTGATTCGCATTGTTTGTGGTGATTTAAAAAGATACCTATATTCTCCTAAAACCTGACAGGCTTGGAGTGAAGTCCTTGTGTGTTTATAAAGCTCTTCTGTGTGCTTCTGATGCAAATATGCCTGTGAAGTACTGCCCTAACAAAGTTCACTTTTCTCCATTTTAAAGACGCCCAGTCACTGACAGAGCAAACAATTCTGAATGCTTACAATTAACCTAGAAAAGGCCTAAAGAAAGGCAACTGAAAATATCACAGTCATAAAACTGCAGTGTAGTAGAAAGCAACACTTCTCAAACTATAATGTGCACAAAAAAACATGTAGGTATTGTGTTAAAAGTCTCAGTGCAACTCAGTAGGGAAGAGATTAGCTAATAACGTACTAAGATACTTCCACAGAGTGGGGGTGCTGCTATTATCTTTACAATATGATTTCAGTAACAAGGGTTTGCAATTATCCACAGCAGATTAAAAATCAGAAGAGCTGTTTGTGGCTATCACTTTAAAGTCAGTACCTTAATCCCTTATAGGATTAATATAATTGTGGTTACACTGCCCGTGAAACAAAACAATTTTTCCATTCCTTTCCGGGGTTATATGTAGTTCAACTAAAATAAATGGACATGAAAATGATGCACATTTACAGAGTCTATATTTTTACTCAGCACATATGAAAAATGGCAAGGTTATAAATGGATGATCCAGATCACAAAATCATACAAAGGAAAAAAATTCAGTAAAGTTTCAGGATATAAAATCAATATGCAAAAGTCAGTTATAGTAGTAATGTGTCCATACTACGCAAAGTAATGTACAGATTCCATGCAATTCCTATAGAAATTCAAGTAGCAGTTATTTTCAGAGACAAAGCCATATGGAACCGCACACAATCCTAACCACCAAAGCAACCTGGAGGAAGAATAAAGCTGGAGGACACACACTTCCTGCTTTCCAAACACAACTGTCCCAACAATATGTCTCCGGCATTTCACCAGTAATATGGACTCTTGGGACAAAACTCATCACTCAGAAATAAAATTTTTCAAAGACAATCAATTAAAACCCATGAAGGGAACCAAGATCTCAGTGCAGAAAAGACATCCTCTCCAATAAACAGTACTGGGAAAACAATACTTAACATATAGTGGACGCCTTTCTTACACCACAAACTGCCTAAAATTACCCTGAAGTAGATCAGAGATTTAAACACAGGCCTGAAACCCTCAAACTACTGGCAAGAGAACGCAGTGCAAAACTACCAAGTGCCGCTCTTGCTCTTTGCTTTTTGTATAGGACACCAAAGCCATAAGCAACACAAGCAAAACCTACTCAGTGGAACTACATCACACTAAATCACTTTTGCACAGAAAAGCAAATTGTCAACAACAACTACAAAAAGACAGTGTACTAGATCGGTAAAAATATTTGCAAATGTTATGACCAATGAGGGCATAACATCCAATGCAGATAAATCCTGCCATCTGGAGCAACTAGGATGAAACCGGAGGGTAGTGTGCTAAGAGAAACAAGTCACACAGAGAAGGCAAACACTGTAGGACCTCACTTATATGTGGAATCAAGACTGAAGACACACTAATCAAAGTTCAGGGATGCTCCTAACCTCTCAGCTTCGAGTCACCTGGATTTTCTGCACGAGCCTAAAATGAAGAGCTATCAGTCGCCTGGCTTAGTATCAAAGGTATACCACTGCAAGCACAGGGCCTGAACGCAGAGGATGAGAGGCCTGCTGGTTTTTAATGAAACCTCAAACACGGGCTGTCTGTGATGTTATAAAGAAGCATCCAGTGGCCACAGGCAAGGAAAAGATTCATGCCTTACACAATCTGTTTCAGAAATCACTCAACAAACAATGGCAAGAAAAAAGCCCTGGGAGAAGAAATCGGATCTCCCGTCTCACCATGTTATATTTGCACTTTTGAGATTTCAACAAAAACAGAAACAAGAACGAACATGGGACGTACGAAGAAAAAGGAAAATGTGTTCGCTCACATACCAGAAAATACGTAGGCAATACAAAGCATGACTGAGAAAGCCTACAAGCTGGACTTAACAGAGACATTACCTCGGGTAGCATGTGTAAGAAGAAGACAAGAAACAGTGTGCATAATGTGGTTTTAATTGTGAAGAATATTGCACTAGAGAATCAAGACAAACTTATTCTTTAAAAGAAAACTAGTGGAGATAAAAAAGTCGCTTTAATCACTAATAGAACGATCACACCAAAAAAATCAACAGGGAAACAGAAGACTGAAATTTACAAATCAGCACATCGTAATTATTTATAGGAAACATGACTTGATAATAGAATAGAGAGAGAAACATGACCTGATAATAGAATTATTGCACTTAAAATTTAACTGGGCACATGTGATGGGTTTGACTTCTGTCTCACAAGTCTTAGTACAAACACTGAGGTCATAGCGGGCAACTAACAAGTAGCTTTTTAAGCATTCATCTCAGATTTATAACATACACTCTAAATCACCTAGTCTATGTCTTACCCTTCTCCTACAAGCCAAACCCCCCCCCCCTTGGAGATTAGAGGTTTTGCCTGACTTAATTGCATCATCTTACAGTAGTGATTTCTCAAACTGCGATTTGAGACCTTGAAATTTAAAAACTGCAACTGAGAACCCAACATAAATTACTAAATTTTTTTTTAGTGAGTAATAATGCTAATGAAAATCACTCTCATATGCTACTGTTCTATTTCAGCAAAGGGTAGTTTACAAAAGTATTTAAAAAGAAAAATGGGCGGAGTCCTCTGGCGGTCCAATGACAAGGACTCAGGGCTTCCTCAGATGTATTCTGGGTTCAATCTCTGACTGGGGATCTAAGATCCCACGAGCTTCAGCGCCATCAAAAATTAAAGGAAAAGACAAGTGAAAGGAAAATGAATAATCTAGCTCTGTGAAATATATATCATAAAATATGAAGATACCTTCTCATTTTACTGCAGATACTGAAAACGTCAGCCTGCACCAGAATCACTGAAAACCTAGCACAGAGGCCTGACTACACCTGGACTTTAAAGAAGGACAGAAGGATGAGCTCTAGTATTTATCCAAAATTATAAGAGAATATTTATTACTTATTATATTTAAAATAAAGAAAGAAACAACCAGTCTTCCCACAAAACACATGTACCGTCAGCCAGCCAGAATCCTATCATCTTAAACACTGTGGATCATAACAAATTTGGATGCCAGAAGGATGAGACTCATAACTGGCTAGAACAGGTCAAATGCATTTTATTGCATCATCTAGATACTGATATTAATGATTCTTAAATTCAAGATTATAAACTTACACGTAATTCTTACCTGATAGTCTCGAAGACCAACCAATATAATATCTGAAGAATTTATCCAAACCTATAAAAGAAAACTCATGGTATATTGTATGTAAAATGCAAACAATAGTGTTCAATGTAAAGCAATACTTAATACAAAAAATATAATTCATTCGGTCTGTGAGAAATATCTACTAATGAATTATGGCAAAACTACAGATGAGTGTGTGTGTGTATGTGTCTGTGGTCTGTGTGTGTGTTGTGTGTGCATGTGCATGTATGTGTGTATTATCTGTGTGTGTGCTCATGCCTAAGAGCATCTGAATGTACAAGAGAATAGTTCTTTGTCACGTGAATTACTTTTATTCACAAATCACTCTGGACATTTTCAGTTCTTTTCAACAAATGAAAATAATTCATCTACACAAATATAGTCATCTAGTTACCAGTTGACGTCAATTCAGGTTCCCAAACCACTAACTGGAAGAGAATGACTCAAGAGAACAAAACTGATTTTTAATCCAAAAAAGTAGGGTTGAAGGAACTTTTAAACAATATGGTCAATCAACGTGCCAAAATTACTAAATAAGATGCTCTACCATGTTCCAATTTCAAATGTTCCTAACAACACATACAGCTGTTCCCACAAAGCAAAGTCTTACCCAGGACCAAACGTTAGGTTTAGTTAACAATTAGACTTCTGTTGTCTGAAAAATAATCTTCAGGTGTTTTATTTTTCTTGCTTTCTTTCTTTCTTTCTTTCTTTCTTTCACGGCTTACCATTTCCATTTGGTTCATACACGGACTCTGTCTGTTGCCGCAAGAGCAAACATTTCTGGCATAAGTCCAGTCTAGGTGTCACAAATCATTCTTTCTAAATCTAAGTCCTAGTATTAAAGTTATCAAGCATTTTCTAATTTTATGCGTTTATATTGCCATATAAATCACTATTCTTGAAGTCTTCAAGAATTCACCAAATTCAGTCACTTGGAAGCACAGATAAATGTTTTAAAGGTAAGCTTTGGACTAAAGGAAAATATACCTCCACACTGACCTTTTTTCTCAAGCTTCCTCGGATATGACATATCCTTGTCACACCGTCAAAGCACACTGCTTCCAACCGTGCATTTCCCAACATTTTGGTTACCTGGGCATACTCTTAGGAAGGGGCAAAAAAGAAAAAAGAAAAACAAAACCGTAACATACTGTCCAGTTTTCCTAAAAATGCAACACTTGTGATTAAGTTGGTAACTTCCCTGTGAGTGCTAACTTTAGACCAAACCATAATTTAAAACAGAACAAAAGGTTCAAGTATGACAACAAATGAGAGCTGTCTCAGGGGACATATATTAATGTTATCCACAAAAATGGGAGAATTCTTAGTCTCTCAAGCAATGTCTACGGTCTCATTCAGCTAAACTGATGCACTTATCCTCTTGTTTTCTGAGCAAGTAAAAGTTGACAAAAGTGAAGCAGTTAATCCAAAATCACAAACGTTATTTCCACGAAAAGCTATCGCTACTGGGTATATTTAAGTCATCCACTAATTTGAGAAAATCAGTTCAGTCTTTGTCTTCACGACTGCATGCTCTACCTCTGCACACCAAAGTGGCTCACTTCAGACTGCGCCCTACATGCTGGCTTAGCAACCTCTCACGCTGCATATTTGCAAAATCTTGCCTCTCCTTTCCCTCATTAACTCTACTGATAATCAACAGCAGGCTGATCACTAACGAACATTTGCTTGAGGACACACTGATGCTTATTCTAAGTCCTTAATAGAGTATTTCAAGATAAAGCGTCAAATGCTTAAAGACAATTCTATCTAAGCATAGTCAAGAGGCCACCAGATTCTACTGTCAGTTGAAGACACTGACATAAGCATTAGCCAGCACGGGATGACGTCTTCTTGACTTTAAATGACAAACGCAGGCATCAGAATAGAGAAAGAAACAGGCAGTTAATATAAAGCAGGTACATTACTAAAGGTTTACTAAGGACAAACATCAAAGTGACAGCCACTGCAGCCACAATATTAAAGGCGACTGCTCCTGGACCTTTCAGGTAGGATATAAATAAAGTCCCTGATGATTATACCGTGGAAGCGAGAAATAGATTTAAGGAACTAGATCTGATAGACAGAGTGCCAGATGAACTACAGACAGAGGTTCGTGACATTGTACAGGAGACAGGGAGCAAGACCATCCCCAAGAAAATGAAATGCAAAAAATGCAAGATGGCTCTCGAGGAGGCCTTACAAACAGCCGTGAAAGAAGGGAAGTGAAAAGCAAAGGAGTAAAGGAAAGACATACTCATTTGAATGCAGAGTTCCAAAGAATGGCAAGGAGAGATAAGAAAGCCTTCCTTGGCGACCAGTGCAAGTAAAGAGAGGAAAATAAAAGAATGGAAAAGATTTCTTCAGGACAATTGGAGATACCAAGGGAACGTGTCATGCAAAGATGGGCTCCAGAAAAGGCAGAAATGGTATGGACTTAACAGAAGCAGAAGATATTAAGAAGAGGTGGCAAGAATACACAGAAGTGCACAAAAATGATCTGCCCGACCCAGATAATCACCAAGGAGTGATCACTCACCTGGAGCCAGACATCTTGGAAGGTGAAATCAAGTGGGCCTTAGAAGTATCACTACAGACAAAGCTAGTGGAGGTGATGGATTTCCAGCTGAGCTATTTGAAATCCTCAAAGATGATGCTGTGAAAGTGCTGCAGTCAATGTGCCAGCAAATTTGGAATACTCAGCAGGGGCAAGGGGACAGGAAACGTCAGTTTTCTTTCCAATCCCAAAGAAAGGCAACGCCAAAACCTCTCAAAGTACCGCACTGCTGTACTCATCTCATAAGCTGGCAAAGTAATGCTCAAAATTCTCCAAGCCAGGCTTCAACAATACATGAACTGTGAACTTCCAGATGTTCAAACCTGGTTTTCTAAAGGCGGAGGAACGGAGATCAAATTGCCAACATCCATTGGATCATGGAAAAAGCAAGGGAGTTCCAGAAAAACATCTATTTCTGCTTTACTGACTATGCCAGAGCCTTTGACTGTGCGGATCACAATAAACTGTGCACAATTCAAAAACGCTGGGAATACCAGCCCACCTGACCTGCCTCTTGAGAAATCTGTACGCAAGTCAGGAAGCAACAGTTAGTGGTGGATGTGGAACAACAGACTGGTTCCAAGTAGGAAAAGGAGCATATCTAGGCTGCACATTGTCAACCTGCCTATTTAACTTCTATGCAGAGTACATCACGAGAAATGCTGGGCTGGATGAAGCACAAGGTGGAATCAAGACTGCCGGCAAAAAAATTCAATAATCTCAGATACGCAGATGACAGCACCCTTGAGGAAAGATTCTCTTTATGAGAGTGAAAGAAGAGAGGGAAAAAGTTGGCTTAAAGCTAAACATTCTGAAAACAAAGATCATGGCTTGCGGTGCCGTCACTTCATGGCAAATACATAGGGAAGAGTGGAAACAGTGGCTGACTTTAGTTTCGGGGCCTTGAAAGCCACTGCAGATGGTGACCGTAAGCATGACATAAAAAGACGCTTGGATGGAAAGTTATAACCAAACTATACAGCATATTGAAAAGCAGAGACATTCCTTTGCCAACAAAGGTGCATCTAGGCAAAGGCTATGGTTTTTCCAGCAGTCATGTATGGATGTGTGAGACAGGACGGTAAAGAAAGCTGAGTGCTGAAGAACTGATGCTCTTGAACTGTGGTGTTGGAGGAGACTCTTGAGAGTCCCTTGGACTGCAAGGAGATCCAACCAGTCCATACTAAAGGAGATCGGTCCTGGGTGTTCATTGGAAGGACTGATCTTGAAGCTGAAACTCCAATACTTTGGCCACCTGATGTGACGAGTTGACTCTTTTGAAAAGACCCTGATGCTGGCAAAGATTGAGGACAGGAGGAGAAGGGAACAAGAGAGGATGAGCTGGTTGGATGGCATCACTGACTCAAGGGACATGAGTCTGGCTAAACTCCAGGAGTTGCTGATGGACAGGGAGGCCTGGCTTGCTGCAGTCCACGGCGTTGCAAAGAGTTGGAAATGACTGAGCAACTGAACTGAACTGAACTGCTCCTTGGAAGAAAAGCGATGACAACTCTAGACAGCATGTTAAAAGGCAGAGATATTACTTTGATGACAACGCTCTGTACCGTCAAAGCTCTAGTTCTTCCAGTAGTCATGTATGGGTGTGAGAGTTGGGACCATGAAGAGGGCTGAACGCCAAAGAGTTGAAGTGTATCAACTGTAGCGCTGGAGAAGACTCTTCAGAGTCCCTTGGGCAGCAAGGAAATCAAATCAGTCAATCCTAAAGGAGATCAACCCTGAATATTCACTGCAAGGACTGCTGCTGAAGCTCCAATACTTTGGCCACCTGATGCAAAGAGTCGACTGCAAGGAGAAGACCCTGATGTGGGAGGGAAAGCAGGAGGGGAAGAGAACAGGACAACAGAAGATGAGATGGTTGGATGGTATGACAGGATTCAAGGGATATGAGTCTGAGCGAATGCAAGGGTATGGTAAGGACAGGGAACCCAGGTGTACTGCCGTTCACGGGGTCCCGCAAGGGTCACAGACATGGCTTAGTGACTGAGAAACAACTCCCCCAAAGAGATTCTTGTCTCATCTGTCATTATCCTGAAAGGTAAATGGGATTCCAACTATGGACAGTCCCTTGCATCACAGGCCATGAACCCAGCTTAGTACTCAGGGCTGCTACACAGGAGAAAAGAGCAAAGAAAAGATAATGATAATTTAAAGACTGGCCCTGAAACACACTTCTAACGTAAGGAAAAAATATGAAGGTCAAAGACCAGATTATCTTTAGAAACACATCATGTTTCAAATGATCAATAAAAATATTTGTGTTTGTTCCTGAGCGTGTGTGTGTGTGTGTGTGTGTGTGTGTGTGTGTGTGTGTTTAGTGACTTGCACTATGCAGGAATAACTACATGGCTTTGTTATGAAGTGCTGGAAATGACTGAAACAAATGGACAAATGTTTATGGTGGTTATATATACACCAGCTCAACAACAGAGAATAGAATTTTCAATTGAGAGAAAGGTATGCACAAGAACTGAACAATATGCTAACTTCCATTCATTTCAACATCCACATATGGCTCCTGGCTATTCCTGAACAGGGGTTTGCCCAGTGGCTCAGCCATGAAGAATCCACCTGCAAACGCAAGAGACAAAGGAGACAACGCACTAGACTTCCGGGCCAGGATGAGCCTGTGGAGAAGCAAATGGCAACATACTCCAGTATTCTTGCCTGGAGAATCCTGTGGACACAGGGGCCAGGTGGGCTACAGTCCCCGAGATCTCAAAAGAGTCAGATGTGACTAAGCGCAAGCATTGGGGCTAGAACTGAGTACCTACCAAGTGACAGTATAATGCTAAGGTTAAATTTCCTGTGACCATGCTACTGGAGTTACATAGGAGAAAGGCTTCGCTCTTAGGAGATGGAATATTTAGGGCTAAAGTCCATAACTGTATGTAACGAGACCCGCCTAGAAGAAAGTTTAATATGTTAGGAGGACTTTGACAAAGGAGGCAAGAATATACAGTGGAAAAAAGACAACCTCTTTTAACAAGTGGTGCTGGGAAAACTGGTCAACCACTCGTAAAAGAATGAAACGAGAACACCTTCTAACACCATACACAAAACTAAACTCCAATGCAGTAAGGATCTAAATGTAAGACCAGAAACTATAAAACTCCCAGAGGAGAACATAGGCAAAACACGCTCCGACATAAATCACAGCAGGATCCTCTATGACCCACCTCCCAGAATATTGGAAATAAAAGCAAAAAGAAACAAACGGGACCTAATGAAACTTAAAAGCTTTTGCACAACAAAGAAACTATCAGCAAGGTGAAAAGACAGCCCTCAGATTGGGAGAAAATAATAGCAAACGAAGCAACAGACAAAGGATTAATCTCAGAAATATACAAGCAACTCCTGCAGCTCAATTCCAGAAAAATAAATGACCCAATCAACAAATGGGCCAAAGAACTAAACAGACATTTCTCCAAAGAAGACATACAGATGGCTAACAAACACATGAGAAGATGCTCAACATCACTCATTATCAGAGAAATGCAAATCAAAACCACAACGAGGTACCATTACACACCAGTCAGGATGGCTGCTATCCAAAAGTCTACAAGCAATAAATGCTGGAGAGGGTGTGGAGAAAAGGGAACCCTCTTACACTGCTGGTGGGAATGCAAACTAGTACAGCCGCTATGGAGAACAGTGTGGAGATGTCTTTAAAAACTGGAAATAGAACTGCCATATGACCCAGCAATCCCACTTCTGGACATACACACGGAGGGAACCAGATCTCAAAGAGACACATGCACCCCAGTGTTCATCGCAGCGCTGTTTATAATAGCCAGGACATGGAAGCAACCCAGATGTCCATCAGCAGAGGAATGGATAAGGAAGCTGTGGTACATATACACCATGGAATATTACTCAGCCATTAAAAAGAATTCATTTGAATCAGTTCTAATGAGATGGATGAAACTGGAGCCCATTATACAGAGTGAAGAAAGCCAGAAAGATAAAGACCAATACAGTATACTAATGCATATATATGGAATTTAGAAAGCTGGTCTAACCATAACCCTACATGCAACACAGAAAGAGAGACACAGATGTACAGAACAGGCTTTTGGACTCTGTGCGAGAAGGCGAGGGTGGGATGTTTTGAGAGAACAGCATCGAAACATGTATACTATCAAGGGTCAAACAGATCACCAGCCCAGGTTGGATGCATGAGACAAGTGCTCGGGGCTGGTGCACTGGGAAGACCCAGAGGGATCGGGTGGAGAGAGAGAGGTGGGAGGGGGGGTTGGGGTGGGGGAATACATGTATATCCATGGCTGATTCATGCCAATGTATGGCAAACACCACTACAATACTGTAAAGTAATTAGCCTCCAACTAATAAAAATAAATGAAAAAAACAAACAAACAAACAAAATGGTAGGAGGAAAATGTGCATGTTCCAAAAGAAAGAATAGAAGAAAGCACTGAAAATTAGTGAGTCTAAGTTATAAACAAAATATGGGAGTTGCACTCATATTTCATCTCCTCTGTGGGCTTAGCTAAATATGAAAGGGGAAAAAGTAAGTGCTTCAGTCAGTTATTTTACTCTTATTTTAGTCTGCACTTACTCAAGTAAGAGATAGTCAACTATTCTGTTACTTTATTAAATATGATCATGCACTAGTGACATTGGAGTACTGAGGGGCTGAGGTCTTGGCATGGATTTCTCATAGTCTACTGAAAAATGAGTGCAAAAGTAGGCGATTTTCAATGTTGGCAGCCAGGCTTACTCTGCTCCAAACACTACAATTCACTGTCATTTATACCATGGTTATCCACAGAGTAAAAACAGGACACCTTGTTTACAGAAATGCCACATTGTAAACCTGCATGAGAAAAGAAATAGTGTACAATAAATTAATACAGAAATTATGGAGAAATATAGGGCACTGTAAATGGGGAAAAGATGGAGATACGAGGGGCTTCCGTCGTGGCTCAGGGGTAGGGAATCCACCTGCCAATACAGCAGACACTGGTCTGACCCCTGGTCCAGGATGAACTCACATGCCTCCCAAAGACTGAGCCCCGGTGCCACAGCTATTGCGCCTGTGCTCTACAGCCTACAAGCTGCAACTACTGAGCCCATGCACTGCAACTACTGAAGCCTGGTCTCCCAAGAGCCTCTGCTCCACAAGTGGAGAGGGCACCCCGATGGGAAGCTCGTGCATTGCAGCTGCAGAGCAGCCCCTGCTGTCCTCATCGAAAGAAAAGCCCATGCGCAGTAAAGAAGGCCCAGCACAGCATAAAAAAAACAAAAAGAAAAACACATAAGCAGATAAAAATCGTTTAGATGAAGAAAAAACAAGGGAGTTATGAGACAACTCCTCAGCATTATGACTAAGACATGTTTCAGATCAAACTGTGAAATTCACATTACTAGAAAAGGTATAAGTAAAGAATTCTTACCTTGTCCATCTTCTTTAAAGACTAGGTCTCTATTTTTATATTCAATCTCCTTCTTACCCTTACGCTTGTTTCTGCCTCCTTTACCTAAGTGATTAAAAAGTGAATAAAAATTGAAATCTAATCATCTGTATAATAGTTTACAAACTCAACTGTAAAACAAACAAACGTAAGCTTTGAAACTTTACAAAAACACAGCGGAACAAACAGGTTATCATTTAAATACCAGGAAAATATTAACAGACCTCAAAAGAGATTTACAATTTAACCTAACTTGCTTACCGATTAGCCGCTTACCAATTGCCAATGATGTTCTTCTAAATCACTTAACAGCTAATATCAACCACATAACACATTACCAGAGATAACCACTAGCATTTTTATTATCCATGCTTTCCACTTAAACCTGGATTCTATACATTCTCTTCCACAATTTACTTTCCAATTAATAAACCCAGACTACTCCATATATCTGTAAAGGAATGGAAACTGAAAAATCATATGTAGAAACGTCTTCAGTTTGGCATGAGCGTTAGCAGCTGGTTTAAAAGTCCCACAGAAGGAAGACGGGAGCCACCCAAGGCTGGACTGAAGATAACATTAACAAAAATGTATTGAACATCTATTAAGCACCAAGCTGTACTAAGTCAGCATTCATAAAGTCAGTCCTATTCTCTTCAGGATACACAACCCAATGTGGGCATCTGAAACTTCATTCCTAAAAACAGAGGAGGAAACAAGGACTGTTTCTCTTGTTACAAATGCACACTTATTTGTAAGCTAAAAGTGAATTAAATAGATTAGAAAAAAACAAGTAGAAGTGGTTTGTAATTTACCTAACACATTATGAAAAAGAGGTTTCTAGAGTTTGCCTGGATAGTTAGCAGGAAAACATTTGCTTGCTAGAGAAAGGCTGTGCCAGTTGGTTTGGGGAATGTAGAGAGCACTGAACTCAAAGGTGAAAAATTTGACCCAATGTGGCAAACCTTAAGGAAGCCTTGAGAGCTAACATGAAGTGTCAGGAATGAATAATGAAGAGAGGTTTGCTTCTCGTGTAATGTGAAATGTGGTGCTACTCTGAAGGAGATATTCTCACTCCTAGCAGTTCCAGTTTGCCAGGAGGCATTACAAGAATATTAAACATGACACAAGAACAACTCAGGTCTCTAAAAAGGAGAATTCAAGGACTGACTGTCCCAGGGCTCTGCTTCAGTAAGTTTAGAAGTACCGTTTTGGAAGTTACAAGCAGAAGTACTGTCAAATCTGGTTATTTGTGAACTGTCTGACTCAGAATAAAGACAAATAGAAATACACAGTGCCAGCATCTATTTTACTGGATAAGAAGGCTGAACACGTTGGGATATGTGTGCGTTCTAAAGAAGGTTAAGGTTTGTGACAGGCAGAAGAAAGTAAACTGGCAGACATGAACCTAAACGTGCAACAGCGTTTTGCCTCCGTGTTTGCAAAGCAGTCTTTTCACCAGTAGTCAACCGCGCACAAAGTAAACTACTGACAAGTATTTACTAGACCCAAAGAGAGAATCAGTGTGTCACAAACAACAGCTAAGGGAGAGTCTTCGGAAGGGATGAAAGCCTCAGGGACGAAGCCTCAGCTGCACGAAAGTAGCCTTCTGCCAGTTTACTACCGGCCTGCAGTTAAACTGGCATGAATCCAAAACTAATCGTATTTTCAGCTCCGTGTAAAACTGACAAAAGCGGAGAGGAAATTATCCCGCTCTGTCTACAGAGCGGGAGGAAGCAGGAGCCGCTTCCTAGCTCCTCTGTGGACTGTGGAGTCCGCTCAAAGACCTCAGCCAACCACACGACGGAGAAACTACCACTGACCGCGGCAGAGCAGACCCTGGTGCCGGGAAGCCGAGTCATTACCTTTATTCTTGGGCATAGCTGCAACGGCAGGCTCACTGTTTCCAAGCAGCTTCCGGTGCCGCTGCCGCTGGCAGGTAATCCTCCGAGGTTTCCAAGGAGCTAACCTACACACTCCGACTTGAGAACTCGCGCGAGAAATCGGAGCGCAGCCACGCCTAGCGGCAGCAAAATGGCGACCCAGCCAGTGTCACGTGGTTAACGTCCCTTTCCCCGCCTCTGACGCTATGGGCCTATCCTCCAAGCACATTCTCTTCCGCCCTACGGAGCACGTGTAGTCCAAACCCACTGACTTCCTGGCACTCAACAATGTGAGGGACGCTGTGACAGATTGCAGTAGACAGGTATAGATTTTTGGAGAACACTGCGCTGAGCGAGATGTGTCAATATAGTGGAGACCGCATGCATTTCCCCAAATAGAAACCGCTTGAGCTGACTCAAACTACTGAGTAGACTTTTGCTATTTTGTAATAAGTGCTCTTGACCATTTGCTCTCTGATCGTTTCTTTGTTTGAATTGTATGTGTTGTCTTCCTTCTTGGAGAAACAAATTCCACCAGGAGGCTTCTGTTAGAAATATGGTACATAGTACAGTGGTGGAAGAATTAAAGAGAAAGGGTATAGATGTCTCTCAAAAGATTGAGCCCAGGATCATTACAGACCCCTCTCTTAGGTCCACCAAGATTGGTGTATCCAGATGTCGTATCCAGTGTCAGATGGGTAGAATAAAGTTTAAAGTTAGTGTAAACAAACAAAAAAATGGATAAAGAATAAAATTTAGAAATATCAAAAACTCTCTCTTCAGAAATAAAATGTTCAGGATTGTTTTTCATAGTGATGGAAGTGATGGATAGTTTCACCTATTTTAAGTATGAGGAAACATTCGGGACTACGTGTTACTTCACTTGAACTAATTTATGCAAGACGCCCTACCTTTTGACGTGAGAAACCACTATTGTCCATGTGCTTTAACCACTAAAGAAAAGTCACTCTTGATCGACTTAAGGAAAGACGTCAAAATCTACTGCAGTTGTCCATCAGCAGTGCATGCTTGAGAAACTCCAGATGGGAAAAACAAGATGAAGCATTTCTGTGCTTGGGTCTATGGGTCCCTAGATGGTTAAGATGAATATGGGAATGGAAACTTTAGTGATTCCACATGCTTGCCTAGAGAAACGCTACAATCTCTTGCTTTCAATCCCTGTTTGTTTGGCGTGTTTTTTTCTTTTTTTCTTTGTGATTATCAGGAATGTTTTCGCAAGTTATGTGTTTCACTACATATAGTTTCTGCCTTAAAGAAGGTTTTATATGTACTGGCTCTGCCCCTGCGTCTGCCTCTTAGCCTCCTCTCAAAACTGTGTGAAAGACCATTTCCAGCCTGTGGTCTTCAAGTTTCCTGAACTTATGATTTTCTATTTATACTATTAATTATTTATTGATATTTGATCAACAATACTATGATTTCCCTCACTTTTGCTTTTTGTTTTGCCTCAAGGTCAAAACGGTGTATGGAAAGTTGGTTTCCTTCAATCATGCCCTATAATCAATGAGCCCACATAGCAAGGATTGACAATTGATACTTTTTAGCAGAATTGAGGGCTTCCCTGGTAGCTCAACCAGTAAAGAATCCACTGCAATGGCAGGACACCCCAGTTTGTTTCCCAAGGTTGAAAGATCCTCTGGAGGAGGCATAGGCTACCCACTCCAGTATTCTTGTGCTTCCTTCAGGGCTCAGATGGGAAACGATCTGACTGCAATGCGGCCAACCTGTCTTCCGCCCCTGGGTTGGGCAGATCCCTCGAAGAGGGCGGAGCAACCCACTCCAGTATTCTGGCCTGGAGACTACCTGTGGACACAGGAGCTTGACGGACAAGTGTCTATGATGTCACAAAGAATCAGACACAACTGCAAAACTAAGCATACTAGAAACCAAAATTTATTTTTGTAAGAAAAGTGCTTGAAAAGCTTGATATATGGAGGTCTGACTAAGAAAGTGTATTTGACCCTGAAAAAAATTCAAAAAGCAATGAACTTTTACTCCTCTCTTGTCTATAGAACCCTAGGACAACTGGAGTGTCTGTTCCCCTTTCAGAGGCAAGTTGTTCTGGTAGAATATGTTAAAAGATTAAACAAACAACATATTCCTAGTGACATGCTGCTTTCACCAATGAAGCAATGTGGAATTCAAGATCAGTACCAAAGCAAGAGCAAAACTGCTGTCAGCTGCAGTTGTAAGACATGACCTCCAAAGAGAACTACATACGTGCATATAAATGACTGACTGAATTATCTTCCAGTACACTATAAAACTACACAGACAGTATTATAAAGGATTTTGCTTTTCCAGTCAATAGTACAGGAGTGTCTTTGAGTTACTGATAGCTTTAATAACCAAAAGCAGTGACCACTTTTCAGACGTTCCATCCAAAGTCATTTGAACAAAGCTGTCAACTTGTCCCCCCTAAAAGCCACATGTTGATAGTAGTGGTGGTAATTAGTCACTAAGTCAAGTCCACCTCATTTTTACCTCCATGGACCATACACCACCAGGCTCCTCTGTCCCTTGGATTTCCCACACAAGAATAATGAAGTGGGTTGCCATTCCCTTCTCCAGAGGATCTATCTTCCCCACCCAAGGTTTTCCTAACCCTGGGTCACCTACATTGGCAGGTGGATTCTTTATCTTGTCTTTCATGTATGCTAGATCAAACTTCTGTCAAGACTGGGCTTGTTCAGGACTTCCTTAGTGATCCAGTATCTTAGAGTCGCTTCTCCATGCAGGGGATGTGGGTTATATTGCTGGTCTGGGAAAATTCCACCTGCTGAAGAGTAACTAGGCTCATGGGTCACAACTAAGGAGTCCATGCCCCCCAACAAATGAGCTCATGTGCTGGAAATAGAGCCAGTGCTCTGCAACAAGAGAAGCCACCACATGAAGAAGGCTGTGCCTCACTTGCCACAGCTAGAGAAAGCCCTTGGGCAGCAATGAAGACTAGGCACTGCAAAGAAAAAATGAATACAACTTAAAAAAATAATACTGATACAAAAACTGAAACCTTAGAGAAAGACTGAGCCTGTGGAAAATAGAAGTGTAGTTATATATACATAGTAACAAGCAAATATTCTTTAATGTTGAAAAGACATAAAATAGGTATTCTTCCACACATGATGAAATAATACTCATTAGTATGAATTTATCAGAAAATAAAAATGGGCAATAGTTCCACCAGGAGAAGAGGTCAGGACATCCCAAGAATCAGTGTTCTAATTTGTGTTTTGAATATCTAAACCTAGGAATCATCATGTCACTCATGTAATTCATATATATACACACACATATAAAATAATTCATATATACATCCCCTTTAGCCCCTAAGCTCTCTGTTCTGCAGCTATGAGCATATTCTCTTTATATTTCCTTTGAAGCCACCTGGACTTTCTTTTTTTATTTTCTAAAAGATGATATACGTTTTCCTTGTTATAATTTCTGAGGAGACTTCTCCTTCTACACAGACACTAAGAAAATTTTAACATATTTTCCGTTAATAGAATTCATGCTTCCTCTGCCCTAACCATGTTTACCATTCATGTGTACTGCATTTGTTTCAGCAGGCTCTTTAGCACTATCTATCATCTTGAAGCTCTTTTTGCCTTTCTTTAATTTGGTTATAAAGCTCACAAATTTGAAGAGCACATTAACACCTCTTCTCTAACGTGCCCTGCTAGAGTTTGGTGAGCTCTTGGTGAGTTTCAGGGTTTCACTTGCAAAGCCCTGCATTACTCTTGGGGCTGTAGAATCTTCTGAAACTGAAGGAGAGACTACAAGTATTCCAGACTACTTTGATTATGACATATTTATCTAAAGAATTAAACAGTTTTTGCCTTCCCCCCAAAAAAACTTGCCCCTAACTCCTAATGTTCTTACTGATTTTATTGTGGGAATCTGGTAGAACTGACATTTCTCAGTGCTCCCTAATTTCATCAGTAAGCTTTTCTGAGATGAGAACACATTAGAATTAGTTTTTAAATTAGTCCTAGCAACAGCAATCAGAGAAAAAAGAAGTAAAAGGAATACAGACTGGGGAGGGAACAAAAAAGAAAAAAAAAAAGAAAAACACACCTCTAACTGTTAGCAGATGTCATGACCCTCCAAAGAGAACACTAAGGATGCCTGCAGAAAATTACTTGAGCTAATCAAGGAATAGAACAGTTGCAGGATACAAGGTTAATACTCAGGAATCCCTTGCATTCCTATACATTAACAATGAAAAATGAGAACGAGAACTTAAAGAAAGAATCCCATTCAGTATCCAATGAAGAGAATAAAATATTTAGGAATATATTTCCCTAAAAAGAAACCAAGGATCTGGTAGAGAAAACTCAAAACCCATGTTGAAAGAAATCAAACATGGCACAAATAGATGAAGAAATGTACCATGTTCTTGGATCGGAAAAATCAATACAGTGACAATCAGTATACAACCCAACGTGATCTGTTGGTACATTCAGTCACCATTGGTACTCTTAGATTCAACCGTGGAATCCCTATCCAACCACCAATGGTGTGTTTCACTGACCCAGAACAAATAATTTCACAATGTGTGTGGAAACACAAAAGACCTCCGATGAGCAAAGCAATCTTCAGAAACAATGGAAATGGAGGACCTGGCCTTCCTGACTTCAGAACTATATTACAAAGCTACAGTCATCCAGACAGCAAGGTACTGGCCCAAAGACAGAAATTCAGACCAATGGAACAAAATAGGAAGTCCAGAGGTGAAGCCACACACCCACAGCCACCTTATCTTTGACAGAGGAGACAAAAATATACAACAGAGAAAAGACAGCCTCTTGGACAAGCGGTGCTGAGAAAATGGGTCAATCACATGCAAAGAATGAGACGTTCATTCCCTTCTAAACCCACAGACAAAAACAAATGCAAGATGCATTAAAGACCGAAGCGGAAGACCAGAAATTATAAAACTCTTAGAGGACAACATAGGCAGAACACTTTCCGACAGAAATGACAGCAAGATCCTCTATGACCCACCTCCCAGAATAATGGAAATTAAAACAAACAAAAGGAACCTACTTAAACTTCTAAGCTTCTGCACAGTGACGGACACTAAAACAAAGGTGGAAAGACAGCTTTCAGAATGGGAGAAAATTGCAGCACATCAAACAACTGCCCAAGACATGATCTCCCACATATACAAGCAGCTCCTGCAGCTCAATACCAGAAAAACAAAGAATCAATCAGAAAGTGGGCAAAAGAACTAACCAAACATTTCTCTAGAGAAGATATAGAGATGATGAATGAGCACACCAAAGATGCACAACATCAGTTATCAGAGAGAGGTAAGTCAAAACCACAATGAAGTGTCATCTTACGCTGGTCACAATGACCGTCACACAAACGCCTCAAGCAAGAAATGCTGGACAAGTGAAAAGGTAACCTTACACTTTTAGTAGAGATGCAAACTGGTAGCGCCACAATAAACCGTTATGAGATCTTAAAAACCTGGAAACAGAACTGCCGTTTGACCCAGCAATCCCACTGCTTGCACACACCCCAGGGAAAGCAGAACTGAAAGAGACACATGTACCTCAATATTCATCACACCACAGTTTACAATAGCTAGGGCATGGAAACAACCTAGATATCCACTGCAGATGAATGGATCCGGAAGTTGTGGAATATATACACACTGGACTATTACTCAGCTGTGAAAAGGAATGTATTTGAATTAGTTCTCATGAGGTGGGTGAAACAGGAGCCTGTTCTACAGAGTAAAATAAAGTAAGAAGGAGAAATACAAATACTGTATAGTCATGCGTAAGTATGCAATTTAGCGAGATGATCACAGTGATCCTACATGCAGGGCAACAGAAGACAGAGATAGAAAGAACAGACTTTTGGACTCTGTGGGACAGGGCAATGGTGGGATGATTTGAGAGAATAGTATTGATCCATGCCCATTACCATACAAACAGATGACTGGTGCCAGTTCAGTGCATGATGCAGGGCACCCAAAGCCTGTGCTCCGGGACAACAAAGAGCAATAGGCTCTCTGGGGAGTGAGGTGGGAGGAGGGTTCTGGATGCGGGATCACGTGTACATTGGTGACTGACTCTTGTTGATGTAAGGCAGAAACCACCCCAATAGTGTAAATTTAATATCCTCCCATCAAAATAATTGTTAAAACTGAAAAGGTTGCTTTCTGAAATTGCAGTGTTGGGAGTTCATGGTCCAGCATATTTTCTAAACCTTTGTAAAAATGTCTGATTGGAAAGAGGGTAGTGTCAAATTACCATGCCAAGAACTGTGTTCCCACACTCGAAAATCCCACAAAACGGAACTGTCAATATTTTAACTGTCCATTAAAATACTACTTTGTTTTCACCTCCAGGGCATCTTATAGAATGTTTCAAGTGACTGGAGAGGAAACAAAAGAGATCATTCACCTTTAAGCAGCAATTAATGTGGGACATTCAATTGTGAATAAAGTTCCTAGGCCCGATAAAAATTTACCCATACAATTTCTTTTTTTGTTCATTTATTTTATTAGTTGGAGGCTAATTACTTTACACCATTGTAGTGGTTTTAGCCATACTTTGACATGGATCAGCCATGGATTTACATGTGTACCCCATCCCGATCCCCCCTCCGATCCCTCTGGGTCTTCCCAGTGCACCATCCCTGAGCACTTGTCTCATGCATCCAACCTGGGCTGGTGATCTGTTTCACACTTCAGAGTATACTTGTTTCAGTGCTATTCTCTCAGAACATCCCACCCTCACCTTCTCCCACAGAGTCCAATTTACCTATACAATTTCTATATGACATGTATCAAAAGAATTCTTCCATGGAAAACTGCACATAAGCAACTCAAGATGAAACACTAGGCCTCAGTTACTAAATGGCAAAAAAAAAAAAAAAGTGCCATCACCAGTGTTTCCCTTTATTCAAGTTCTTACATCGAAATACTACAAACTGGCTTCTCAACAACCAAACGTTTCGGTTCCAGATATGGGAAGTCTAGGATCAGTGTGCTGGTAGGGTTAGGGTTCTGGTGAAAATCCTCCTCTGATTTGCAAGCTCTGAGTTCTGTCACTGAGGTTAGCTTGCTAAGAGCAGAGATTGATTTCCTATGAGTTCCTCTGTGGTGGCATAATGACACCCCAGAGGGCCTGGCCCCAGTATTATCATCTTCTGGGGTTAGGGCATCAGTACACAAGTTCTGGGAAAATCAAAACAAAAAGCAAACACCAAACAAGCCTAAAACAATCAGGCCATGACAACTAGCAAACATAATCTGAGTGTCGATTAAATCCCATATGTCTTTGGGAAAGTCCACAGACAAGTTTTGCACTATGTCATGTGTGAAGATTCTGGTATTTTTGGCAAAGGGTTGAAGACCGATATGTACAAAGCCTAAATAACCAGGAAGTTTTGACTATCCATGAAGTCAACTTCTCAAGTTTGTTTCTTCAGAGTATGAAAACCAGTCCTCCATCCCAAATACATTCAGCATATGACTGTTCAGGAAGTCCATAGATTAAGCACCAAAATCACATTGGTGAGCCTTCTTCTTGGGATTAATTATATACACCCTCGGTTTATAATCTTGGGAAAGAAAACTCTAACAAAGTGAAATGAAAACAGCTGAAGGTTGACTCTCCTTTTTTATATTACAGAAACCATCTAAATGTGTATTCCTATAAATTCTCCAAAGAAATAAGTTTCAGAAATTACTTGATGAGTGGTCTCTCTCTACACACCAGTAAAGTTCCATTGAGGTCATTAAACTAGCCCTGAACTTCATTTCTTCTGACTACAGAGGATACTTTCAAATCACACTGTTTAAAAGCAAGGAGAGTATCTAAAATTGCCGTAAAACACACACACAAATACACCAGTGACATAAAGCAAGGCCAAAATATATTGAGTGCAACACTTTCCTGTATTTTTCAGTGGCTGTTCCTTCCTTTCCCTTATCTCAGCTAAGGGGAAAAAAATTACGAAAGTCTTAGTCCATAGAATTTACTTATGGAAGTAGATTTTCACACGTACAGTTTGATTCTATTACTCACCAAATTCACCACTATCTGGTTACACCACATATGTCTTTTGAGAGCGAAATATATTTTATCTGTAAAGGATCATCTACTTATTTATCCTTCATGGTTGTCATAGTTGAGAAATATTTAAAATGCTAAGTAAAAACACTTTCAACATACAGATCAAGACTTTCAATGTTTAGAAAACTGAGTATTACTTAGTGTCAAATTTCTGCAACTTCTAATCACATGTATTGAACATTAGGACTCCAAACTGTCTTCTGAAAGCTTCGCTGTAGAAATGCCCTTCTTACGATAGTGGCAACACCAAGTTTTGAAAAGAATATATGTTACCAAACAATAAGATTACACTTGGGCAATGTATATAAGAAAATAGCCCTTTGCATTAACTCAAATGCATAGTTCTGCTTGCTGTATGTACATTCTATCAAAAATATCAAGAAACCTCTAGATAACTGGGATACGTAGAAAGACTCTGCAAACAGATGAGTTCATACGAGGGCATATGATGCTGAGGCAATTTATTCAAAACATTCGTTAACTGGAGGTAAAATAGGGGAGGAATCTTCTCTCTTCTTCTTCCTCTCCAGTGTTTTGCAGCACAATTTGTGGTCTTTACCCCTAAGTTCCATTACATTGAAAGAAGCAAGTGTTAACATTTTACTCAAAATACTTCATCAGTTTTTTTTAAAAATACAGTACTTTAAAACAATTAAAATAAACCATGTTTATTTAAGGCCCATCAAACTACATTCATACTTAATTTTTCTTCTTCTTAGCAGGTGATGACCAAAATTCCAACTGTAGCATTATCCTCAACCTTCTGAGTTCAATTCAGATCTGTAAGTGAAAAGAACATCAGATCTACAGAAAAAAATAATTCTAATCATGCATAAAGGATCTTCCTACACTACTTGGAAAATCAATCCTTTTGAACTAAAGTTAAGGACACCAACCAGATTGTTTTCTCAATTCCCATGTGTTTTCACTGTATCTCTATGATCTCCATGAGAACATCGCACGTTATGCAAGCTATTCTTTTTTCAATGTTTTAAATTAACTTGTTGATCTTAATTGCAGTTTAGCGTTCTTTCTTCTCCTAAAAAAGGGAAGAGCGGTACTAAATCAAATTCTCTGACTCAATCTGATCACAGGAGTGACACTCTAGTACATCGCCAGCATAACTGACTCTGGCAAGAACTGCGATTCCGAGATAAAACACATAAACAAAACAAACATAAACACAAACAGAACAAAACCAACAAGAACACATAAACCTAAACAAAATTTCCAAAATAACACAAACTCTTTTCATGACCATTGTCTTTAGTGTTTTCCCCAACTCAACTGCTTAGTCACAGCTCCAGAAAGCTGTCCTCTTTTCCCACTAAGGAAAGGCTTAACTCTGTGGGGCTTGGTATTCAAGTGTTCCCTTTGTTTCGATTCCTTGCCTTCAACCCCAGCTCAGCCGTGACTACCTTCAGGTCTCATAGAACATCCTATGCAACTGGTGCATTTTACATTCTCACCACAGAAAGTAACTTGTCAATTGTACCTCCACACTATTAATTGAGCCATAAGGGATCTCTGGCAAAACTGAACAAAATGTTGAGAGACAGAGGACAGCATTTCTATGAAATTTGTTGTCAGCATTACAAACGACCTATGTACTACAAAGATATCATTACATAGACATCCATTTAAAAGACATGTAATTACTGGATTCCTTCTTTGCATATAACCATTTTCTACTTTCTGATTTACAACTGATTTATAAAGCCCGGGTCCACTTTTTCAAATAAAACTGCCTTTTTTTCTTCAGCCACATTTGAACTGACATCTTTAAGATGTTCACTTTAACCTTTACATAATTGGTAACTCCAAATACATAAGAGACAATGACAGAAGCATCAGAAATATATAAAAAAAAAAAAAAAATCATGTAAAACTTTTAGAGCCTCTGAAAAATGATAGCAAAACTGGGAAGAGAAAAAATGAAAAAACATTGAATGATATTGCACCACAACTTTTCTAATCCTTTTTCACCTCCTGTTTCTGGTGTGCTTTAAAATGGGTACAACATCAGTAGATTACTGGGCTTCCCTGGTGGCTCAGAGGGTAAAACGTCTGCCTGCAATGCTGGAGACCCGGTTTCTATACCTTGGTCAGGGAGATCCCCTGGAGAACGAAATGGCAACCCACTCCAGTATTCTTGCCTGGAGAACCCCACTGACATGGACAGAGGAGCCTAGTAGGCTACAGTCCACAAGCTTGCAAAGAGTCGGACACGACTGAGCGACTACACTTTCACATCAGTCGGGTATTATCATGTGTTTAAAAATCTGCAACAATCTGGTAAAAAAAAAAAATCTGGTAAAAATGTCTGCATTGAAGGTACATATCCAGCTGTTCTAATTCATGGTGTGAGTAAGCTTAAAGTGCCCTGGGTTTTCATGGTTATTTGTGGCCCTGACATGCAGGCTGCTGATCATTCTTTTCCAACCAGGAATTGAACCCGTGATCCATACAGTGGATGCTGAAAATCTTAAAATACTAGACCACCAGGGCAGTGCTTTGGTTTCATTTCCTAGATGATCTGAAAATCCATCAAAGTACAGTACGGACTGGTATGAACACAATAGATGCAAAAGACTGACTAGCAACTAGTAAACTGTATAATGTAGGTGAACGTGTGATTGCTCACTTCCACTTAAAATTCAGTTTCTCTGAGTGTCTGAAAACGCTCTTAATAAGGATGTTGGTAAATGAAAGATCTTGAAATCTGTTTCCGAGGGCAGTGATCCGGTTTAGACTTCCTAAAATGTGCTCCTGGAATTCTGAACTTCTACCTTGGTGTTCAAACACTCATTGATGTTTTTGCACGTTTGGTTTCTACAGTACATTTTTACCACAGAAGTACCAAAAGAAGAAGAAGTCTAACAGGCCTTACAAGAGTATAAGCCATACTGTCATTCCAATTACTCGATGGGCCTGTCTCAAAAGTCAAGAGATACAAATCAATAAAACTTTCACTTAAATACATTCATAGCAGAACAGTGAGACATGGAAGAGTCTTATCATCACTAATTCCTTACCAAGATAAACAACCATTTCCCACAAACTCCAAACCAAAACTTTGTCCTAGAGTGATACAGGACAATTAATGTAACCTCTAAATACACGGGCAACAAAACAGGCCTTCATTTTAAGAATGCTTTGCAGTGAACTAAAATTCCAGTGCTTCAGCAAGCTGGCTTCAACATGCTTTACTTCTATTAATGTACCAGCCTTGTGAGGCAATACACTTTAAACCTGTCTGCTTAACTTCTTAATACTATCACTGTACACCCCCTTGCTTAATAAAGGCTCATTATGGAGTGCCCACTGTCAAACCTAACTGATTTAAAAGACAAACAAACAAGGATCCAAAGAACTATAAAGTTTTTGAAAATTTAAAAAGGTTGCCATGGTGGATTCTGAATATTAAGGAATATTCAAACTCACGGATACATAGGCCTCAATATATATTCACGTGTTCAACCTTCTGAGACCAAAAACGGTAAAACATCTGACTACTTTCATGTACAAAACATTAAAAAGCATACACACACACGGTTCAGCCTTGACTTACACCTCAGGGTCTTCACCCTCAGCTGCAGGGTCCTTAAACTGGATTTCATCATCATCTTCAGTTTCAAAGGTATCTGTGTCACTAAGTTCCACTAAAAATACAATAAGAGCATACGCTTAAAAATATAAAATCAAGGTGTTACTAGATTAATTGCCTATTTAAAGAAACAATACTGGATTACTACTAAAACACTGAAGTGTACAACAGACTGCTTGTAATCAAACTTCGATTCAACAGTTTCATTCCAAGAAAAATCTTCCCAACTGCAAACACATCACAGAGAACAAACTCACAATGAAACTGCTAAAAGAAGTTCACTGCCAAGTAAGTATTGATCTGATTCCCAATTATCTTACTATTTCTTAAACGACCTAATTGTCATCAGAATCTTCACTCTTACTTAAAACCACATAACTTGATAATAAAATGCACTCTAATAGAGTAAGTAAAATTGCTATCATGTTCAAAATATGCGTTTAGTGCACTTCCTCTTTTTGGTTACTAGAAGTATTTTCATCTTTCCAAGCTTACTAGAGGAATACTTTTGTCTTTAAAAAATAAAAGGGATATCTTTTAAAAGCACTCTCCACAAAACGCCACAACAGTACTCTGTATACGAAGAAAAACTGAATACTCCTCCACAGAAATCAATACCAGTACCATAACTGTTGTCATCGAGTAGCTGAAACCAGCTATATAATCTCTTAAGCATTGTTAAGAGGCATTCCTTTAACAACTCGTATGTATAAGTCTAGAGCCCGTAAATTTTTCATTCCCCACCAAAAGAATATACTGCAGGAAGATAATCCATTACTAAGTTCTTAATATACTGATATTTAACACATACTTAAAGAGGATTGAAGCATATTTGTAAAAATACATAGAGAGAGAGAATCCTGAAACAACTGCTTCACCTAAACACTAACTAGCAAATGCTATGAGAAGACAGGGAAATGTAAAATCTTTGATAATAACTACCATATTCTGGAAGCTCTCCATAAGCCTTCAGACTTCTAGCTTCATCTGCACTGTACTTTAAGATTACATCTGCTCTGTTATCCTTGGAGAGGAACAAGGAAGGATCAAAATTGGTTATGCAAAGAATCATCAGCTGTCTCATAAATTACTTTCAGATAAACACACTTATGTGAAACCTCACCATTCTCTCACCTTTCTTCTATCATCCGCACACACACGCGCACACACACACACACACACACACACACAAGTCCTCGTGATGAAGTCTGCATGCATGACCAAATAAAATATAGACTAGGAAAATGATGTATATAATGCACTGAATCAAAAGTACGAAAAGGAAACACGGCGGCGGGGCGGGGTGGGGGGGGGAGTGCTGTGGCACTACTGTCCTTGTTCACTCTCTAACACTGTAGTTCTAAGTGAAGGTGGTATTGTTACCCAAGAGAAACCTTTCTATCACCCACAGTTCTTAGAGTATCTTACTGATTCGCATTGTTTGTGGTGATTTAAAAAGATACCTATATTCTCCTAAAACCTGACAGGCTTGGAGTGAAGTCCTTGTGTGTTTATAAAGCTCTTCTGTGTGCTTCTGATGCAAATATGCCTGTGAAGTACTGCCCTAACAAAGTTCACTTTTCTCCATTTTAAAGACGCCCAGTCACTGACAGAGCAAACAATTCTGAATGCTTACAATTAACCTAGAAAAGGCCTAAAGAAAGGCAACTGAAAATATCACAGTCATAAAACTGCAGTGTAGTAGAAAGCAACACTTCTCAAACTATAATGTGCACAAAAAAACATGTAGGTATTGTGTTAAAACTCTCAGTGCAACTCAGTAGGGAAGAGATTAGCTAATAACGTACTAAGATACTTCCACAGAGTGGGGGTGCTACTATTATCTTTACAATATGATTTCAGTAACAAGGGTTTGCAATTATCCACAGCAGATTAAAAATCAGAAGAGCTATTTGTGGCTATCACTTTAAAGTCAGTACCTTAATCCCTTATAGGATTAATATAATTGTGGATACACTGCCCGAGAAACAAAGAATTAAACTGGGAACTAACAATTTTTCCATTCCTTTCCGGGGTTATATGTAGTTCAACTAAAATAAATGGACATGAAAATGATGCACATTTACAGAGTCTATATTTTTACTCAGCACATATGAAAAATGGAAAGGTTATAAATGGATGATCCAGATCACAAAATCATACAAAGGAAAAAAATTCAGTAAAGTTTCAGGATATAAAATCAATATGCAAAAGTCAGTTATAATAGTAATGTGTCCATACTACGCAAAGTAATGTACAGATTCCATGCAATTCCTATAGAAATTCAAGTAGCAGTTATTTTCAGAGACAAAGCCATATGGAACCGCACACAATCCTAACCACCAAAGCAACCTGGAGGAAGAATAAAGCTGGAGGACACACACTTCCTGCTTTCCAAACACAACTGTCCCAACAATATGTCTCCGGCATTTCACCAGTAATA
Organism: Dama dama; assembly: GCF_033118175.1. Lineage (NCBI taxonomy): Eukaryota > Metazoa > Chordata > Mammalia > Artiodactyla > Cervidae > Dama > Dama dama. The sequence goes on from NC_083715.1 coordinate 13,488,447, forward strand.
TGGACTCTTGGGACAAAACTCATCACTCAGAAATAAAATTTTTCAAAGACAATCAATTAAAACCCATGAAGGGAACCAAGATCTCAGTGCAGAAAAGACATCCTCTCCAATAAACAGTACTGGGAAAACAATACTTAACATATAGTGGACGCCTTTCTTACACCACAAACTGCCTAAAATTACCCTGGAGTAGATCAGAGATTTAAACAGGCCTGAAACCCTCAAACTACTGGCAAGAGAATGCAGTGCAAAACTACCAAGTGCCGCTCTTGCTCTTTGCTTTTTGTATAGGACACCAAAGCCATAAGCAACACAAGCAAAACCTACTCAGTGGAACTACATCACACTAAATCACTTTTGCACAGAAAAGCAAATTGTCAACAACAACTACAAAAAGACAGTGTACTAGATCGGTAAAAATATTTGCAAATGTTATGACCAATGAGGGCATAACATCCAATGCAGATAAATCCTGCCATCTGGAGCAACTAGGATGAAACCGGAGGGTAGTGTGCTAAGAGAAACAAGTCACACAGAGAAGGCAAACACTGTAGGACCTCACTTATATGTGGAATCAAGACTGAAGACACACTAATCAAAGTTCAGGGATGCTCCTAACCTCTCAGCTTCGAGTCACCTGGATTTTCTGCACGAGCCTAAAATGAAGAGCTATCAGTCGCCTGGCTTAGTATCAAAGGTATACCACTGCAAGCACAGGGCCTGAACGCAGAGGATGAGAGGCCTGCTGGTTTTTAATGAAACCTCAAACACGGGCTGTCTGTGATGTTATAAAGAAGCATCCAGTGGCCACAGGCAAGGAAAAGATTCATGCCTTACACAATCTGTTTCAGAAATCACTCAACAAACAATGGCAAGAAAAAAGCCCTGGGAGAAGAAATCGGATCTCCCGTCTCACCATGTTATATTTGCACTTTTGAGATTTCAACAAAAACAGAAACAAGAACGAACATGGGACGTACGAAGAAAAAGGAAAATGTGTTCGCTCACATACCAGAAAATACGTAGGCAATACAAAGCATGACTGAGAAAGCCTACAAGCTGGACTTAACAGAGACATTACCTCGGGTAGCATGTGTAAGAAGAAGACAAGAAACAGTGTGCATAATGTGGTTTTAATTGTGAAGAATATTGCACTAGAGAATCAAGACAAACTTATTCTTTAAAAGAAAACTAGTGGAGATAAAAAAGTCGCTTTAATCACTAATAGAACGATCACACCAAAAAAATCAACAGGGAAACAGAAGACTGAAATTTACAAATCAGCACATCGTAATTATTTATAGGAAACATGACTTGATAATAGAATAGAGAGAGAAACATGACCTGATAATAGAATTATTGCACTTAAAATTTAACTGGGCACATGTGATGGGTTTGACTTCTGTCTCACAAGTCTTAGTACAAACACTGAGGTCATAGCGGGCAACTAACAAGTAGCTTTTTAAGCATTCATCTCAGATTTATAACATACACTCTAAATCACCTAGTCTATGTCTTACCCTTCTCCTACAAGCCAAACCCCCCCCCCTTGGAGATTAGAGGTTTTGCCTGACTTAATTGCATCATCTTACAGCAGTGATTTCTCAAACTGCGATTTGAGACCTTGAAATTTAAAAACTGCAACTGAGAACCCAACATAAATTACTAAATTTTTTTTTAGTGAGTAATAATGCTAATGAAAATCACTCTCATATGCTACTGTTCTATTTCAGCAAAGGGTAGTTTACAAAAGTATTTAAAAAGAAAAATGGGCGGAGTCCTCTGGCGGTCCAATGACAAGGACTCAGGGCTTCCTCAGATGTATTCTGGGTTCAATCTCTGACTGGGGATCTAAGATCCCACGAGCTTCAGCGCCATCAAAAATTAAAGGAAAAGACAAGTGAAAGGAAAATGAATAATCTAGCTCTGTGAAATATATATCATAAAATATGAAGATACCTTCTCATTTTACTGCAGATACTGAAAACGTCAGCCTGCACCAGAATCACTGAAAACCTAGCACAGAGGCCTGACTACACCTGGACTTTAAAGAAGGACAGAAGGATGAGCTCTAGTATTTATCCAAAATTATAAGAGAATATTTATTACTTATTATATTTAAAATAAAGAAAGAAACAACCAGTCTTCCCACAAAACACATGTACCGTCAGCCAGCCAGAATCCTATCATCTTAAACACTGTGGATCATAACAAATTTGGATGCCAGAAGGATGAGACTCATAACTGGCTAGAACAGGTCAAATGCATTTTATTGCATCATCTAGATACTGATATTAATGATTCTTAAATTCAAGATTATAAACTTACACGTAATTCTTACCTGATAGTCTCGAAGACCAACCAATATAATATCTGAAGAATTTATCCAAACCTATAAAAGAAAACTCATGGTATATTGTATGTAAAATGCAAACAATAGTGTTCAATGTAAAGCAATACTTAATACAAAAAATATAATTCATTCGGTCTGTGAGAAATATCTACTAATGAATTATGGCAAAACTACAGATGAGTGTGTGTGTGTATGTGTCTGTGGTCTGTGTGTGTGTTGTGTGTGCATGTGCATGTATGTGTGTATTATCTGTGTGTGTGCTCATGCCTAAGAGCATCTGAATGTACAAGAGAATAGTTCTTTGTCACGTGAATTACTTTTATTCACAAATCACTCTGGACATTTTCAGTTCTTTTCAACAAATGAAAATAAGTCATCTACACAAATATAGTCATCTAGTTACCAGTTGACGTCAATTCAGGTTCCCAAACCACTAACTGGAAGAGAATGACTCAAGAGAACAAAACTGATTTTTAATCCAAAAAAGTAGGGTTGAAGGAACTTTTAAACAATATGGTCAATCAACGTGCCAAAATTACTAAATAAGATGCTCTACCATGTTCCAATTTCAAATGTTCCTAACAACACATACAGCTGTTCCCACAAAGCAAAGTCTTACCCAGGACCAAACGTTAGGTTTAGTTAACAATTAGACTTCTGTTGTCTGAAAAATAATCTTCAGGTGTTTTATTTTTCTTGCTTTCTTTCTTTCTTTCTTTCTTTCTTTCACGGCTTACCATTTCCATTTGGTTCATACACGGACTCTGTCTGTTTCCGCAAGAGCAAACATTTCTGGCATAAGTCCAGTCTAGGTGTCACAAATCATTCTTTCTAAATCTAAGTCCTAGTATTAAAGTTATCAAGCATTTTCTAATTTTATGCGTTTATATTGCCATATAAATCACTATTCTTGAAGTCTTCAAGAATTCACCAAATTCAGTCACTTGGAAGCACAGATAAATGTTTTAAAGGTAAGCTTTGGACTAAAGGAAAATATACCTCCACACTGACCTTTTTTCTCAAGCTTCCTCGGATATGACATATCCTTGTCACACCGTCAAAGCACACTGCTTCCAACCGTGCATTTCCCAACATTTTGGTTACCTGGGCATACTCTTAGGAAGGGGCAAAAAAGAAAAAAGAAAAACAAAACCGTAACATACTGTCCAGTTTTCCTAAAAATGCAACACTTGTGATTAAGTTGGTAACTTCCCTGTGAGTGCTAACTTTAGACCAAACCATAATTTAAAACAGAACAAAAGGTTCAAGTATGACAACAAATGAGAGCTGTCTCAGGGGACATATATTAATGTTATCCACAAAAATGGGAGAATTCTTAGTCTCTCAAGCAATGTCTACGGTCTCATTCAGCTAAACTGATGCACTTATCCTCTTGTTTTCTGAGCAAGTAAAAGTTGACAAAAGTGAAGCAGTTAATCCAAAATCACAAACGTTATTTCCACGAAAAGCTATCGCTACTGGGTATATTTAAGTCATCCACTAATTTGAGAAAATCAGTTCAGTCTTTGTCTTCACGACTGCATGCTCTACCTCTGCACACCAAAGTGGCTCACTTCAGACTGCGCCCTACATGCTGGCTTAGCAACCTCTCACGCTGCATATTTGCAAAATCTTGCCTCTCCTTTCCCTCATTAACTCTACTGATAATCAACAGCAGGCTGATCACTAACGAACATTTGCTTGAGGACACACTGATGCTTATTCTAAGTCCTTAATAGAGTATTTCAAGATAAAGCGTCAAATGCTTAAAGACAATTCTATCTAAGCATAGTCAAGAGGCCACCAGATTCTACTGTCAGTTGAAGACACTGACATAAGCATTAGCCAGCACGGGATGACGTCTTCTTGACTTTAAATGACAAACGCAGGCATCAGAATAGAGAAAGAAACAGGCAGTTAATATAAAGCAGGTACATTACTAAAGGTTTACTAAGGACAAACATCAAAGTGACAGCCACTGCAGCCACAATATTAAAGGCGACTGCTCCTGGACCTTTCAGGTAGGATATAAATAAAGTCCCTGATGATTATACCGTGGAAGCGAGAAATAGATTTAAGGAACTAGATCTGATAGACAGAGTGCCAGATGAACTACAGACAGAGGTTCGTGACATTGTACAGGAGACAGGGAGCAAGACCATCCCCAAGAAAATGAAATGCAAAAAATGCAAGATGGCTCTCGAGGAGGCCTTACAAACAGCCGTGAAAGAAGGGAAGTGAAAAGCAAAGGAGTAAAGGAAAGACATACTCATTTGAATGCAGAGTTCCAAAGAATGGCAAGGAGAGATAAGAAAGCCTTCCTTGGCGACCAGTGCAAGTAAAGAGAGGAAAATAAAAGAATGGAAAAGATTTCTTCAGGACAATTGGAGATACCAAGGGAACGTGTCATGCAAAGATGGGCTCCAGAAAAGGCAGAAATGGTATGGACTTAACAGAAGCAGAAGATATTAAGAAGAGGTGGCAAGAATACACAGAAGTGCACAAAAATGATCTGCCCGACCCAGATAATCACCAAGGAGTGATCACTCACCTGGAGCCAGACATCTTGGAACGTGAAATCAAGCGGGCCTTAGAAGTATCACTACAGACAAAGCTAGTGGAGGTGATGGATTTCCAGCTGAGCTATTTCAAATCCTCAAAGATGATGCTGTGAAAGTGCTGCAGTCAATGTGCCAGCAAATTTGGAATACTCAGCAGGGGCAAGGGGACAGGAAACGTCAGTTTTCTTTCCAATCCCAAAGAAAGGCAACGCCAAAACCTCTCAAAGTACCGCACTGCTGTACTCATCTCATACGCTGGCAAAGTAATGCTCAAAATTCTCCAAGCCAGGCTTCAACAATACATGAACTGTGAACTTCCAGATGTTCAAAGCTGGTTTTCTAAAGGCGGAGGAACGGAGATCAAATTGCCAACATCCACTGGATCATGGAAAAAGCAAGGGAGTTCCAGAAAAACATCTATTTCTGCTTTACTGACTATGCCAGAGCCTTTGACTGTGCGGATCACAATAAACTGTGCACAATTCAAAAACGCTGGGAATACCAGCCCACCTGACCTGCCTCTTGAGAAATCTGTACGCAAGTCAGGAAGCAACAGTTAGTGGTGGATGTGGAACAACAGACTGGTTCCAAGTAGGAAAAGGAGCATATCTAGGCTGCACATTGTCAACCTGCCTATTTAACTTCTATGCAGAGTACATCACGAGAAATGCTGGGCTGGATGAAGCACAAGGTGGAATCAAGACTGCCGGCAAAAAAATTCAATAATCTCAGATACGCAGATGACAGCACCCTTGAGGAAAGATTCTCTTTATGAGAGTGAAAGAAGAGAGGGAAAAAGTTGGCTTAAAGCTAAACATTCTGAAAACAAAGATCATGGCTTGCGGTGCCGTCACTTCATGGCAAATACATAGGGAAGAGTGGAAACAGTGGCTGACTTTAGTTTCGGGGCCTTGAAAGCCACTGCAGATGGTGACCGTAAGCATGACATAAAAAGACGCTTGGATGGAAAGTTATAACCAAACTATACAGCATATTGAAAAGCAGAGACATTCCTTTGCCAACAAAGGTGCATCTAGGCAAAGGCTATGGTTTTTCCAGCAGTCATGTATGGATGTGTGAGACAGGACAGTAAAGAAAGCTGAGTGCTGAAGAACTGATGCTCTTGAACTGTGGTGTTGGAGGAGACTCTTGAGAGTCCCTTGGACTGCAAGGAGATCCAACCAGTCCATACTAAAGGAGATCGGTCCTGGGTGTTCATTGGAAGGACTGATCTTGAAGCTGAAACTCCAATACTTTGGCCACCTGATGTGACGAGTTGACTCTTTTGAAAAGACCCTGATGCTGGCAAAGATTGAGGACAGGAGGAGAAGGGAACAAGAGAGGATGAGCTGGTTGGATGGCATCACTGACTCAAGGGACATGAGTCTGGCTAAACTCCAGGAGTTGCTGATGGACAGGGAGGCATGGCTTGCTGCAGTCCACGGCGTTGCAAAGAGTTGGAAATGACTGAGCGACTGAACTGAACTGAACTGCTCCTTGGAAGAAAAGCGATGACAACTCTAGACAGCATGTTAAAAGGCAGAGATATTACTTTGATGACAACGCTCTGTACCGTCAAAGCTCTAGTTCTTCCAGTAGTCATGTATGGATGTGAGAGTTGGGACCATGAAGAGGGCTGAACGCCAAAGAGTTGAAGTGTATCAACTGTAGCGCTGGAGAAGACTCTTCAGAGTCCCTTGGGCAGCAAGGAAATCAAATCAGTCAATCCTAAAGGAGATCAACCCTGAATATTCACTGCAAGGACTGCTGCTGAAGCTCCAATACTTTGGCCACCTGATGCAAAGAGTCGACTGCAAGGAGAAGACCCTGATGTGGGAGGGAAAGCAGGAGGGGAAGAGAACAGGACAACAGAAGATGAGATGGTTGGATGGTATCACAGGATTCAAGGGATATGAGTCTGAGCGAATGCAAGGGTATGGTAAGGACAGGGAACCCAGGTGTACTGCCGTTCACGGGGTCCCGCAAGGGTCACAGACATGGCTTAGTGACTGAGAAACAACTCCCCCAAAGAGATTCTTGTCTCATCTGTCATTATCCTGAAAGGTAAATGGGATTCCAACTATGGACAGTCCCTTGCATCACAGGCCATGAACCCAGCTTAGTACTCAGGGCTGCTACACAGGAGAAAAGAGCAAAGAAAAGATAATGATAATTTAAAGACTGGCCCTGAAACACACTTCTAACGTAAGGAAAAAATATGAAGGTCAAAGACCAGATTATCTTTAGAAACACATCATGTTTCAAATGATCAATAAAAATATTTGTGTTTGTTCCTGAGCGTGTGTGTGTGTGTGTCTGTGTGTTTAGTGACTTGCACTATGCAGGAATAACTACATGGCTTTGTTATGAAGTGCTGGAAATGACTGAAACAAATGGACAAATGTTTGTGGTGGTTATATATACACCAGCTCAACAACAGAGAATAGAATTTTCAATTGAGAGAAAGGTATGCACAAGAACTGAACAATATGCTAACTTCAATTCATTTCAACATCCACATATGGCTCCTGGCTATTCCTGAACAGGGGTTTGCCCAGTGGCTCAGCCATGAAGAATCCACCTGCAAACGCAAGAGACAAAGGAGACAACGCACTAGACTTCCGGGCCAGGATGAGCCTGTGGAGAAGCAAATGGCAACATACTCCAGTATTCTTGCCTGGAGAATCCTGTGGACACAGGAGCCAGGTGGGCTACAGTCCCCGAGATCTCAAAAGAGTCAGATGTGACTAAGCGCAAGCATTGGGGCTAGAACTGAGTACCTACCAAGTGACAGTATAATGCTAAGGTTAAATTTCCTGTGACCATGCTACTGGAGTTACATAGGAGAAAGGCTTCGCTCTTAGGAGATGGAATATTTAGGGCTAAAGTCCATAACTGTATGTAACGAGACCCGCCTAGAAGAAAGTTTAATATGTTAGGAGGACTTTGACAAAGGAGGCAAGAATATACAGTGGAAAAAAGACAACCTCTTTTAACAAGTGGTGCTGGGAAAACTGGTCAACCACTTGTAAAAGAATGAAACGAGAACGCCTTCTAACACCATACACAAAACTAAACTCCAATGCAGTAAGGATCTAAATGTAAGACCAGAAACTATAAAACTCCCAGAGGAGAACATAGGCAAAACACGCTCCGACATAAATCACAGCAGGATCCTCTATGACCCACCTCCCAGAATATTGGAAATAAAAGCAAAAAGAAACAAACGGGACCTAATGAAACTTAAAAGCTTTTGCACAACAAAGAAACTATCAGCAAGGTGAAAAGACAGCCCTCAGATTGGGAGAAAATAATAGCAAACGAAGCAACAGACAAAGGATTAATCTCAGAAATATACAAGCAACTCCTGCAGCTCAATTCCAGAAAAATAAATGACCCAATCAACAAATGGGCCAAAGAACTAAACAGACATTTCTCCAAAGAAGACATACAGATGGCTAACAAACACATGAGAAGATGCTCAACATCACTCATTATCAGAGAAATGCAAATCAAAACCACAACGAGGTACCATTACACACCAGTCAGGATGGCTGCTATCCAAAAGTCTACAAGCAATAAATGCTGGAGAGGGTGTGGAGAAAAGGGAACCCTCTTACACTGCTGGTGGGAATGCAAACTAGTACAGCCGCTATGGAGAACAGTGTGGCGATGTCTTTAAAAACTGGAAATAGAACTGCCATATGACCCAGCAATCCCACTTCTGGACATACACACGGAGGGAACCAGATCTCAAAGAGACACATGCACCCCAGTGTTCATCGCAGCGCTGTTTATAATAGCCAGGACATGGAAGCAACCCAGATGTCCATCAGCAGAGGAATGGATAAGGAAGCTGTGGTACATATACACCATGGAATATTACTCAGCCATTAAAAAGAATTCATTTGAATCAGTTCTAATGAGATGGATGAAACTGGAGCCCATTATACAGAGTGAAGAAAGCCAGAAAGATAAAGACCAATACAGTATACTAATGCATATATATGGAATTTAGAAACCTGGTCTAACCATAACCCTACATGCAACACAGAAAGAGAGACACAGATGAACAGAACAGGCTTTTGGACTCTGTGCGAGAAGGTGAGGGTGGGATGTTTTGAGAGAACAGCATCGAAACATGTATACTATCAAGGGTCAAACAGATCACCAGCCCAGGTTGGATGCATGAGACAAGTGCTCGGGGCTGGTGCACTGGGAAGACCCAGAGGGATCGGGTGGAGAGAGAGAGGTGGGAGGGGGGGTTGGGGTGGGGGAATACATGTATATCCATGGCTGATTCATGCCAATGTATGGCAAACACCACTACAATACTGTAAAGTAATTAGCCTCCAACTAATAAAAATAAATGAAAAAAACAAACAAACAAACAAACAAACAAAATGGTAGGAGGAAAATGTGCATGTTCCAAAAGAAAGAATAGAAGAAAGCACTGAAAATTAGTGAGTCTAAGTTATAAACAAAATATGGGAGTTGCACTCATATTTCATCTCCTCTGTGGGCTTAGCTAAATATGAAAGGGGAAAAAGTAAGTGCTTCAGTCAGTTATTTTACTCTTATTTTAGTCTGCACTTACTCAAGTAAGAGATAGTCAACTATTCTGTTACTTTATTAAATATGATCATGCACTAGTGACATTGGAGTACTGAGGGGCTGAGGTCTTGGCATGGATTTCTCATACTCTACTGAAAAATGAGTGCAAAAGTAGGCGATTTTCAATGTTGGCAGCCAGGCTTACTCTGCTCCAAACACTACAATTCACTGTCATTTATACCATGGTTATCCACAGAGTAAAAACAGGACACCTTGTTTACAGAAATGCCACATTGTAAACCTGCATGAGAAAAGAAATAGTGTACAATAAATTAATACAGAAATTATGGAGAAATATAGGGCACTGTAAATGGGGAAAAGATGGAGATACGAGGGGCTTCCGTCGTGGCTCAGGGGTAGGGAATCCACCTGCCAATACAGCAGACACTGGTCTGACCCCTGGTCCAGGATGAACTCACATGCCTCCCAAAGACTGAGCCCCGGTGCCACAGCTATTGCGCCTGTGCTCTACAGCCTACAAGCTGCAACTACTGAGCCCATGCACTGCAACTACTGAAGCCTGGTCTCCCAAGAGCCTCTGCTCCACAAGTGGAGAGGGCACCCCGATGGGAAGCTCGTGCATTGCAGCTGCAGAGCAGCCCCTGCTGTCCTCATCGAAAGAAAAGCCCATGCGCAGTAAAGAAGGCCCAGCACAGCATAAAAAAAACAAAAAGAAAAACACATAAGCAGATAAAAATCGTTTAGATGAAGAAAAAACAAGGGAGTTATGAGACAACTCCTCAGCATTATGACTAAGACATGTTTCAGATCAAACTGTGAAATTCACATTACTAGAAAAGGTATAAGTAAAGAATTCTTACCTTGTCCATCTTCTTTAAAGACTAGGTCTCTATTTTTATATTCAATCTCCTTCTTACCCTTACGCTTGTTTCTGCCTCCTTTACCTAAGTGATTAAAAAGTGAATAAAAATTGAAATCTAATCATCTGTATAATAGTTTACAAACTCAACTGTAAAACAAACAAACGTAAGCTTTGAAACTTTACAAAAACACAGCGGAACAAACAGGTTATCATTTAAATACCAGGAAAATATTAACAGACCTCAAAAGAGATTTACAATTTAACCTAACTTGCTTACCGATTAGCCGCTTACCAATTGCCAATGATGTTCTTCTAAATCACTTAACAGCTAATATCAACCACATAACACATTACCAGAGATAACCATTAGCATTTTTATTATCCATGCTTTCCACTTAAACCTGGATTCTATACATTCTCTTCCACAATTTACTTTCCAATTAATAAACCGAGACTACTCCATATATCTGTAAAGGAATGGAAACTGAAAAATCATATGTAGAAACGTCTTCAGTTTGGCATGAGCGTTAGCAGCTGGTTTAAAAGTCCCACAGAAGGAAGACGGGAGCCACCCAAGGCTGGACTGAAGATAACATTAACAAAAATGTATTGAACATCTATTAAGCACCAAGCTGTACTAAGTCAGCATTCATAAAGTCAGTCCTATTCTCTTCAGGATACACAACCCAATGTGGGCATCTGAAACTTCATTCCTAAAAACAGAGGAGGAAACAAGGACTGTTTCTCTTGTTACAAATGCACACTTATTTGTAAGCTAAAAGTGAATTAAATAGATTAGAAAAAAACAAGTAGAAGTGGTTTGTAATTTACCTAACACATTATGAAAAAGAGGTTTCTAGAGTTTGCCTGGATAGTTAGCAGGAAAACATTTGCTTGCTAGAGAAAGGCTGTGCCAGTTGGTTTGGGGAATGTAGAGAGCACTGAACTCAAAGGTGAAAAATTTGACCCAATGTGGCAAACCTTAAGGAAGCCTTGAGAGCTAACATGAAGTGTCAGGAATGAATAATGAAGAGAGGTTTGCCTCTCGTGCAATGTGAAATGTGGTGCTACTCTGAAGGAGATATTCTCACTCCTAGCAGTTCCAGTTTGCCAGGAGGCATTACAAGAATATTAAACATGACACAAGAACAACTCAGGTCTCTAAAAAGGAGAATTCAAGGACTGACTGTCCCAGGGCTCTGCTTCAGTTAGTTTAGAAGTACCGTTTTGGAAGTTACAAGCAGAAGTACTGTCAAATCTGGTTATTTGTGAACTGTCTGACTCAGAATAAAGACAAATAGAAATACACAGTGCCAGCATCTATTTTACTGGATAAGAAGGCTGAACACGTTGGGATATGTGTGCGTTCTAAAGAAGGTTAAGGTTTGTGACAGGCAGAAGAAAGTAAACTGGCAGACATGAACCTAAACGTGCAACAGCGTTTTGCCTCCGTGTTTGCAAAGCAGTCTTTTCACCAGTAGTCAACCGCGCACAAAGTAAACTACTGACAAGTATTTACTAGACCCAAAGAGAGAATCAGTGTGTCACAAACAACAGCTAAGGGAGAGTCTTCGGAAGGGATGAAAGCCTCAGGGACGAAGCCTCAGCTGCCCGAAAGTAGCCTTCTGCCAGTTTACTACCGGCCTGCAGTTAAACTGGCATGAATCCAAAACTAATCGTATTTTCAGCTCCGTGTAAAACTGACAAAAGCGGAGAGGAAATTATCCCGCTATGTCTACAGAGCGGGAGGAAGCAGGAGCCGCTTCCTAGCTCCTCTGTGGACTGTGGAGTCCGCTCAAAGACCTCAGCCAACCACACGACGGAGAAACTACCACTGACCGCGGCAGAGCAGACCCTGGTGCCGGGAAGCCGAGTCATTACCTTTATTCTTGGGCATAGCTGCAACGGCAGGCTCACTGTTTCCAAGCAGCTTCCGGTGCCGCTGCCGCTGGCAGGTAATCCTCCGAGGTTTCCAAGGAGCTAACCTACACACTCCGACTTGAGAACTCGCGCGAGAAATCGGAGCGCAGCCACGCCTAGCGGCAGCAAAATGGCGACCCAGCCAGTGTCACGTGGTTAACGTCACTTTCCCCGCCTCTGACGCTATGGGCCTATCCTCCAAGCACATTCTCTTCCGCCCTACGGAGCACGTGTAGTCCAAACCCACTGACTTCCTGGCACTCAACAATGTGAGGGACGCTGTGACAGATTGCAGTAGACAGGTATAGATTTTTGGAGAACACTGCGCTGAGCGAGATGTGTCAATATAGTGGAGACCGCATGCATTTCCCCAAATAGAAACCGCTTGAGCTGACTCAAACTACTGAGTAGACTTTTGCTATTTTGTAATAAGTGCTCTTGACCATTTGCTCTCTGATCGTTTCTTTGTTTGAATTGTATGTGTTGTCTTCCTTCTTGGAGAAACAAATTCCACCAGGAGGCTTCTGTTAGAAATATGGTACATAGTACAGTGGTGGAAGAATTAAAGAGAAAGGGTATAGATGTCTCTCAAAAGATTGAGCCCAGGATCATTACAGACCCCTCTCTTAGGTCCACCAAGATTGGTGTATCCAGATGTCGTATCCAGTGTCAGATGGGTAGAATAAAGTTTAAAGTTAGTGTAAACAAACAAAATAAATGGATAAAGAATAAAATTTAGAAATATCAAAAACTTTCTCTTCAGAAATAAAATGTTCAGGATTGTTTTTCATAGTGATGGAGTGATGCATAGTTTCACCTATTTTAAGTATGAGGAAACATTCGGGACTACGTGTTACTTCACTTGAACTAATTTATGCAAGACGCCCTACCTTTTGACGTGAGAAACCACTATTGTCCATGTGCTTTAACCACTAAAGAAAAGTCACTCTTGATCGACTTAAGGAAAGACGTCAAAATCTACTGCAGTTGTCCATCAGCAGTGCATGCTTGAGAAACTCCGGATGGGAAAAACAAGATGAAGCATTTCTGTGCTTGGGTCTATGGGTCCCTAGATGGTTAAGATGAATATGGGAATGGAAACTTTAGTGATTCCACATGCTTGCCTAGAGAAACGCTACAATCTCTTGCTTTCAATCCCTGTTTGTTTGGCGTGTTTTTTTTTGTTTGTTTGTTTGTTTGTTTTTTTCTTTGTGATTATCAGGAATGTTTTCGCAATTTATGTGTTTCACTACATATAGTTTCTGCGTTAAAGAAGGTTGTATATGTACTGGCTCTGCCCCTGCGTCTGCCTCTAAGCCTCCTCTCAAAACTGTGTGAAAGACCATTTCCAGCCTGTGGTCTTCAAGTTTCCTGAACTTATGATTTTCTATTTATACTATTAATTATTTATTGATATTTGATCAACAATACTATGATTTCCCTCACTTTTGCTTTTTGTTTTGCCTCAAGGTCAAAACGCTGTATGGAAAGTTGGTTTCCTTCAATCATGCCCTATAATCAATGAGCCCACATAGCAAGGATTGACAATTGATACTTTTTAGCAGAATTGAGGGCTTCCCTGGTAGCTCAACCAGTAAAGAATCCACTGCAATGGCAGGACACCCCAGTTTGTTTCCCAAGGTTGAAAGATCCTCTGGAGGAGGCATAGGCTACCCACTCCAGTATTCTTGTGCTTCCTTCATGGCTCAGATGGGAAACGATCTGACTGCAATGCGGTCAACCTGTCTTCCGCCCCTGGGTTGGGCAGATCCCTCGAAGAGGGCGGAGCAACCCACTCCAGTATTCTGGCCTGGAGACTACCTGTGGACACAGGAGCTTGACGGACAAGAGTCTATGATGTCACAAAGAATCAGACACAACTGCAAAACTAAGCATACTAGAAACCAAAATTTATTTTTGTAAGAAAAGTGCTTGAAAAGCTTGATATATGGAGGTCTGACTAAGAAAGTGTATTTGACCCTGAAAAAAATTCAAAAAGCAATGAACTTTTACTCCTCTCTTGTCTATAGAACCCTAGGACAACTGGAGTGTCTGTTCCCCTTTCAGAGGCAAGTTGTTCTGGTAGAATATGTTAAAAGATTAAACAAACAACATATGCCTAGTGACATGCTGCTTTCACCAATGAAGCAATGTGGAATTCAAGATCAATACCAAAGCAAGAGCAAAACTGCTGTCAGCTGCAGTTGTAAGACATGACCTTCAAAGAGAACTACATACGTGCATATAAATGACTGACTGAATTATCTTCCAGTACACTATAAAACTACACAGACAGTATTATAAAGGATTTTGCTTTTCCAGTCAATAGTACAGGAGTGTCTTTGAGTTACTGATAGCTTTAATAACCAAAAGCAGTGACCACTTTTCAGACGTTCCATCCAAAGTCATTTGAACAAAGCTGTCAACTTGTCCCCCCTAAAAGCCACATGTTGATAGTAGTGGTGGTAATTAGTCACTAAGTCAAGTCCACCTCATTTTTACCTCCATGGACCATACACCACCAGGCTCCTCTGTCCCTTGGATTTCCCACACAAGAATAATGAAGTGGGTTGCCATTCCCTTCTCCAGAGGATCTATCTTCCCCACCCAAGGTTTTCCTAACCCTGGGTCACCTACATTGGCAGGTGGATTCTTTATCTTGTCTTTCATGTATGCTAGATCAAACTTCTGTCAAGACTGGGCTTGTTCAGGACTTCCTTAGTGATCCAGTATCTTAGAGTCGCTTCTCCATGCAGGGGATGTGGGTTATATTGCTGGTCTGGGAAAATTCCACCTGCTGAAGAGTAACTAGGCTCATGGGTCACAACTAAGGAGTCCATGCCCCACAACAAATGAGCTCATGTGCTGGAAATAGAGCCAGTGCTCTGCAACAAAAGAAGCCACCACATGAAGAAGGCTGTGCCTCACTTGCCACAGCTAGAGAAAGCCCTTGGGCAGCAATGAAGACTAGGCACTGCAAAGAAAAAATGAATACAAATTAAAAAAATAATACTGATACAAAAACTGAAACCTTAGAGAAAGACTGAGTCTGTGGAAAATAGAAGTGTAGTTATATATATATAGTAACAAGCAAATATTCTTTAATGTTGAAAAGACATAAAATAGGTATTCTTCCACACATGATGAAATAATACTCATTAGTATGAATTTATCAGAAAATAAAAATGGGCAATAGTCCCACCAGGAGAAGAGGTCAAGACATCCCAAGCATCAGTGTTCTAATTTGTGTTTTGCATATCTCAACCTAGGAATCATCATGTCACTCATGTAATTCACATATAAAATAATTCATATATACATCCCCTTTAGCCCCTAAGCTCTCTGTTCTGCAGCTATGAGCATATTCTCTTTATATTTCCTTTGAAGCCACCTGGACTTTCTTTTTTTATTTTCTAAAAGATGATATACGTTTTCCTTGTTATAATTTCTGAGGAGACTTCTCCTTCTACACAGACACTAAGAAAATTTTAACATATTTTCCGTTAATAGAATTCATGCTTCCTCTGCCCTAACCATGTTTACCATTCATGTGTACTGCATTTGTTTCAGCAGGCTCTTTAGCACTATCTATCATCTTGAAGCTCTTTTTGCCTTTCTTTAATTTGGTTATAAAGCTCACAAATTTGAAGAGCACATTAACACCTCTTCTCTAACGTGCCCTGCTAGAGTTTGGTGAGCTCTTGGTGAGTTTCAGGGTTTCACTTGCAAAGCCCTGCATTACTCTTGGGGCTGTAGAATCTTCTGAAACTGAAGGAGAGACTACAAGTATTCCAGACTACTTTGATTATGACATATTTATCTAAAGAATTAAACAGTTTTTGCCTTCCCCCCAAAAAACCTTGCCCCTAACTCCTAATGTTCTTACTGATTTTATTGTGGGAATCTGGTAGAACTGACATTTCTCAGTGCTCCCTAATTTCATCAGTAAGCTTTTCTGAGATGAGAACACGTTAGAATTAGTTTTTAAATTAGTCCTAGCAACAGCAATCAGAGAAAAAAGAAGTAAAAGGAATACAGACTGGGGAGGGAACAAAAAAGAAAAAAAAAAGAAAAACACACCTCTAACTGTTAGCAGATGTCATGACCCTCCAAAGAGAACACTAAGGATGCATGCAGAAAATTACTTGAGCTAATCAAGGAATAGAACAGTTGCAGGATACAAGGTTAATACTCAGGAATCCCTTGCATTCCTATACATTAACAATGAAAAATGAGAATGAGAATTTAAAGAAAGAATCCCATTCAGTATCCAATGAAGAGAATAAAATATTTAGGAATATATTTCCCTAAAAAGAAACCAAGGATCTGGTAGAGAAAACTCAAAACCCATGTTGAAAGAAATCAAACATGGCACAAATAGATGAAGAAATGTACCATGTTCTTGGATCGGAAAAATCAATACAGTGACAAACAGTATACAACCCAACGTGATCTGTTGGTACATTCAGTCACCATTGGTACTCTTAGATTCAACCGTGGAATCCCTATCCAACCACCAATGGTGTGTTTCACTGACCCAGAACAAATAATTTCACAATGTGTGTGGAAACACAAAAGACCTCCAATGAGCAAAGCAATCTTGAGAAACAATGGAAATGGAGGACCTGGCCTTCCTGACTTCAGAACTATATTACAAAGCTACAGTCATCAAGACAGCAAGGTACTGGCCCAAAGACAGAAATTCAGACCAATGGAACAAAATAGGAAGTCCAGAGGTGAAGCCACACACCCACAGCCACCTTATCTTTGACAGAGGAGACAAAAATATACAACAGAGAAAAGACAGCCTCTTGGACAAGCGGTGCTGAGAAAACGGGTCAATCACATGCAAAGAATGAGACGTTCATTCCCTTCTTAAACCCACAGACAAAAACAAATGCAAGATGCATTAAAGACCGAAGCGGAAGACCAGAAATTATAAAACTCTTAGAGGACAACATAGGCAGAACACTTTCCGACAGAAATGACAGCAAGATCCTCTATGACCCACCTCCCAGAATAATGGAAATTAAAACAAACAAAAGGAACCTACTTAAACTTCTAAGCTTCTGCACAGTGAAGGACACTAAAACAAAGGTGGAAAGACAGCTTTCAGAATGGGAGAAAATTGCAGCACATCAAACAACTGCCCAAGACATGATCTCCCACATATACAAGCAGCTCCTGCAGCTCAATACCAGAAAAACAAAGAATCAATCAGAAAGTGGGCAAAAGAACTAACCAAACATTTCTCTAGAGAAGATATAGAGATGACGAATGAGCACACGAAAGATGCACAACATCAGTTATCAGAGAGATGTAAGTCAAAACCACAATGAGGTGTCATCTTACGCTGGTCACAATGACCATCACACAAACGCCTCAAGCAAGAAATGCTGGACAAGTGAAAAGGTAACCTTACACTTTTAGTAGAAATGCAAACTGGTAGCGCCACAATAAACCGTTATGAGTTCTTAAGAACCTTGACCCAGCAATCCCACTGCTTGCACACACCCCAGGGAAAGCAGAACTGAAAGAGACACATGTACCTCAATATTCATCACACCACAGTTTACAATAGCTAGGGCATGGAAACAACCTAGATATCCACTGCAGATGAATGGATCCGGAAGTTGTGGAATATATACACACTGGACTATTACTCAGCTGTGAAAAGGAATGTATTTGAGTTAGCTCTCATGAGGTGGGTGAAACAGGAGCCTGTTCTACAGAGTAAAATAAAGTAAGAAGGAGAAATACAAATACTGTATAGTCATGCGTAAGTATGCAATTTAGCGAGATGGTCACAGTGATCCTACATGCAGGGCAACAGAAGACAGAGATAGAAAGAACAGACTTTTGGACTCTGTGGGACAGGGCAATGCTGGGATGATTTGAGAGAATAGTATTGATCCATGTCCATTACCATACAAACAGATGACTGGTGCCAGTTCAGTGCATGATGCAGGGCACCCAAAGCCTGTGCTCCGGGACAACAAAGAGCAATAGGCTCTCTGGGGAGTGAGGTGGGAGGAGGGTTCTGGATGCGGGATCACGTGTACATTGGTGACTGACTCTTGTTGATGTAAGGCAGAAACCACCCCAATAGTGTAAATTTAATATCCTCCCATCAAAATAATTGTTAAAACTGAAAAGGTTGCTTTCTGAAATTGCAGTGTTGGGAGTTCATGGTCCAGCATATTTTCTAAACCTTTGTAAAAATGTCTGATTGGAAAGAGGGTAGTGTCAAATTACCATGCCAAGAACTGTGTTCCCACACTCGAAAATCCCACAAAACGGAACTGTCAATATTTTAACTGTCCATTAAAATACTACTTTGTTTTCACCTCCAGGGCATCTTATAGAATGTTTCAAGTGACTGGAGAGGAAACAAAAGAGATCATTCACCTTTAAGCAGCAATTAATGTGGGACATTCAATTGTGAATAAAGTTCCTAGGCCCGATAAAAATTTACCCATACAATTTCTTTTTTTGTTCATTTATTTTATTAGTTGGAAGCTAATTACTTTACACCATTGTAGTGGTTTTAGCCATACTTTGACATGGATCAGCCATGGATTTACATGTGTACCCCATCCCGATCCCCCCTCCGATCCCTCTGGGTCTTCCCAGTGCACCATCCCTGAGCACTTGTCTCATGCATCCAACCTGGGCTGGTGATCTGTTTCACACTTCAGAGTATACTTGTTTCAGTGCTATTCTCTCAGAACATCCCACCCTCACCTTCTCCCCCAGAGTCCAATTTACCTATACAATTTCTATATGACATGTATCAAAAGAATTCTTCCATGGAAAACTGCACATAAGCAACTCAAGATGAAACACTAGGCCTCAGTTACTAAATGGCAAAAAAAAAAAAAAAAAAGTGCCATCACCAGTGTTTCCCTTTATTCAAGTTCTTACATCGAAATACTACAAACTGGCTTCTCAACAACCAAACGTTTCGGTTCCAGATATGGGAAGTCTAGGATCAGTGTGCTGGTAGGGTTAGGGTTCTGGTGAAAATCCTCCTCTGATTTGCAAGCTCTGAGTTCTGTCACTGAGGTTAGCTTGCTAAGAGCAGAGATTGATTTCCTATGAGTTCCTCTGTGGTGGCATAATGACACCCCAGAGGGCCTGGCCCCAGTATTATCATCTTCTGGGGTTAGGGCATCAGTACACAAGTTTTAGGAAAATAAAAACAAAAACCAAACACCAAACAAGCCTAAAACAATCAGGCCATGACAACTAGCAAACATAATCTGAGTGTCGATTAAATCCCATATGTCTTTGGGAAAGTCCACAGACAAGTTTTGCACTATGTCATGTGTGAAGATTCTGGTATTTTTGGCAAAGGGTTGAAGACCGATAGGTACAAAGCCTAAATAACCAGGAAGTTTTGATTATCCATGAAGTCAACTTCTCAAGTTTGTTTCTTCAGAGTATGAAAACCAGTCCTCCATCCCAAATACATTCAGCATATGACTGTTCAGGAAGTCCATAGATTAAGCACCAAAATCACATTGGTGAGCCTTCTTCTTGGGATTAATTATATACACCCTCGGTTTTTAATCTTAGGAAAGAAAACTCTAACAAAGTGAAATGAAACCAGCTGAAGGTTGACTCTGCTTTTTTATATTACAGAAACCATCTAAATGTGTATTCCTATAAATTCTCCAAAGAAATAAGTTTCAGAAATTACTTGATGAGTGGTCTCTCTCTACACACCAGTAAAGTTCCATTGAGGTCATTAAACTAGCCCTGAACTTCATTTCTTCTGACTACAGAGGATACTTTCAAATCACACTGTTTAAAAGCAAGGAGACTATCTAAAATTGCCGTAAAACACACACACAAATACACCAGTGACATAAAGCAAGGCCAAAATATATTGAGTGCAACACTTTCCTGTATTTTTCAGTGGCTGTTCCTTCCTTTCCCTTATCTCAGCTAAGGGGAAAAAAATTACGAAAGTCTTAGTCCATAGAATTTACTTATGGAAGTAGATTTTCACACGTACAGTTTGATTCTATTACTCACCAAATTCACCACTATCTGGTTACACCACATATGACTTTTGAGAGCGAAATATATTTTATCTGTAAAGGATCATCTACTTATTTATCCTTCATGGTTGTCATAGTTGAGAAATATTTAAAATGCTAAGTAAAAACACTTTCAACATACAGATCAAGACTTTCAATGTTTAGAAAACTGAGTATTACTTAGTGTCAAATTTCTGCAACTTCTAATCACATGTATTGAACATTAGGACTCCAAACTGTCTTCTGAAAGCTTCGCTGTAGAAATGCCCTTCTTACGATAGTGGCAACACCAAGTTTTGAAAAGAATATATGTTACCAAACAATAAGATTACACTTGGGCAATGTATATAAGAAAATAGCCCTTTGCATTAACTCAAATGCATAGTTCTGCTTGCTGTATGTACATTCTATCAAAAATATCAAGAAACCTCTAAATAACTGGGATACGTAGAAAGACTCTGCAAACAGATGAGTTCATACGAGGGCATATGATGCTGAGGCAATTTATTCAAAACATTCGTTAACTGGAGGTAAAATAGGGGAGGAATCTTCTCTCTTCTTCTTCCTCTCCAGTGTTTTGCAGCACAATTTGTGGTCTTTACCCCTAAGTTCCATTACATTGAAAGAAGCAAGTGTTAACATTTTACTCAAAATACTTCATCAGTTTTTTTTTAAAAATACAGTACTTTAAAACAATTAAAATAAACCATGTTTATTTAAGGCCCATCAAACTACATTCATACTTTTCTTCTTCTTAGCAGGTGATGACCAAAATTCCAACTGTAGCATTATCCTCAACCTTCTGAGTTCAATTCAGATCTGTAAGTGAAAAGAACATCAGATCTACAGAAAAAAATAATTCTAATCATGCATAAAGGATCTTCCTACACTACTTGGAAAATCAATCCTTTTGAACTAAAGTTAAGGACACCAACCAGATTGTTTTCTCAGTTCCCATGTGTTTTCACTGTATCTCTATGATCTCCATGAGAACATCGCACGTTATGCAAGCTATTCTTTTTTCAATGTTTTAAATTAACTTGTTAATCTTAATTGCAGTTTAGTGTTCTTTCTTCTCCTAAAAAAGGGAAGAGCGGTACTAAATCAAATTCTCTGACTCAATCTGATCACAGGAGTGACACTCTAGTACATCGCCAGCATAACTGACTCTGGCAAGAACTGTGATTCCGAGATAAAACACATAAACAAAACAAACATAAACACAAACAGAACAAAACCAATAAGAACACATAAACCTAAACAAAATTTCCAAAATAACACAAACTCTTTTCATGACCATTGTCTTTAGTGTTTTCCCCAACTCAACTGCTTAGTCACAGCTCCAGAAAGCTGTCCTCTTTTCCCACTAAGGAAAGGCTTAACTCTGTGGGGCTTGGTATTCAAGTGTTCCCTTTGTTTCGATTTCTTGCCTTCAACCCCAGCTCAGCCGTGACTACCTTCAGGTCTCATAGAACATCCTATGCAACTGGTGCATTTTACATTCTCACCACAGAAAGTAACTTGTCAATTGTACCTCCACACTATTAATTGAGCCATAAGGGATCTCTGGCAAAACTGAACAAAATGTTGAGAGACAGAGGACAGCATTTCTATGAAATTTGTTGTCAGCATTACAAACGACCTATGTACTACAAAGATATCATTACATAGACATCTATTTAAAAGACATGTAATTACTGGATTCCTTCTTTGCATATAACCATTTTCTACTTTCTGATTTACAACTGATTTATAAAGCCCGGGTCCACTTTTTCAAATAAAACTGCCTTGTTTTCTTCAGCCACATTTGAACTGACATCTTTAAGATGTTCACTTTAACCTTTACATAATTGGTAACTCCAAATACATAAGAGACAATGACAGAAGCATCAGAAATATCTAAAAAAAAAAAAAAAAGAAATCATGTAAAACTTTTAGAGCCTCTGAAAAATGATAGCAAAACTGGGAAGAGAAAAAATGAAAAAACATTGAATGATATTGCACCACAACTTTTCTAATCCTTTTTCACCTCCTGTTTCTGGTGTGCTTTAAAATGGGTACAACATCAGTAGATTACTGGGCTTCCCTGGTGGCTCAGAGGGTAAAACGTCTGCCTGCAATGCTGGAGACCCGGTTTCTATACCTTGGTCAGGGAGATCCCCTGGAGAACGAAATGGCAACCCACTCCAGTATTCTTGCCTGGAGAACCCCACTGACATGGACAGAGGAGCCTAGTAGGCTACAGTCCACAAGCTTGCAAAGAGTCGGACACGACTGAGCGACTTCACTTTCACATCAGTCGAGTATTATCATGTGTTTAAAAATCTGCAACAATCTGGTAAAAAAAAAAATCTGGTAAAAATGTCTGCATTAAAGGTACATATCCAGCTGTTCTAATTCATGGTGTGAGTAAGCTTAAAATGCCCTGGGTTTTCATGGTTATTTGTGGCCCTGACATGCAGGCTGCTGATCATTCTTTTCCAACCAGGAATTGAACCCGTGATCCATACAGTGGATGCTGAAAATCTTAAAATACTAGACCACCAGGGCAGTGCTTTGGTTTCATTTCCTAGATGATCTGAAAATCCATCAAAGTACAGTACGGACTGGTATGAACACAATAGATGCGAAAGACTGACTAGCAACTAGTAAACTGTATAATGTAGGTGAACGTGTGATTGCTCACTTCCACTTAAAATTCAATTTCTCTGAGTGTCTGAAAACGCCCTTAATAAGGATGTTGGTAAATGAAAGATCTTGAAATCTGTTTCCGAGGGCAGTGATCCGGTTTAGACTTCCTAAAATGTGCTCCTGGAATTCTGAACTTCTACCTTGGTGTTCAAACACTCATTGATGTTTTTGCACTTTTGGTTTCTACAGTACATTTTTACCACAGAAGTACCAAAAGA
Organism: Dama dama; assembly: GCF_033118175.1. Taxonomy (NCBI): domain Eukaryota; kingdom Metazoa; phylum Chordata; class Mammalia; order Artiodactyla; family Cervidae; genus Dama; species Dama dama. The sequence continues at coordinate 13,511,672 of NC_083715.1, forward strand.
AGAAGAAGTCTAACAGGCCTTACAAGAGTATAAGCCATACTGTCATTCCAATTACTCGATGGGCCTGTCTCAAAAGTCAAGAGATACAAATCAATAAAACTTTCACTTAAATACATTCATAGCAGAACAGTGAGACATGGAGGAGTCTTATCATCACTAATTCCTTACCAAGATAAACAACCATTTCCCACAAACTCCAAACCAAAACTTTGTCCTAGAGTGATACAGGACAATTAATGTGACCTCTAAATACACGGGCAACAAAACAGGCCTTCATTTTAAGAATGCTTTGCAGTGAACTAAAATTCCAGTGCTTCAGCAAGCTGGCTTCAACATGCTTTACTTCTATTAATGTACCAGCCTTGTGAGGCAATACACTTTAAACCTGTCTGCTAAACTTCTTAATACTATCACTGTACACCCCCTTGCTTAATAAAGGCTCATTATGGAGTGCCCACTGTCAAACCTAACTGATTTAAAAGACAAACAAACAAGGATCCAAAGAACTATAAAGTTTTTGAAAATTTAAAAAGGTTGCCATGGTGGATTCTGAATATTAAGGAATATTCAAACTCAAGGATACATAGGCCTCAATATATATTCACGTGTTCAACCTTCTGAGACCTAAAACGGTAAAAGATCTGACTACTTTCATGTACAAAACATTAAAAAGCATACACACACACGGTTCAGCCTTGACTTACACCTCAGGGTCTTCACCCTCAGCTGCAGGGTCCTTAAACTGGATTTCATCATCATCTTCAGTTTCAAAGGTATCTGTGTCACTAAGTTCCACTAAAAATACAATAAGAGCATACGCTTAAAAATATAAAATCAAGGTGTTACTAGATTAATTGCCTATTTAAAGAAACAATACTGGATTACTACTAAAACACTGAAGTGTACAACAGACTGCTTGTAATCAAACTTCGATTCAACAGTTTCATTCCAAGAAAAATCTTCCCAACTGCAAACACATCACAGAGAACAAACTCACAATGAAACTGCTAAAAGAAGTTCACTGCCAAGTAAGTATTGATCTGATTCCCAATTATCTTACTATTTCTTAAACGACCTAATTGTCATCAGAATCTTCACTCTTACTTAAAACCACATAACTTGATAATAAAATGCACTCTAATAGAGTAAGTAAAATTGCTATCATGTCCAAAATGTGCGTTTAGTGCACTTCCTCTTTTTGGTTACTAGAAGTATTTTCATCTTTCCAAGCTTACTAGAGGAATACTTTTGTCTTTAAAAAATAAAAGGGATATCTTTTAAAAGCACTCTCCACAAAACGCCACAACAGTACTCTGTATACGAAGAAAAACTGAATACTCCTCCACAAAAATCAATACCAGTACCATAACTGTTGTCATCGAGTAGCTGAAACCAGCTATATAATCTCTTAAGCATTGTTAAGAGGCATTCCTTTAACAACTCGTATGTATAAGTCTAGAGCCCGTAAATTTTTCATTCCCCACCAAAAGAATATACTGCAGGAAGATAATCCATTACTAAGTTCTTAATATACTGATATTTAACACATACTTAAAGAGTATTGAAGCATATTTGTAAAAATACATAAAGAGGGAGAATCCTGAAACAACTGCTTCACCTAAACACTAACTAGCAAATGCTATGAGAAGACAGGGAAATGTAAAATCTTTGATAATAACTACCATATTCTGGAAGCTCTCCATAAGCCTTCAGACTTCTAGCTTCATCTGCACTGTACTTTAAGATTACATCTGCTCTGTTATCCTTGGAGAAGAACAAGGAAGGATCAAAATTGGTTATGCAAAGAATCATCAGCTGTCTCATAAATTACTTTCAGATAAACACACTTATGTGAAACCTCACCATTCTCTCACCTTCCTTCTATCATCCGCACACACGCGCGCACACACACACACACACACACACACAAGTCCTCGTGATGAAGTCTGCATGCATGACCAAATAAAATATAGACTAGGAAAATGATGTATATAACGCACTGAATCAAAAGTACGAAAAGGAAACACGGCGGCGGGGCGGGGTGGGGGGGGGAGTGCTGTGGCACTACTGTCCTTGTTCACTCTCTAACACTGTAGTTCTAAGTGAAGGTGGTATTGTTACCCAAGAGAAACCTTTCTATCACCCACAGTTCTTAGAGTATCTTACTGATTCGCATTGTTTGTGGTGATTTAAAAAGATACCTATATTCTCCTAAAACCTGACAGGCTTGGAGTGAAGTCCTTGTGTGTTTATAAAGCTCTTCTGTGTGCTTCTGATGCAAATATGCCTGTGAAGTACTGCCCTAACAAAGTTCACTTTTCTCCATTTTAAAGACGCCCAGTCACTGACAGAGCAAACAATTCTGAATGCTTACAATTAACCTAGAAAAGGCTTAAAGAAAGGCAACTGAAAATATCACAGTCATAAAACTGCAGTGTAGTAGAAAGCAACACTTCTCAAACTATAATGTGCACAAAAAAACATGTAGGTATTGTGTTAAAAGTCTCAGTGCAACTCAGTAGGGAAGAGATTAGCTAATAACGTACTAAGATACTTCCACAGAGTGGGGCTGCTGCTATTATCTTTACAATATGATTTCAGTAACAAGGGTTTGCAATTATCCACAGCAGATTAAAAATCAGAAGAGCTGTTTGTGGCTATCACTTTAAAGTCAGTACCTTAATCCCTTATAGGATTAATATAATTGTGGTTACACTGCCCGTGAAACAAAGAATTAAACTGGGAACTAACAATTTTTCCATTCCATTCCGGGGTTATATGTAGTTCAACTAAAATAAATGGACATGAAAATGATGCACATTTACAGAGTCTATATTTTTACTCAGCACATATGAAAAATGGCAAGGTTATAAATGGATGATCCAGATCACAAAATCATACAAAGGAAAAAAATTCAGTAAAGTTTCAGGATATAAAATCAATATGCAAAAGTCAGTTATAATAGTAATGTGTCCATACTACGCAAAGTAATGTACAGATTCCATGCAATTCCTATAGAAATTCAAGTAGGAGTTATTTTCAGAGACAAAGCTATATGGAACCGCAAACAATCCTAACCACCAAAGCAACCTGGAGGAAGAATAGAGCTGGAGGACACACACTTCCTGCTTTCTAAACACAACTGTCCCAACAATATGTCTCCGGCATTTCACCAGTACTATGGACTCTTGGGACAAAACTCATCACTCAGAAATAAAATTTTTCAAAGACAATCAATTAAAACCCATGAAGGGAACCAAGATCTCAGTGTAGAAAAGACATCCTCTCCAATAAACAGTACTCGGAAAACAATACTTAACATATAATGGACGCCTTTCTTACACCACAAACTGCCTAAAATTACCCTGAAGTAGATCAGAGATTTAAACACAGGCCTGAAACCCTCAAACTACTGGCAAGAGAACGCAGTGCAAAACTACCAGGTGCTGCTCTTGCACTTTGCTTTTTGTATAGGACACCAAAGCCAGAAGCAACACAAGCAAAACCTAGTCAGTGGAACTACATCACACTAAATCACTTTTGCACAGAAAAGGAAATTGTCAACAACAACTACAAAAAGACAGTGTACTAGATCGGTAAAAATATTTGCAAATGTTATGACCAATAAGGGGATAACATCCAATGCAGATAAATCCTGCCATCTGGAGCAACTATGATGAAACCGGGGTGTAGTGTGCCAAGAGAACCAAGTCACACAGAGAAGGCAAACACTGTAGGACCGCATTTATATGTGGAATCAAGACTGAAGACACACTAATCAAAGTTCAGGGATGCTCCTAACCTCTCAGCTTCGAGTCACCTGGATTTTCTGCACGAGCCTGAAATGAAGAGCTATCAGTCGCCTGGCTTAGTATCAAAGGTATACCACTGCAAGCACAGGGCCTGAACGCAGAGGATGAGAGGCCTGCTGGTTTTTAATGAAACCTCAAACACGGGCTGTCTGTGATGTTATAAAGAAGCATCCAGTGGCCACAGGCAAGGAAAAGATTCATGCCTTACACAATCTGTTTCAGAAATCACTCAACAAACAATGGCAAGAAAAAAGCCCTGGGAGAAGAAATCGGATCTCCCGTCTCACCATGTTATATTTGCACTTTTGAGTTTTCAACAAAAACAGAAACAAGAACAAACATGGAACGTACAAAGAAAAAGGAAAATGTGTTCGCTCACATACCAGAAAATACGTAGGCAATACAAAGCATGACTGAGAAAGCCTACAAGCTGGACTTAACAGAGACATTACCTCGGGTAGCATGTGTGAAAAGAAGACAAGAAACAGTGTGCATAATGTGGTTTTAATTGGGAAGAATATTTCACTAGAGAATCAAGACAAACTTATTCTTTAAAAGAAAACTAGTGGAGATAAAAAAGTCGCTTTAATCACTAATAGAACGATCACACCAAAAAAATCAACAGGGAAACAGAAGACTGAAATTTACAAATCAGCACATCTTAATTATTTACAGGAAACATGACTTGATAATAGAATAGAGAGAGAAACATGACCTGATAATAGAATTATTGCACTTAAAATTTAATTGGGCACATGTGATGGGTTTGACAAGGACTTCTGTCTCACAAGTCTTAGTACAAACACTGAGGTCATAGCGGGCAACTAACAAGTAGTTTTTTAAGCATTCATCTCAGATTTATAACATACATTCTAAATCACCTAGTCTATGTCTTACCCTTCTCCTACAAGCCAAAAACCCCCCCTTGGAGATTAGAGGTTTTGCCTGACTTAATTGCATCATCTTACAGCAGTGATTTCTCAAACTGCGATTTGAGACCTTGAAATTTAAAAACTGCAACTGAGAACCCAACATAAATTACTAAATTTTTCTTTTAGTGAGTAATAATGCTAATGAAAATTACTCTCATATGCTACTGTTCTATTTCAGCAAAGGGTAGTTTACAAAAGTATTTAAAAAGCAAAATGGGCGGAGTCCTCTGGCGGTCCAATGACAAGGACTCAGGGCTTCCTCAGATGTATTCTGGGTTCAATCTCTGACTGGGGATCTAAGATCCCACGAGCTTCAGCGCCATCAAAAATTAAAGGAAAAGACAAGTGAAAGGAAAATGAATAATCTAGCTCTGTGAAATATATATCATAAAATATGAAGATACCTTCTCATTTTACTGCAGATACTGAAAACGTCAGCCTGCACCAGAATCACTGAAAACCTAGCACAGAGGCCTGACTACACCTGGACTTTAAAGAAGGACAGAAGGATGAGCTCTAGTATTTATCCAAAATTATAAGAGAATATTTATTACTTATTATATTTAAAATAAAGAAAGAAACAACCAGTCTTCCCACAAAACACATGTACCGTCAGCCAGCCAGAATCCTATCATCTTAAACACTGTGGATCATAACAAATTTGGATGCCAGAAGGATGAGACTCATAACTGGCTAGAACAGGTCAAATGCATTTTATTGCATCATCTAGATACTGATATTAATGATTCTTAAATTCAAGATTATACACTTACACGTAATTCTTACCTGATAGTCTCGAAGACCAACCAATATAATATCTGAAGAATTTATCCAAACCTATAAAAGAAAACTCATGGTATATTGTATGTAAAATGCAAACAATAGTGTTCAATGTAAAGCAATACTTAATACAAAAAATATAATTCATTCGGTCTGTGAAAAATATCTACTAATGAATTATGGCAAAACTACAGATGAGTGTGTGTGTGTATGTGTGTGTGGTCTGTGTGTGTGTTGTGTGTGCATGTGCATGTATGTGTGTATTATCTGTGTGTGTGCTCATGCCTAAGAGCATCTGAATGTACAAGAGCATAGTTCTTTGTCACGTGAATTACTTTTATTTACAAATCACTCTGGACATTTTCAGTTCTTTTCAACAAATGAAAATAAGTCATCTACACAAATATAGTCATCTAGTTACCAGTCGACGTCAATTCAGGTTCCCAAACCACTAACTGGAAGAGAATGACTCAAGAGAACAAAACTGTTTTTTAATCCAAAAAAGTAGGGTTGAAGGAACTTTTAAACAATATGGTCAATCAACGTGCCAAAATTACTAAATAAGATGCTCTACCATGTTCCAATTTCAAATGTTCCTAACAACACATACAGCTGTTCCCACAAAGCAAAGTCTTACCCAGGACCAAATGTTAGGTTTAGTTAACAATTAGACTTCTGTTGTCTGAAAAATAATCTTCAGGTGTTTTATTTTTCTTGCTTTCTTTCTTTCTTTCTTTCACGGCTTACCATTTCCATTTGGTTCATACACGGACTCTGTCTGTTTCCGCAAGAGCAAACATTTCTGGCATAAGTCCAGTCTAGGTGTCACAAATCATTCTTTCTAAATCTAAATCCTAGTATTAAAGTTATCAAGCATTTTCTAATTTTATGCGTTTATATTGCCATATAAATCACTATTCTTGAAGTCTTCAAGAATTCACCAAATTCAGTCACTTGGAAGCACAGATAAATGTTTTAAAGGTAAGCTTTGGACTAAAGGAAAATATACCTCCACACTGACCTTTTTTCTCAAACTTCCTCGGATATGACATATCCTTGTCACACCGTCAAAGCACACTGCTTCCAACCGTGCATTTCCCAACATTTTGGTTACCTGGGCATACTCTTAGGAAGGGGCAAAAAAGAAAAAAGAAAAACAAAACCGTAACATACTGTCCAGTTTTCCTAAAAATGCAACACTTGTGATTAAGTTGGTAACTTCACTGTGAGTGCTAACTTTAGACCAAACCATAATTTAAAACAGAACAAAAGGTTCAAGTATGACAACAAATGAGAGCTGTCTCAGGGGACATATATTAATGTTATCCACAAAAATGGGAGAACTCTTAGGCTCTCAAGCAATGGCTACGGTCTCATTCAGCTAAACTGATGCACTTATCCTCTTGTTTTCCGAGCAAGTAAAATTTGACAAAAGTGAAGCAGTTGATCCAAATTCACAAACGTTATTTCCACGAAAAGCTATCGCTACTGGGTATGTTTAAGTCATCCACTAATTTGAGAAAATCAGTTCAGTCTTTGTCTTCACGACTGCATGCTCCACCTCTGCACACCAAAGTGGCTCACTTCAGACTGCGCCCTACATGCTGGCTTAGCAACCTCTCATGCTGCATATTTGCAAAATCCTGCCTCTCCTTTCCCTCATTAACTCTACTGATAATCAACAGCAGGCTGATCACTAACGAACATTTGCTTGAGGACACGCTGATGCTTATTCTAAAGTCCTTAATATAGTATTTCAAGATAAAGCGTCAAATGCTTAAAGACAATTCTATCTAAGCATAGTCAAGAGGCCACCAGATTCTACTGTCAGTTGAAGACACTGACATAAGCATTAGCCAGCACGGGATGATGTCTTCTTGACTTTAAATGACAAACGCAGGAATCAGAATAGAGAAAGAAACAGGTAGTTAATATAAAGCAGGTACATTACTAAAGGTTTACTAAGGACAAACATTAAAGTGACAGCCACTGCAGCCACGATATTAAAGGCGACTGCTCCTGGACCTTTCAGGTACGATATAAATAAAGTCCCTGATGATTATTCCGTGGAAGTGAGAAATAGATTTAAGGAACTAGATCTGATAGACAGAGTGCCAGATGAACTACAGACAGAGGTTCGTGACATTGTACAGTAGACAGGAAGCAAGACCATCCCCAAGAAAAAGAAATGCAAAAAAAGCAAGATGGCTGTTGAGGCAGCCTTACAAATAGCTATGAAAAGAAGGGAAGTGAAAACAAAGGAGTAAAGGAAAGATATACCCATTTGAATGCAGAGTTCCAAAGAATGGCAAGGAGAGATAAGAAAGCTTTCCTTGGCGACCAGTGCAAGCAAAGAGAGGAAAATAAAAGAATGGAAAAGATTTCTTCAGGACAATTAGAGATACCAAGGGAACGTGTCATGCAAACATGGGCTCCAGAAAAGGCAGAAATGGTATGGACTTAACAGAAGCAGAAGATATTAAGATGAGGTGGCAAGAATACACAGAAGTGCACAAAAATGATCTGCCCGACCCAGATAATCACCAAGGAGTGATCACTCACCTGGAGCCAGACATCTTGGAACGTGAAATCAAGCGGGCCTTAGAAATATCACTACAGACAAAGCTAGTGGAGGTGATGGATTTCCAGCTGAGCTATTTCAAATCCTCAAAGATGATGCTGTGAAAGTGCTGCAGTCAATGTGCCAGCAAATTTGGAATACTCAGCAGGGGCAAGGGGACAGGAAACGTCAGTTTTCTTTCCAATCCCAAAGAAAGGCAACGCCAAAACCTCTCAAAGTACCGCACTGCTGTACTCATCTCATACGCTGGCAAAGTAATGCTCAAAATTCTACAAGCCAGGCTTCAACAATACATGAACTGTGAACTTCCAGATGTTCAAACCTGGTTTTCTAAAGGCAGAGGAACGGAGATCAAATTGCCAACATCCACTGGATCATGGAAAAAGCAAGAGAGTTCCAGAAGAACATCTATTTCTGCTTTACTGACTATGCCAGAGCCTTTGACTGTGCGAATCACAATAAACTGTGGACAATTCAAAAAAGTTGGGAATACCAGCCCACCTGACCTGCCTCTTGAGAAATCTGTATGCAAGTCAGGAAGCAACAGTTAGTGGTGGATGGGGAACAACAGACTGGTTCCAAGTAGGAAAAGGAGCACATCTAGGCTGTACATTGTCAACCTGCCTATGTAACTTCTATGCAGAGTACATCACGAGAAATGCTGGGCTGGATGAAGCACAAGGTGGAATCAAGACTGCCGGCAAAAAATTCAATAATCTCAGATATGCAGATGACAGCACCCTTGAGGAAAGATCCTCTTTATGAGAGTGAAAGAAGAGAGGGAAAAAGTTGGCTTAAAGCTAAACATTCAGAAAACAAAGATCATGGCTTGCGGTGCCGTCACTTCATGGCAAATACATAGGGAAGAGTGGAAACAGTGGCTGACTTCAGTTTCGGGGCCTTGAAAGCCACTGCAGATGGTGACCGTAAGCATGACATAAAAAGACGCTTGGATGGAAAGTTACAACCAAACTATACAGCATATTGAAAAGCAGAGACATTCCTTTGCCAACAAAGGTGCATCTAGGCAAAGGCTATGGTTTTTCCAGCAGTCATGTATGGATGTGTGAGACAGGACGGTAAAGAAAGCTGAGTGCTGAGGAACTGATGCTCTTGAACTGTGGTGTTGGAGGAGACTCTTGAGAGTCCCTTGGACTGCAAGGAGATCCATCCAGTCCATACTAAAGGAGTTCGGTCCTGGGTGTTCATTGGAAGGACTGATCTTGAAGCTGAAACTCCAATACTTTGGCCACCTGATGTGAAGAGTTGACTCTTTCGCAAAGACCCTGATGTTGGCAAAGATTGAGGACGGGAGGAGAAGGGAACAAGAGAGGATGAGCTGGTTGGATGGCATCACTGACTCAAGGGACATGAGTCTGGCTAAACTCCAGGAGTTGCTGATGGACAGGGAGGCCTGGCTTGCTGCAGTCCACGGCGTTGCAAAGAGTTGGAAATGACTGAGCGACTGAACTGAACTGAACTGCTCCTTGGAAGGAAAGCGATGACAACTCTAGACAGCATGTTAAAAGGCAGAGATATTACTTTGATGACAACGCTCTGTACCGTCAAAGCTCTAGTTCTTCCAGTAGTCATGTATGGATGTGAGAGTTGGGACCATGAAGAGGGCTGAACGCCAAAGAGTTGAAGTGTATCAACTGTAGCGCTGGAGAAGACTCTTCAGAGTCCCTTGGGCAGCAAGGAAATCAAATCAGTCAATCCTAAAGGAGATCAACCCTGAATATTCACTGCAAGGACTGCTGCTGAAGCTCCAATACTTTGGCCACCTGATGCAAAGAGTCGACTGCAAGGAGAAGACCCTGATGTGGGAGGGAAAGCAGGAGGGGAAGAGAACAGGACAACAGAAGATGAGATGGTTGGATGGTATCACAGGATTCAAGGGATATGAGTCTGAGCGAACGCAAGGGTATGGTAAGGACAGGGAACCCAGGTGTACTGCTGTTCACGGGGTCCCGCAAGGGTCACAGACATGGCTTAGTGACTGAGAAACAACTCCCCCAAAGAGATTCTTGTCTCATCTGTCATTATCCTGAAAGGTAAATGGGATTCCAACTATGGACAGTCCCTTGCATCACAGGCCATGAACCCAGCTTAGTACTCAGGGCTGCTACACAGGAGAAAAGAACAAAGAAAAGATAATGATAATTTAAAGACTGGCCCTGAAACACACTTCTAACGTAAGGAAAAAATATGAAGGTCAAAGACCAGATTATCTTTAGAAACACATCATGTTTCAAATAATCAATAAAAATATTTGTGTTTGTTCCTGAGCGTGTGTGTGTGTGTGTGTGTGTGTGTGTGTGTTTAGTGACTTGCACTATGCAGGAATAACTACATGGCTTTGTTATGAAGTGCTGGAAATGACTGAAACAAATGGACAAATGTTTATGGTGGTTATATATACACCAGCTCAACAACAGAGAATAGAATTTTCAATTGAGAGAAAGGTATGCACAAGAACTGAACAATATGCTAACTTCAATTCATTTCAACATCCACATATGGCTCCTGGCTATTCCTGAACAGGGGTTTGCCCAGTGGCTCAGCCGTGAAGAATCCACCTGCAAAAGCAAGAGACAAAGGAGACAACGCACTAGACTTCTGGGCCAGGATGAGCCTGTGGAGAAGCAAATGGCAACATACTCCAGTATTCTTGCCTGGAGAATCCTGTGGACACAGGAGCCAGGTGGGCTACAGTCCCCGAGATCTCAAAAGAGTCAGATGTGACTAAGCGCAAACATTGGGGCTAGAACCGAGTACCTACCAAGTGACAGTATAATGCTAAGGTTAAATTTCCTGTGACCATGCTACTGGAGTTACATAGGAGAAAGGCTTCGCTCTTACGAGATGGAATATTTAGGGCTAAAGTCCATAACTGTATGTAACGAGACCCGCCTAGAAGAAAGTTTAATATGTTAGGAGGACTTTGACAAAGGAGGCAAGAATATACAGTGGAAAAAAGACAACCTCTTTTAACAAGTCGTGCTGGGAAAACTGGTCAACCACTTGTAAAAGAATGAAACGAGAACACCTTCTAACACCATACACAAAACTAAACTCCAATGCAGTAAGGATCTAAATGTAAGACCAGAAACTATAAAACTCCCAGAGGAGAACATAGGCAAAACACTCTCCGACATAAATCACAGCAGGATCCTCTATGACCCACCTCCCAGAATATTGGAAATAAAAGCAAAAAGAAACAAATGGGACCTAATGAAACTTAAAAGCTTTTGCACAACAAAGAAACTATCAGCAAGGTGAAAAGACAGCCCTCAGATTGGGAGAAAATAATAGCAAACGAAGCAACAGACAAAGGATTAATCTCAGAAATATACAAGCAACTCCTGCAGCTCAATTCCAGAAAAATAAATGACCCAATCAACAAATGGGCCAAAGAACTAAACAGACATTTCTCCAAAGAAGACATACAGATGGCTAACAAACACATGAGAAGATGCTCAACATCACTCATTATCAGAGAAATGCAAATCAAAACCACAGTGAGGCACCATTACACGCCAGTCAGGATGGCTGCTATCCAAAAGTCTACAAGCAATAAATGCTGGAGAGGGTGTGGAGAAAAGGGAACCCTCTTACACTGCTGGTGGGAATGCAAACTAGTACAGCTGCTATGGAGAACAGTGTGGAGATGTCTTTAAAAACTGGAAATAGAACTGCCATATGACCCAGCAATCCCACTTCTGGACATACACACGGAGGGAACCAGATCTCAAAGAGACACATGCACCCCAGTGTTCATCGCAGCGCTGTTTATAATAGCCAGGACATGGAAGCAACCCAGATGTCCATCAGCAGAGGAATGGATAAGGAAGCTGTGGTACATATACACCATGGAATATTACTCAGCCATTAAAAAGAATTCATTTGAATCAGTTCTAATGAGATGGATGAAACTGGAGCCCATTATACAGAGTGAAGAAAGCCAGAAAGATAAAGACCAATACAGTATACTAATGCATATATATGGAATTTAGAAAGCTGGTAACCATAACCCTACATGCAACACAGAAAGAGAGACACAGATGTACAGAACAGGCTTTTGGACTCTGTGCGAGAAGGCGAGGGTGGGATGTTTTGAGAGAACAGCATCAAAACATGTATAATATCAAGGGTCAAACAGATCACCAGCCCATGTTGGATGCATGAGACAAGTGCTCGGGGCTGGTGCACTGGGAAGACCCAGAGGGATCGGGTGGAGAGAGAGGTGGGAGCGGGGGTTGGGGTGGGGGAATACATGTATATCCATGGCTGATTCATGCCAATGTATGGCAAACACCACTACAATACTGTAAAGTAATTAGCCTCCAACTAATAAAAATAAATGAAAAAACAAACAAACAAACAAAATGTTAGGAGGAAAATGTGCATGTTCCAAAAGAAAGAATAGAAGAAAGCACTGAAAATTAGTGAGTCTAAGTTATAAACAAAATATGGGAGTTGCACTCATATTTCATCTCCTCTGTGGGCTTAGCTAAATATGAAAGGGGAAAAAGTAAGTGCTTCAGTCAGTTATTTTACTCTTATTTTAGTCTGCACTTACTCAAGTAAGAGAGAGTCAACTATTCTGTTACTTTATTAAATATGATCATGCACTAGTGACATTGGAGTACTGAGGGGCTGAGGTCTTGGCATGGATTTCTCATAGTCTACTGAAAAATGAGTGCAAAAGTAGGCGATTTTCAATGTTGGCAGCCAGGCTTACTCTGCTCCAAACACTACAATTCACTGTCATTTATACCATGGTTATCCACAGAATAAAAACAGGACACCTTGTTTACAGAAATGCCACATTGTAAACCTGCATGAGAAAAGAAATAGTGTACAATAAATTAATACAGAAATTATGGAGAAATATAGGGCACTGTAAATGGGGAAAAGATGGAGATACGAGGGGCTTCCGTCGTGGCTCAGGGGTAGGGAATCCACCTGCCAATACAGCAGACACTGGTCTGACCCCTGGTCCAGGATGAACTCACATGCCTCCCAAAGACTGAGCCCCTGTGCCACAGCTATTGCGCCTGTGCTCTACAGCCTAGAAGCTGCAACTACTGAGCCCATGCACTGCAACTACTGAAGCCTGGTCTCCCAAGAGCCTCTGCTCCACAAGTGGAGAGGGCACCCCGATGGGAAGCTCGTGCATTGCAGCTACAGAGCAGCCCCTGCTGTCCTCATCGAAAGAAAAGCCCATGCGCAGTAAAGAAGGCCCAGCACAGCAAAAAAAAAAACCAAAAAGAAAAACACATAAGCAGATAAAAATCGTTTAGATGAAGAAAAAACAAGGGAGTTATGAGACAACTCCTCAGCATTATGACTAAGACATGTTTCAGATCAAACTGTGAAATTCACATTACCAGAAAAGGTATAAGTAAAGAATTCTTACCTTGTCCATCTTCTTTAAAGACTAGGTTTCTATTTTTATATTCATTCTCCTTCTTACCCTTACGCTTGTTTCTGCCTCCTTTACCTAAGTGATTAAAAAAGTGAATAAAAATTGAAATCTAATCATCTGTATAATAGTTTACAAACTCAACTGTAAAACAAACAAACGTAAGCTTTGAAACTTTACAAAAACACAGGGGAACAAACAGGTTATCATTTAAATAGCAGGAAAATATTAACAGACCTCAAAAGAGATTTACAATTTAACCTAACTTGCTTACCGATTAGCTGCTTACAAATTGCCAATGACGTTCTTCTAAATCGCTGTATCAACCACATAACACATTACCAGAGATAACCATTAGCATTTTTATTATCCATGCTTTCCACTTAAACCTGGATTCTATACATTCTCTTCCACAATTTACTTTCCAATTAATAAACCGAGACTACTCCATATATCTGTAAAGGAATGGAAACTGAAAAATCATATGTAGAAACGTCTTCAGTTTGGCATGAGCGTTAGCAGCTGGTTTAAAAGTCCCACAGAAGGAAGACGGGAGCCACCCAAGGCTGGACTGAAGATAACATTAACAAAAATGTATTGAACATCTATTAAGCACCAAGCTGTACTAAGTCAGCATTCATAAAGTCAGTCCTATTCTCTTCAGGATACACAACCCAATGTGGGCATCTGAAACTTCATTCCTAAAAACAGAGGAGGAAACAAGGACTGTTTCTCTTGTTACAAATGCACACTTATTTGTAAGCTAAAAGTGAATTAAATAGATTAGAAAAAAACAAGTAGAAGTGGTTTGTAATTTACCTAACACATTATGAAAAAGAGGTTTCTAGAGTTTGCCTGGATAGTTAGCAGGAAAACATTTGCTTGCTAGAGAAAGGCTGTGCCAGTTGGTTTGGGGAATGTAGAGAGCACTGAACTCAAAGGTGAAAAATTTGACCCAATGTGGCAAACCTTAAGGAAGCCTTGAGAGCTAACATGAAGTGTCAGGAATGAATAATGAAGAGAGGTTTGCCTCTCGTGCAATGTGAAATGTGGTGCTACTCTGAAGGAGATATTCTCACTCCTAGCAGTTCCAGTTTGCCAGGAGGCATTACAAGAATATTAAACATGACACAAGAACAACTCAGGTCTCTAAAAAGGAGAATTCAAGGACTGACTGTCCCAGGGCTCTGCTTCAGTTAGTTTAGAAGTACCGTTTTGGAAGTTACAAGCAGAAGTACTGTCAAATCTGGTTATTTGTGAACTGTCTGACTCAGAATAAAGACAAATAGAAATACACAGTGCCAGCATCTATTTTACTGGATAAGAAGGCTGAACACGTTGGGATATGTGTGCGTTCTAAAGAAGGTTAAGGTTTGTGACAGGCAGAAGAAAGTAAACTGGCAGACATGAACCTAAACGTGCAACAGCGTTTTGCCTCCGTGTTTGCAAAGCAGTCTTTTCACCAGTAGTCAACCGCGCACAAAGTAAACTACTGACAAGTATTTACTAGACCCAAAGAGAGAATCAGTGTGTCACAAACAACAGCTAAGGGAGAGTCTTCGGAAGGGATGAAAGCCTCAGGGACGAAGCCTCAGCTGCCCGAAAGTAGCCTTCTGCCAGTTTACTACCGGCCTGCAGTTAAACTGGCATGAATCCAAAACTAATCGTATTTTCAGCTCCGTGTAAAACTGACAAAAGCGGAGAGGAAATTATCCCGCTCTGTCTACAGAGCGGGAGGAAGCAGGAGCCGCTTCCTAGCTCCTCTGTGGACTGTGGAGTCCGCTCAAAGACCTCAGCCAACCACACGACGGAGAAACTACCACTGACCGCGGCAGAGCAGACCCTGGTGCCGGGAAGCCGAGTCATTACCTTTATTCTTGGGCATAGCTGCAACGGCAGGCTCACTGTTTCCAAGCAGCTTCCGGTGCCGCTGCCGCTGGCAGGTAATCCTCCGAGGTTTCCAAGGAGCTAACCTACACACTCCGACTTGAGAACTCGCGCGAGAAATCGGAGCGCAGCCACGCCTAGCGGCAGCAAAATGGCGACCCAGCCAGTGTCACGTGGTTAACGTCACTTTCCCCGCCTCTGACGCTATGGGCCTATCCTCCAAGCACATTCTCTTCCGCCCTACGGAGCACGTGTAGTCCAAACCCACTGACTTCCTGGCACTCAACAATGTGAGGGACGCTGTGACAGATTGCAGTAGACAGGTATAGATTTTTGGAGAACACTGCGCTGAGCGAGATGTGTCAATATAGTGGAGACCGCATGCATTTCCCCAAATAGAAACCGCTTGAGCTGACTCAAACTACTGAGTAGACTTTTGCTATTTTGTAATAAGTGCTCTTGACCATTTGCTCTCTGATCGTTTCTTTGTTTGAATTGTATGTGTTGTCTTCCTTCTTGGAGAAACAAATTCCACCAGGAGGCTTCTGTTAGAAATATGGTACATAGTACAGTGGTGGAAGAATTAAAGAGAAAGGGTATAGATGTCTCTCAAAAGATTGAGCCCAGGATCATTACAGACCCCTCTCTTAGGTCCACCAAGATTGGTGTATCCAGATGTCGTATCCAGTGTCAGATGGGTAGAATAAAGTTTAAAGTTAGTGTAAACAAACAAAATAAATGGATAAAGAATAAAATTTAGAAATATCAAAAACTTTCTCTTCAGAAATAAAATGTTCAGGATTGTTTTTCATAGTGATGGAGTGATGCATAGTTTCACCTATTTTAAGTATGAGGAAACATTCGGGACTACGTGTTACTTCACTTGAACTAATTTATGCAAGACGCCCTACCTTTTGACGTGAGAAACCACTATTGTCCATGTGCTTTAACCACTAAAGAAAAGTCACTCTTGATCGACTTAAGACGTCAAAATCTACTGCAGTTGTCCATCAGCAGTGCATGCTTGAGAAACTCCGGATGGGAAAAACAAGATGAAGCATTTCTGTGCTTGGGTCTATGGGTCCCTAGATGGTTAAGATGAATATGGGAATTGAAACTTTAGTGATTCCACATGCTTGCCTAGAGAAACGCTACAATCTCTTGCTTTCAATCCCTGTTTGTTTGGCGTGTTTTTTTTTTTTTGTTTGTTTGTTTGTTTGTTTGTTTTTTTCTTTGTGATTATCAGGAATGTTTTCGCAAGTTATGTGTTTCACTACATATAGTTTCTGCGTTAAAGAAGGTTGTATATGTACTGGCTCTGCCCCTGCGTCTGCCTCTAAGCCTCCTCTCAAAACTGTGTGAAAGACCATTTCCAGCCTGTGGTCTTCAAGTTTCCTGAACTTATGATTTTCTATTTATACTATTAATTATTTATTGATATTTGATCAACAATACTATGATTTCCCTCACTTTTGCTTTTTGTTTTGCCTCAAGGTCAAAACGCTGTATGGAAAGTTGGTTTCCTTCAATCATGCCCTATAATCAATGAGCCCACATAGCAAGGATTGACAATTGATACTTTTTAGCAGAATTGAGGGCTTCCCTGGTAGCTCAACCAGTAAAGAATCCACTGCAATGGCAGGACACCCCAGTTTGTTTCCCAAGGTTGAAAGATCCTCTGGAGGAGGCATAGGCTACCCACTCCAGTATTCTTGTGCTTCCTTCATGGCTCAGATGGGAAACGATCTGACTGCAATGCGGTCAACCTGTCTTCCGCCCCTGGGTTGGGCAGATCCCTCGAAGAGGGCGGAGCAACCCACTCCAGTATTCTGGCCTGGAGACTACCTGTGGACACAGGAGCTTGACGGACAAGAGTCTATGATGTCACAAAGAATCAGACACAACTGCAAAACTAAGCATACTAGAAACCAAAATTTATTTTTGTAAGAAAAGTGCTTGAAAAGCTTGATATATGGAGGTCTGACTAAGAAAGTGTATTTGACCCTGAAAAAAATTCAAAAAGCAATGAACTTTTACTCCTCTCTTGTCTATAGAACCCTAGGACAACTGGAGTGTCTGTTCCCCTTTCAGAGGCAAGTTGTTCTGGTAGAATATGTTAAAAGATTAAACAAACAACATATTCCTAGTGACATGCTGCTTTCACCAATGAAGCAATGTGGAATTCAAGATCAATACCAAAGCAAGAGCAAAACTGCTGTCAGCTGCAGTTGTAAGACATGACCTTCAAAGAGAACTACATACGTGCATATAAATGACTGACTGAATTATCTTCCAGTACACTATAAAACTACACAGACAGTATTATAAAGGATTTTGCTTTTCCAGTCAATAGTACAGGAGTGTCTTTGAGTTACTGATAGCTTTAATAACCAAAAGCAGTGACCACTTTTCAGACGTTCCATCCAAAGTCATTTGAACAAAGCTGTCAACTTGTCCCCCCTAAAAGCCACATGTTGATAGCAGTGGTGGTAATTAGTCACTAAGTCAAGTCCACCTCATTTTTACCTCCATGGACCATACACCACCAGGCTCCTCTGTCCCTTGGATTTCCCACACAAGAATAATGAAGTGGGTTGCCATTCCCTTCTCCAGAGGATCTATCTTCCCCACCCAAGGTTTTCCTAACCCTGGGTCACCTACATTGGCAGGTGGATTCTTTATCTTGTCTTTCATGTATGCTAGATCAAACTTCTGTCAAGACTGGGCTTGTTCAGGACTTCCTTAGTGATCCAGTATCTTAGAGTCGCTTCTCCATGCAGGGGATGTGGGTTATATTGCTGGTCTGGGAAAATTCCACCTGCTGAAGAGTAACTAGGCTCATGGGTCACAACTAAGGGGTCCATGCCCCACAACAAATGAGCTCATGTGCTGGAAATAGAGCCAGTGCTCTGCAACAAGAGAAGCCACCACATGAAGAAGGCTGTGCCTCACTTGCCACAGCTAGAGAAAGCCCTTGGGCAGCAATGAAGACTAGGCACTGCAAAGAAAAAATGAATACAAATTAAAAAAATAATACTGATACAAAAACTGAAACCTTAGAGAAAGACTGAGCCTGTGGAAAATAGAAGTGTAGTTATATATACATAGTAACAAGCAAATATTCTTTAATGTTGAAAAGACATAAAATAGGTATTCTTCCACACATGATGAAATAATACTCATTAGTATGAATTTATCAGAAAATAAAAATGGGCAATAGTCCCACCAGGAGAAGAGGTCAAGACATCCCAAGCATCAGTGTTCTAATTTGTGTTTTGCATATCTCAACCTAGGAATCATCATGTCACTCATGTAATTCACATATAAAATAATTCATATATACATCCCCTTTAGCCCCTAAGCTCTCTGTTCTGCAGCTATAAGCATATTCTCTTTATATTTCCTTTGAAGCCACCTGGACTTTCTTTTTTTATTTTCTAAAAGATGATATACGTTTTCCTTGTTATAATTTCTGAGGAGACTTCTCCTTCTACACAGACACTAAGAAAATTTTAACATATTTTCCGTTAATAGAATTCATGCTTCCTCTGCCCTAACCATGTTTACCATTCATGTGTACTGCATTTGTTTCAGCAGGCTCTTTAGCACTATCATCTTGAAGCTCTTTTGCCTTTCTTTAATTTGGTTATAAAGCTCACAAATTTGAAGAGCACATTAACACCTCTTCTCTAACGTGCCCTGCTAGAGTTTGGTGAGCTCTTGGTGAGTTTCAGGGTTTCACTTGCAAAGCCCTGCATTACTCTTGGGGCTGTAGAATCTTCTGAAACTGAAGGAGAGACTACAAGTATTCCAGACTACTTTGATTATGACATATTTATCTAAAGAATTAAACAGTTTTTGCCTTCCCCCCAAAAAACCTTGCCCCTAACTCCTAATGTTCTTACTGATTTTATTGTGGGAATCTGGTAGAACTGACATTTCTCAGTGCTCCCTAATTTCATCAGTAAGCTTTTCTGAGATGAGAACACGTTAGAATTAGTTTTTAAATTAGTCCTAGCAACAGCAATCAGAGAAAAAAGAAGTAAAAGGAATACAGACTGGGGAGGGAACAAAAAAGAAAAAAAAAAGAAAAACACACCTCTAACTGTTAGCAGATGTCATGACCCTCCAAAGAGAACACTAAGGATGCATGCAGAAAATTACTTGAGCTAATCAAGGAATAGAACAGTTGCAGGATACAAGGTTAATACTCAGGAATCCCTTGCATTCCTATACATTAACAATGAAAAATGAGAATGAGAATTTAAAGAAAGAATCCCATTCAGTATCCAATGAAGAGAATAAAATATTTAGGAATATATTTCCCTAAAAAGAAACCAAGGATCTGGTAGAGAAAACTCAAAACCCATGTTGAAAGAAATCAAACATGGCACAAATAGATGAAGAAATGTACCATGTTCTTGGATCGGAAAAATCAATACAGTGACAAACAGTATACAACCCAACGTGATCTGTTGGTACATTCAGTCACCATAGGTACTCTTAGATTCAACCGTGGAATCCCTATCCAACCACCAATGGTGTGTTTCACTGACCCAGAACAAATAATTTCACAATGTGTGTGGAAACACAAAAGACCTCCAATGAGCAAAGCAATCTTCAGAAACAATGGAAATGGAGGACCTGGCCTTCCTGACTTCAGAACTATATTACAAAGCTACAGTCATCCAGACAGCAAGGTACTGGACCAAAGACAGAAATTCAGACCAATGGAACAAAATAGGAAGTCCAGAGGTGAAGCCACACACCCACAGCCACCTTATCTTTGACAGAGGAGACAAAAATATACAACAGAGAAAAGACAGCCTCTTGGACAAGCGGTGCTGAGAAAACGGGTCAATCACATGCAAAGAATGAGACGTTCATTCCCTTCTAAACCCACAGACAAAAACAAATGCAAGATGCATTAAAGACCGAAGCGGAAGACCAGAAATTATAAAACTCTTAGAGGACAACACAGGCAGAACACTTTCCGACAGAAATGACAGCAAGATCCTCTATGACCCACCTCCCAGAATAATGGAAATTAAAACAAACAAAAGGAACCTACTTAAACTTCTAAGCTTCTGCACAGTGAAGGACACTAAAACAAAGGTGGAAAGACAGCTTTCAGAATGGGAGAAAATTGCAGCACATCAAACAACTGCCCAAGACATGATCTCCCACATATACAAGCAGCTCCTGCAGCTCAATACCAGAAAAACAAAGAATCAATCAGAAAGTGGGCAAAAGAACTAACCAAACATTTCTCTAGAGAAGATATAGAGATGACGAATGAGCACACGAAAGATGCACAACATCAGTTATCAGAGAGATGTAAGTCAAAACCACAATGAGGTGTCATCTTACGCTGGTCACAATGACCATCACACAAACGCCTCAAGCAAGAAATGCTGGACAAGTGAAAAGGTAACCTTACACTTTTAGTAGAAATGCAAACTGGTAGCGCCACAATAAACCGTTATGAGTTCTTAAGAACCTTGACCCAGCAATCCCACTGCTTGCACACACCCCAGGGAAAGCAGAACTGAAAGAGACACATGTACCTCAATATTCATCACACCACAGTTTACAATAGCTAGGGCATGGAAACAACCTAGATATCCACTGCAGATGAATGGATCCGGAAGTTGTGGAATATATACACACTGGACTATTACTCAGCTGTGAAAAGGAATGTATTTGAGTTAGTTCTCATGAGGTGGGTGAAACAGGAGCCTGTTCTACAGAGTAAAATAAAGTAAGAAGGAGAAATACAAATACTGTATAGTCATGCGTAAGTATGCAATTTAGCGAGATGGTCACAGTGATCCTACATGCAGGGCAACAGAAGACAGAGATAGAAAGAACAGACTTTTGGACTCTGTGGGACAGGGCAATGGTGGGATGATTTGAGAGAATAGTATTGATCCATGCCCATTACCATACAAACAGATGACTGGTGCCAGTTCAGTGCATGATGCAGGGCACCCAAAGCCTGTGCTCCGGGACAACAAAGAGCAATAGGCTCTCTGGGGAGTGAGGTGGGAGGAGGGTTCTGGATGCGGGATCACGTGTACATTGGTGACTGACTCTTGTTGATGTAAGGCAGAAACCACCCCAATAGTGTAAATTTAATATCCTCCCATCAAAATAATTGTTAAAACTGAAAAGGTTGCTTTCTGAAATTGCAGTGTTGGGAGTTCATGGTCCAGCATATTTTCTAAACCTTTGTAAAAATGTCTGATTGGAAAGAGGGTAGTGTCAAATTACCATGCCAAGAACTGTGTTCCCACACTCGAAAATCCCACAAAACGGAACTGTCAATATTTTAACTGTCCATTAAAATACTACTTTGTTTTCACCTCCAGGGCATCTTATAGAATGTTTCAAGTGACTGGAGAGGAAACAAAAGAGATCATTCACCTTTAAGCAGCAATTAATGTGGGACATTCAATTGTGAATAAAGTTCCTAGGCCCGATAAAAATTTACCCATACAATTTCTTTTTTTGTTCATTTATTTTATTAGTTGGAGGCTAATTACTTTACACCATTGTAGTGGTTTTAGCCATACTTTGACATTGGATCAGCCATGGATTTACATGTGTACCCCATCCCGATCCCCCCTCCGATCCCTCTGGGTCTTCCCAGTGCACCATCCCTGAGCACTTGTCTCATGCATCCAACCTGGGCTGGTGATCTGTTTCACACTTCAGAGTATACTTGTTTCAGTGCTATTCTCTCAGAACATCCCACCCTCACCTTCTCCCACAGAGTCCAATTTACCTATACAATTTCTATATGACATGTATCAAAAGAATTCTTCCATGGAAAACTGCACATAAGCAACTCAAGATGAAACACTAGGCCTCAGTTACTAAATGGCAAAAAAAAAAAAAAAAAGTGCCATCACCAGTGTTTCCCTTTATTCAAGTTCTTACATCGAAATACTACAAACTGGCTTCTCAACAACCAAACGTTTCGGTTCCAGATATGGGAAGTCTAGGATCAGTGTGCTGGTAGGGTTAGGGTTCTGGTGAAAATCCTCCTCTGATTTGCAAGCTCTGAGTTCTGTCACTGAGGTTAGCTTGCTAAGAGCAGAGATTGATTTCCTATGAGTTCCTCTGTGGTGGCATAATGACACCCCAGAGGGCCTGGCCCCAGTATTATCATCTTCTGGGGTTAGGGCATCAGTACACAAGTTTTAGGAAAATAAAAACAAAAACCAAACACCAAACAAGCCTAAAACAATCCGACCATGACCACTAGCAAACATAATCTGAGTGTCGATTAAATCCCATATGTCTTTGGGAAAGTCCACAGACAAGTTTTGCACTATGTCATGTGTGAAGATTCTGGTATTTTTGGCAAAGGGTTGAAGACCGATATGTACAAAGCCTAAATAACCAGGAAGTTTTGATTATCCATGAAGTCAACTTCTCAAGTTTGTTTCTTCAGAGTATGAAAACCAGTCCTCCATCCCAAATACATTCAGCATATGACTGTTCAGGAAGTCCATAGATTAAGCACCAAAATCACATTGGTGAGCCTTCTTCTTGGGATTAATTATATACACCCTCAGTTTTTAATCTTAGGAAAGAAAACTCTAACAAAGTGAAATGAAACCAGCTGAAGGTTGACTCTGCTTTTTTATATTACAGAAACCATCTAAATGTGTATTCCTATAAATTCTCCAAAGAAATAAGTTTCAGAAATTACTTGATGAGTGGTCTCTCTCTACACACCAGTAAAGTTCCATTGAGGTCATTAAACTAGCCCTGAACTTCATTTCTTCTGACTACAGAGGATACTTTCAAATCACACTGTTTAAAAGCAAGGAGACTATCTAAAATTGCCGTAAAACACACACACAAATACACCAGTGACATAAAGCAAGGCCAAAATATATTGAGTGCAACAATTTCCTGTATTTTTCAGTGGCTGTTCCTTCCTTTCCCTTATCTCAGCTAAGGGGAAAAAAATTACGAAAGTCTTAGTCCATAGAATTTACTTATGGAAGTAGATTTTCACACGTACAGTTTGATTCTATTACTCACCAAATTCACCACTATCTGGTTACACCACATATGACTTTTGAGAGCGAAATATATTTTATCTGTAAAGGATCATCTACTTATTTATCCTTCATGGTTGTCATAGTTGAGAAATATTTAAAATGCTAAGTAAAAACACTTTCAACATACAGATCAAGACTTTCAATGTTTAGAAAACTGAGTATTACTTAGTGTCAAATTTCTGCAACTTCTAATCACATGTATTGAACATTAGGACTCCAAACTGTCTTCTGAAAGCTTCGCTGTAGAAATGCCCTTCTTACGATAGTGGCAACACCAAGTTTTGAAAAGAATATATGTTACCAAACAGTAAGATTACACTTGGGCAATGTATATAAGAAAATAGCCCTTTGCATTAACTCAAATGCATAGTTCTGCTTGCTGTATGTACATTCTATCAAAAATATCAAGAAACCTCTAAATAACTGGGATACGTAGAAAGACTCTGCAAACAGATGAGTTCATACGAGGGCATATGATGCTGAGGCAATTTATTCAAAACATTCGTTAACTGGAGGTAAAATAGGGGAGGAATCTTCTCTCTTCTTCTTCCTCTCCAGTGTTTTGCAGCACAATTTGTGGTCTTTACCCCTAAGTTCCATTACATTGAAAGAAGCAAGTGTTAACATTTTACTCAAAATACTTCATCAGTTTTTTTTTTTAAAAATACAGTACTTTAAAACAATTAAAATAAACCATGTTTATTTAAGGCCCATCAAACTACATTCATACTTTTCTTCTTCTTAGCAGGTGATGACCAAAATTCCAACTGTAGCATTATCCTCAACCTTCTGAGTTCAATTCAGATCTGTAAGTGAAAAGAACATCAGATCTACAGAAAAAAATAATTCTAATCATGCATAAAGGATCTTCCTACACTACTTGGAAAATCAATCCTTTTGAACTAAAGTTAAGGACACCAACCAGATTGTTTTCTCAGTTCCCATGTGTTTTCACTGTATCTCTATGATCTCCATGAGAACATCGCACGTTATGCAAGCTATTCTTTTTTCAATGTTTTAAATTAACTTGTTAATCTTAATTGCAGTTTAGTGTTCTTTCTTCTCCTAAAAAAGGGAAGAGCGGTACTAAATCAAATTCTCTGACTCAATCTGATCACAGGAGTGACACTCTAGTACATCGCCAGCATAACTGACTCTGGCAAGAACTGTGATTCCGAGATAAAACACATAAACAAAACAAACATAAACACAAACAGAACAAAACCAATAAGAACACATAAACCTAAACAAAATTTCCAAAATAACACAAACTCTTTTCATGACCATTGTCTTTAGTGTTTTCCCCAACTCAACTGCTTAGTCACAGCTCCAGAAAGCTGTCCTCTTTTCCCACTAAGGAAAGGCTTAACTCTGTGGGGCTTGGTATTCAAGTGTTCCCTTTGTTTCGATTTCTTGCCTTCAACCCCAGCTCAGCCGTGACTACCTTCAGGTCTCATAGAACATCCTATGCAACTGGTGCATTTTACATTCTCACCACAGAAAGTAACTTGTCAATTGTACCTCCACACTATTAATTGAGCCATAAGGGATCTCTGGCAAAACTGAACAAAATGTTGAGAGACAGAGGACAGCATTTCTATGAAATTTGTTGTCAGCATTACAAACGACCTATGTACTACAAAGATATCATTACATAGACATCTATTTAAAAGACATGTAATTACTGGATTCCTTCTTTGCATATAACCATTTTCTACTTTCTGATTTACAACTGATTTATAAAGCCCGGGTCCACTTTTTCAAATAAAACTGCCTTGTTTTCTTCAGCCACAATTGAACTGACATCTTTAAGATGTTCACTTTAACCTTTACATAATTGGTAACTCCAAATACATAAGAGACAATGACAGAAGCATCAGAAATATCTAAAAAAAAAAAAAAAGAAATCGTGTAAAACTTTTAGAGCCTCTGAAAAATGATAGCAAAACTGGGAAGAGAAAAAATGAAAAAACATTGAATGATATTGCACCACAACTTTTCTAATCCTTTTTCACCTCCTGTTTCTGGTGTGCTTTAAAATGGGTACAAGATCAGTAGATTACTGGGCTTCCCTGGTGGCTCAGAGGGTAAAACGTCTGCCTGCAATGCTGGAGACCCGGTTTCTATACCTTGGTCAGGGAGATCCCCTGGAGAACGAAATGGCAACCCACTCCAGTATTCTTGCCTGGAGAACCCCACTGACATGGACAGAGGAGCCTAGTAGGCTACAGTCCACAAGCTTGCAAAGAGTCGGACACGACTGAGCGACTTCACTTTCACATCAGTCGAGTATTATCATGTGTTTAAAAATCTGCAACAATCTGGTAAAAAAAAAAATCTGGTAAAAATGTCTGCATTAAAGGTACATATCCAGCTGTTCTAATTCATGGTGTGAGTAAGCTTAAAATGCCCTGGGTTTTCATGGTTATTTGTGGCCCTGACATGCAGGCTGCTGATCATTCTTTTCCAACCAGGAATTGAACCCGTGATCCATACAGTGGATGCTGAAAATCTTAAAATACTAGACCACCAGGGCAGTGCTTTGGTTTCATTTCCTAGATGATCTGAAAATCCATCAAAGTACAGTACGGACTGGTATGAACACAATAGATGCGAAAGACTGACTAGCAACTAGTAAACTGTATAATGTAGGTGAACGTGTGATTGCTCACTTCCACTTAAAATTCAGTTTCTCTCAGTGTCTGAAAACACCCTTAATAAGGATGTTGGTAAATGAAAGATCTTGAAATCTGTTTCCGAGGGCAGTGATCCGGTTTAGACTTCCTAAAATGTGCTCCTGGAATTCTGAACTTCTACCTTGGTGTTCAAACACTCATTGATGTTTTTGCACGTTTGGTTTCTACAGTACATTTTTACCACAGAAGTACCAAAAGAAGAAGAAGTCTAACAGGCCTTACAAGAGTATAAGCCATACTGTCATTCCAATTACTCGATGGGCCTGTCTCAAAAGTCAAGAGATACAAATCAATAAAACTTTCACTTAAATACATTCATAGCAGAACAGTGAGACATGGAGGAGTCTTATCATCACTAATTCCTTACCAAGATAAACAACCATTTCCCACAAACTCCAAACCAAAACTTTGTCCTAGAGTGATACAGGACAATTAATGTGACCTCTAAATACACGGGCAACAAAACAGGCCTTCATTTTAAGAATGCTTTGCAGTGAACTAAAATTCCAGTGCTTCAGCAAGCTGGCTTCAACATGCTTTACTTCTATTAATGTACCAGCCTTGTGAGGCAATACACTTTAAACCTGTCTGCTAAACTTCTTAATACTATCACTGTACACCCCCTTGCTTAATAAAGGCTCATTATGGAGTGCCCACTGTCAAACCTAACTGATTTAAAAGACAAACAAACAAGGATCCAAAGAACTATAAAGTTTTTGAAAATTTAAAAAGGTTGCCATGGTGGATTCTGAATATTAAGGAATATTCAAACTCAAGGATACATAGGCCTCAATATATATTCACGTGTTCAACCTTCTGAGACCTAAAACGGTAAAAGATCTGACTACTTTCATGTACAAAACATTAAAAAGCATACACACACACGGTTCAGCCTTGACTTACACCTCAGGGTCTTCACCCTCAGCTGCAGGGTCCTTAAACTGGATTTCATCATCATCTTCAGTTTCAAAGGTATCTGTGTCACTAAGTTCCACTAAAAATACAATAAGAGCATACGCTTAAAAATATAAAATCAAGGTGTTACTAGATTAATTGCCTATTTAAAGAAACAATACTGGATTACTACTAAAACACTGAAGTGTACAACAGACTGCTTGTAATCAAACTTCGATTCAACAGTTTCATTCCAAGAAAAATCTTCCCAACTGCAAACACATCACAGAGAACAAACTCACAATGAAACTGGTAAAAGAAGTTCACTGCCAAGTAAGTATTGATCTGATTCCCAATTATCTTACTATTTCTTAAACGACCTAATTGTCATCAGAATCTTCACTCTTACTTAAAACCACATAACTTGATAATAAAATGCACTCTAATAGAGTAAGTAAAATTGCTATCATGTTCAAAATATGCGTTTAGTGCACTTCCTCTTTTTGGTTACTAGAAGTATTTTCATCTTTCCAAGCTTACTAGAGGAATACTTTTGTCTTTAAAAAATAAAAGGGATATCTTTTAAAAGCACTCTCCACAAAACGCCACAACAGTACTCTGTATACGAAGAAAAACTGAATACTCCTCCACAGAAATCAATACCAGTACCATAACTGTTGTCATCGAGTAGCTGAAACCAGCTATATAATCTCTTAAGCATTGTTAAGAGGCATTCCTTTAACAACTCGTATGTAAAAGTCTAGAGCCCGTAAATTTTTCATTCCCCACCAAAAGAATATACTGCAGGAAGATAATCCATTACTAAGTTCTTAATATACTGATATTTAACACATACTTAAAGAGTATTGAAGCATATTTGTAAAAATACATAAAGAGGGAGAATCCTGAAACAACTGCTTCACCTAAACACTAACTAGCAAATGCTATGAGAAGACAGGGAAATGTAAAATCTTTGATAATAACTACCATATTCTGGAAGCTCTCCATAAGCCTTCAGACTTCTAGCTTCATCTGCACTGTACTTTAAGATTACATCTGCTCTGTTATCCTTGGAGAAGAACAAGGAAGGATCAAAATTGGTTATGCAAAGAATCATCAGCTGTCTCATAAATTACTTTCAGATAAACACACTTATGTGAAACCTCACCATTCTCTCACCTTCCTTCTATCATCCGCACACACGCGCGCACACACACACACACACACACACAAGTCCTCGTGATGAAGTCTGCATGCATGACCAAATAAAATATAGACTAGGAAAATGATGTATATAATGCACTGAATCAAAAGTACGAAAAGGAAACACGGCGGCGGGGCGGGGTGGGGGGGTGAGTGCTGTGGCACTACTGTCCTTGTTCACTCTCTAACACTGTAGTTCTAAGTGAAGGTGGTATTGTTACCCAAGAGAAACCTTTCTATCACCCACAGTTCTTAGAGTATCTTACTGATTCGCATTGTTTGTGGTGATTTAAAAAGATACCTATATTCTCCTAAAACCTGACAGGCTTGGAGTGAAGTCCTTGTGTGTTTATAAAGCTCTTCTGTGTGCTTCTGATGCAAATATGCCTGTGAAGTACTGCCCTAACAAAGTTCACTTTTCTCCATTTTAAAGACGCCCAGTCACTGACAGAGCAAACAATTCTGAATGCTTACAATTAACCTAGAAAAGGCCTAAAGAAAGGCAACTGAAAATATCACAGTCATAAAACTGCAGTGTAGTAGAAAGCAACACTTCTCAAACTATAATGTGCACAAAAAAACATGTAGGTATTGTGTTAAAAGTCTCAGTGCAACTCAGTAGGGAAGAGATTAGCTAATAACGTACTAAGATACTTCCACAGAGTGGGGGTGCTGCTATTATCTTTACAATATGATTTCAGTAACAAGGGTTTGCAGTTATCCACAGCAGATTAAAAATCAGAAGAGCTGTTTGTGGCTATCACTTTGAAGTCAGTACCTCAATCCCTTATAGGATTAATATAATTGTGGTTACACTGCCCGTGAAACAAAGAATTAAACTGGGAACTAACAATTTTTCCATTCCTTTCCGGGGTTATATGTAGTTCAACTAAAATAAATGGACATGAAAATGATGCACATTTACAGAGTCTATATTTTTACTCAGCACATATGAAAAATGGCAAGGTTATAAATGGATGATCCAGATCACAAAATCATACAAAGGAAAAAAATTCAGTAAAGTTTCAGGATATAAAATCAATATGCAAAAGTCAGTTATAATAGTAATGTGTCCATACTACGCAAAGTAATGTACAGATTCCATGCAATTCCTATAGAAATTCAAGTAGGAGTTATTTTCAGAGACAAAGCTATATGGAACCGCAAACAATCCTAACCACCAAAGCAACCTGGAGGAAGAATAGAGCTGGAGGACACACACTTCCTGCTTTCTAAACACAACTGTCCCAACAATATGTCTCCGGCATTTCACCAGTACTATGGACTCTTGGGACAAAACTCATCACTCAGAAATAAAATTTTTCAAAGACAATCAATTAAAACCCATGAAGGGAACCAAGATCTCAGTGTAGAAAAGACATCCTCTCCAATAAACAGTACTCGGAAAACAATACTTAACATATAATGGACGCCTTTCTTACACCACAAACTGCCTAAAATTACCCTGAAGTAGATCAGAGATTTAAACACAGGCCTGAAACCCTCAAACTACTGGCAAGAGAACGCAGTGCAAAACTACCAGGTGCTGCTCTTGCACTTTGCTTTTTGTATAGGACACCAAAGCCAGAAGCAACACAAGCAAAACCTAGTCAGTGGAACTACATCACACTAAATCACTTTTGCACAGAAAAGGAAATTGTCAACAACAACTACAAAAAGACAGTGTACTAGATCGGTAAAAATATTTGCAAATGTTATGACCAATAAGGGGATAACATCCAATGCAGATAAATCCTGCCATCTGGAGCAACTATGATGAAACCGGGGTGTAGTGTGCCAAGAGAACCAAGTCACACAGAGAAGGCAAACACTGTAGGACCGCATTTATATGTGGAATCAAGACTGAAGACACACTAATCAAAGTTCAGGGATGCTCCTAACCTCTCAGCTTCGAGTCACCTGGATTTTCTGCACGAGCCTGAAATGAAGAGCTATCAGTCGCCTGGCTTAGTATCAAAGGTATACCACTGCAAGCACAGGGCCTGAACGCAGAGGATGAGAGGCCTGCTGGTTTTTAATGAAACCTCAAACACGGGCTGTCTGTGATGTTATAAAGAAGCATCCAGTGGCCACAGGCAAGGAAAAGATTCATGCCTTACACAATCTGTTTCAGAAATCACTCAACAAACAATGGCAAGAAAAAAGCCCTGGGAGAAGAAATCGGATCTCCCGTCTCACCATGTTATATTTGCACTTTTGAGTTTTCAACAAAAACAGAAACAAGAACAAACATGGAACGTACAAAGAAAAAGGAAAATGTGTTCGCTCACATACCAGAAAATACGTAGGCAATACAAAGCATGACTGAGAAAGCCTACAAGCTGGACTTAACAGAGACATTACCTCGGGTAGCATGTGTGAAAAGAAGACAAGAAACAGTGTGCATAATGTGGTTTTAATTGGGAAGAATATTTCACTAGAGAATCAAGACAAACTTATTCTTTAAAAGAAAACTAGTGGAGATAAAAAAGTCACTTTAATCACTAATAGAACGATCACACCAAAAAAATCAACAGGGAAACAGAAGACTGAAATTTACAAATCAGCACATCTTAATTATTTACAGGAAACATGACTTGATAATAGAATAGAGAGAGAAACATGACCTGATAATAGAATTATTGCACTTAAAATTTAATTGGGCACATGTGATGGGTTTGACAAGGACTTCTGTCTCACAAGTCTTAGTACAAACACTGAGGTCATAGCGGGCAACTAACAAGTAGTTTTTTAAGCATTCATCTCAGATTTATAACATACACTCTAAATCACCTAGTCTATGTCTTACCCTTCTCCTACAAGCCAAAAACCCCCCCTTGGAGATTAGAGGTTTTGCCTGACTTAATTGCATCATCTTACAGCAGTGATTTCTCAAACTGCGATTTGAGACCTTGAAATTTAAAAACTGCAACTGAGAACCCAACATAAATTACTAAATTTTTCTTTTAGTGAGTAATAATGCTAATGAAAATCACTCTCATATGCTACTGTTCTATTTCAGCAAAGGGTAGTTTACAAAAGTATTTAAAAAGCAAAATGGGCGGAGTCCTCTGGCGGTCCAATGACAAGGACTCAGGGCTTCCTCAGATGTATTCTGGGTTCAATCTCTGACTGGGGATCTAAGATCCCACGAGCTTCAGCGCCATCAAAAATTAAAGGAAAAGACAAGTGAAAGGAAAATGAATAATCTAGCTCTGTGAAATATATATCATAAAATATGAAGATACCTTCTCATTTTACTGCAGAATACTGAAAACGTCAGCCTGCACCAGAATCACTGAAAACCTAGCACAGAGGCCTGACTACACCTGGACTTTAAAGAAGGACAGAAGGATGAGCTCTAGTATTTATCCAAAATTATAAGAGAATATTTATTACTTATTATATTTAAAATAAAGAAAGAAACAACCAGTCTTCCCACAAAACACATGTACCGTCAGCCAGCCAGAATCCTATCATCTTAAACACTGTGGATCATAACAAATTTGGATGCCAGAAGGATGAGACTCATAACTGGCTAGAACAGGTCAAATGCATTTTATTGCATCATCTAGATACTGATATTAATGATTCTTAAATTCAAGATTATACACTTACACGTAATTCTTACCTGATAGTCTCGAAGACCAACCAATATAATATCTGAAGAATTTATCCAAACCTATAAAAGAAAACTCATGGTATATTGTATGTAAAATGCAAACAATAGTGTTCAATGCAAACAATAGTGTTCAATACTTAATACAAAAAATATAATTCATTCGGTCTGTGAAAAATATCTACTAATGAATTATGGCAAAACTACAGATGAGTGTGTGTGTGTATGTGTGTGTGGTCTGTGTGTGTGTTGTGTGTGCATGTGCATGTATGTGTGTATTATCTGTGTGTGTGCTCATGCCTAAGAGCATCTGAATGTACAAGAGCATAGTTCTTTGTCACGTGAATTACTTTTATTCACAAATCACTCTGGACATTTTCAGTTCTTTTCAACAAATGAAAATAAGTCATCTACACAAATATAGTCATCTAGTTACCAGTCGACGTCAATTCAGGTTCCCAAACCACTAACTGGAAGAGAATGACTCAAGAGAACAAAACTGTTTTTTAATCCAAAAAAGTAGGGTTGAAGGAACTTTTAAACAATATGGTCAATCAACGTGCCAAAATTACTAAATATGATGCTCTACCATGTTCCAATTTCAAATGTCCCTAACACCACATACAGCTGTTCCCACAAAGCAAAGTCTTACCCAGGACCAAACGTTAGGTTTAGTTAACAATTAGACTTCTGTTGTCTGAAAAATAATCTTCAGGTGTTTTATTTTTCTTGCTTTCTTTCTTTCTTTCTTTCACGGCTTACCATTTCCATTTGGTTCATACACGGACTCTGTCTGTTTCCGCAAGAGCAAACATTTCTGGCATAAGTCCAGTCTAGGTGTCACAAATCATTCTTTCTAAATCTAAGTCCTAGTATTAAAGTTATCAAGCATTTTCTAATTTTATGCGTTTATATTGCCATATAAATCACTATTCTTGAAGTCTTCAAGAATTCACCAAATTCAGTCACTTGGAAGCACAGATAAATGTTTTAAAGGTAAGCTTTGGACTAAAGGAAAATATACCTCCACACTGACCTTTTTTCTCAAACTTCCTCGGATATGACATATCCTTGTCACACCGTCAAAGCACACTGCTTCCAACCGTGCATTTCCCAACATTTTGGTTACCTGGGCATACTCTTAGGAAGGGGCAAAAAAGAAAAAAGAAAAACAAAACCGTAACATACTGTCCAGTTTTCCTAAAAATGCAACACTTGTGATTAAGTTGGTAACTTCACTGTGAGTGCTAACTTTAGACCAAACCATAATTTAAAACAGAACAAAAGGTTCAAGTATGACAACAAATGAGAGCTGTCTCAGGGGACATATATTAATGTTATCCACAAAAATGGGAGAACTCTTAGTCTCTCAAGCAATGTCTACAGTCTCATTCAGCTAAACTGATGCACTTATCCTCTTGTTTCCCGAGCAAGTAAAATTTGACAAAAGTGAAGCAGTTGATCCAAATTCACAAACGTTATTTCCACGAAAAGCTATCGCTACTGGGTATATTTAAGTCATCCACTAATTTGAGAAAATCAGTTCAGTCTTTGTCTTCACGACTGCATGCTCTACCTCTGCACACCAAAGTGGCTCACTTCAGACTGCGCCCTACATGCTGGCTTAGCAACCTCTCACGCTGCATATTTGCAAAATCTTGCCTCTCCTTTCCCTCATTAACTCTACTGATAATCAACAGCAGGCTGATCACTAACGAACATTTGCTTGAGGACACACTGATGCTTATTCTAAAGTCCTTAATAGAGTATTTCAAGATAAAGCGTCAAATGCTTAAAGACAATTCTATCTAAGCATAGTCAAGAGGCCACCAGATTCTACTGTCAGTTGAAGACACTGACATAAGCATTAGCCAGCACGGGATGACGTCTTCTTGACTTTAAATGACAAACGCAGGCATCAGAATAGAGAAAGAAACAGGCAGTTAATATAAAGCAGGTACATTACTAAAGGTTTACTAAGGACAAACATCAAAGTGACAGCCACTGCAGCCACAATATTAAAGGCGACTGCTCCTGGACCTTTCAGGTATGATATAAATAAAGTCCCTGATGATTATACCGTGGAAGCGAGAAATAGATTTAAGGAACTAGATCTGATAGACAGAGTGCCAGATGAACTACAGACAGAGGTTCGTGACATTGTACAGGAGACAGGGAGCAAGACCAACCCCAAGAAAAAGAAATGCAAAAAATGCAAGATGGCTCTCGAGGAGGCCTTACAAACAGCTATGAAAAGAAGGGAAGTGAAAAGCAAAGGAGTAAAGGAAAGACATACCCATTTGAATGCAGAGTTCCAAAGAATGGCAAGGAGAGATAAGAAAGCTTTCCTTGGCGACCAGTGCAAGCAAAGAGAGGAAAATAAAAGAATGGAAAAGATTTCTTCAGGACAATTAGAGATACCAAGGGAACGTGTCATGCAAACATGGGCTCCAGAAAAGGCAGAAATGGTATGGACTTAACAGAAGCAGAAGATATTAAGATGAGGTGGCAAGAATACACAGAAGTGCACAAAAATGATCTGCCCGACCCAGATAATCACCAAGGAGTGATCACTCACCTGGAGCCAGACATCCTGGAACGTGAAGTCAAGCGGGCCTTAGAAGTATCACTACAGACAAAGCTAGTGGAGGTGATGGATTTCCAGCTGAGCTATTTCAAATCCTCAAAGATGATGCTGTGAAAGTGCTGCAGTCAATGTGCCAGCAAATTTGGAATACTCAGCAGGGGCAAGGGGACAGGAAACGTCAGTTTTCTTTCCAATCCCAAAGAAAGGCAACGCCAAAACCTCTCAAAGTACCGCACTGCTGTACTCATCTCATACGCTGGCAAAGTAATGCTCAAAATTCTACAAGCCAGGCTTCAACAATACATGAACTGTGAACTTCCAGATGTTCAAACCTGGTTTTCTAAAGGCAGAGGATCGGAGATCAAATTGCCAACATCCACTGGATCATGGAAAAAGCAAGAGAGTTCCAGAAGAACATCTATTTCTGCTTTACTGACTATGCCAGAGCCTTTGACTGTGCGAATCACAATAAACTGTGGACAATTCAAAAAAGTTGGGAATACCAGCCCACCTGACCTGCCTCTTGAGAAATCTGTATGCAAGTCAGGAAGCAACAGTTAGTGGTGGATGTGGAACAACAGACTGGTTCCAAGTAGGAAAAGGAGCACATCTAGGCTGCACATTGTCAACCTGCCTATGTAACTTCTATGCAGAGTACATCACGAGAAATGCTGGGCTGGATGAAGCACAAGGTGGAATCAAGACTGCCGGCAAAAAATTCAATAATCTCAGATACGCAGATGACAGCACCCTTGAGGAAAGATCCTCTTTATGAGAGTGAAAGAAGAGAGGGAAAAAGTTGGCTTAAAGCTAAACATTCTGAAAACAAAGATCATGGCTTGCGGTGCCATCACTTCATGGCAAATACATAGGGAAGAGTGGAAACAGTGGCTGACTTCAGTTTCGGGGCCTTGAAAGCCACTGCAGATGGTGACCGTAAGCATGACATAAAAAGACGCTTGGATGGAAAGTTACAACCAAACTATACAGCATATTGAAAAGCAGAGACATTCCTTTGCCAACAAAGGTGCATCTAGGCAAAGGCTATGGTTTTTCCAGCAGTCATGTATGGATGTGTGAGACAGGACGGTAAAGAAAGCTGAGTGCTGAGGAACTGATGCTCTTGAACTGTGGTGTTGGAGGAGACTCTTGAGAGTCCCTTGGACTGCAAGGAGATCCATCCAGTCCATACTAAAGGAGTTCGGTCCTGGGTGTTCATTGGAAGGACTGATCTTGAAGCTGAAACTCCAATACTTTGGCCACCTGATGTGAAGAGTTGACTCTTTCGCAAAGACCCTGATGCTGGCAAAGATTGAGGACGGGAGGAGAAGGGAACAAGAGAGGATGAGCTGGTTGGATGGCATCACTGACTCAAGGGACATGAGTCTGGCTAAACTCCAGGAGTTGCTGATGGACAGGGAGGCCTGGCTTGCTGCAGTCCACGGCGTTGCAAAGAGTTGGAAATGACTGAGCGACTGAACTGAACTGAACTGCTCCTTGGAAGAAAAGCGATGACAACTCTAGACAGCATGTTAAAAGGCAGAGATATTACTTTGATGACAACGCTCTGTACCGTCAAAGCTCTAGTTCTTCCAGGAGTCATGTATGGATGTGAGAGTTGGGACCATGAAGAGGGCTGAACGCCAAAGAGTTGAAGTATATCAACTGTAGCGCTGGAGAAGACTCTTCAGAGTCCCTTGGGCAGCAAGGAAATCAAATCAGTCAATCCTAAAGGAGATCAACCCTGAATATTCACTGCAAGGACTGCTGCTGAAGCTCCAATACTTTGGCCACCTGATGCAAAGAGTCGACTGCAAGGAGAAGACCCTGATGTGGGAGGGAAAGCAGGAGGGGAAGGGAACAGGACAACAGAAGATGAGATGGTTGGATGGTATGACAGGATTCAAGGGATATGAGTCTGAGCGAACGCAAGGGTATGGTAAGGACAGGGAACCCAGGTGTACTGCCGTTCACGGGGTCCCGCAAGGGTCACAGACATGGCTTAGTGACTGAGAAGCAACTCCCCCAAAGAGATTCTTGTCTCATCTGTCATTATCCTGAAAGGTAAATGGGATTCCAACTATGGACAGTCCCTTGCATCACAGGCCATGAACCCAGCTTAGTACTCAGGGCTGCTACACAGGAGAAAAGAGCAAAGAAAAGATAATGATAATTTAAAGACTGGCCCTGAAACACACTTCTAACGTAAGGAAAAAATATGAAGGTCAAAGACCAGATTATCTTTAGAAACACATCATGTTTCAAATATTTGTGTTTGTTCCTGAGCGTGTGTGTGTGTGTGTGTGTCTGTGTGTTTAGTGACTTGCACTATGCAGGAATAACTACATGGCTTTGTTATGAAGTGCTGGAAATGACTGAAACAAATGGACAAATGTTTATGGTGGTTATATATACACCAGCTCAACAACAGAGAATAGAATTTTCAATTGAGAGAAAGGTATGCACAAGAACTGAACAATATGCTAACTTCAATTCATTTCAACATCCACATATGGCTCCTGGCTATTCCTGAACAGGGGTTTGCCCAGTGGCTCAGCCATGAAGAATCCACCTGCAAACGCAAGAGACAAAGGAGACAACGCACTAGACTTCCGGGCCAGGATGAGCCTGTGGAGAAGCAAATGGCAACATACTCCAGTATTCTTGCCTGGAGAATCCTGTGGACACAGGAGCCAGGTGGGCTACAGTCCCCGAGATCTCAAAAGAGTCAGATGTGACTAAGCGCAAGCACTGGGGCTAGAACCGAGTACCTACCAAGTGACAGTATAATGCTAAGGTTAAATTTCCTGTGACCATGCTACTGGAGTTACATAGGAGAAAGGCTTCGCTCTTACGAGATGGAATATTTAGGGCTAAAGTCCATAACTGTATGTAACGAGACCCGCCTAGAAGAAAGTTTAATATGTTAGGAGGACTTTGACAAAGGAGGCAAGAATATACAGTGGAAAAAAGACAACCTCTTTTAACAAGTGGTGCTGGGAAAACTGGTCAACCACTTGTAAAAGAATGAAACGAGAACACCTTCTAACACCATACACAAAACTAAACTCCAATGCAGTAAGGATCTAAATGTAAGACCAGAAACTATAAAACTCCCAGAGGAGAACATAGGCAAAACACGCTCCGACATAAATCACAGCAGGATCCTCTATGACCCACCTCCCAGAATATTGGAAATAAAAGCAAAAAGAAACAAACGGGACCTAATGAAACTTAAAAGCTTTTGCACAACAAAGAAACTATCAGCAAGGTGAAAAGACAGCCCTCAGATTGGGAGAAAATAATAGCAAACGAAGCAACAGACAAAGGATTAATCTCAGAAATATACAAGCAACTCCTGCAGCTCAATTCCAGAAAAATAAATGACCCAATCAACAAATGGGCCAAAGAACTAAACAGACATTTCTCCAAAGAAGACATACAGATGGCTAACAAACACATGAGAAGATGCTCAACATCACTCATTATCAGAGAAATGCAAATCAAAACCACAGCGAGGCACCATTACACGCCAGTCAGGATGGCTGCTATCCAAAAGTCTACAAGCAATAAATGCTGGAGAGGGTGTGGAGAAAAGGGAACCCTCTTACACTGCTGGTGGGAATGCAAACTAGTACAGCCGCTATGGAGAACAGTGTGGAGATGTCTTTAAAAACTGGAAATAGAACTGCCATATGACCCAGCAATCCCACTTCTGGACATACACACGGAGGGAACCAGATCTCAAAGAGACACATGCACCCCAAGGTTCATCGCAGCGCTGTTTATAATAGCCAGGACATGGAAGCAACCCAGATGTCCATCAGCAGAGGAATGGATAAGGAAGCTGTGGTACATATACACCATGGAATATTACTCAGCCATTAAAAAGAATTCATTTGAATCAGTTCTAATGAGATGGATGAAACTGGAGCCCATTATACAGAGTGAAGAAAGCCAGAAAGATAAAGACCAATACAGTATACTAATGCATATATATGGAATTTAGAAAGCTGGTAACCATAACCCTACATGCAACACAGAAAGAGAGACACAGATGTACAGAACAGGCTTTTGGACTCTGTGCGAGAAGGCGAGGGTGGGATGTTTTGAGAGAACAGCATCAAAACATGTATAATATCAAGGGTCAAACAGATCACCAGCCCATGTTGGATGCATGAGACAAGTGCTCGGGGCTGGTGCACTGGGAAGACCCAGAGGGATCGGGTGGAGAGAGAGGTGGGAGCGGGGGTTGGGGTGGGGGAATACATGTATATCCATGGCTGATTCATGCCAATGTATGGCAAACACCACTACAATACTGTAAAGTAATTAGCCTCCAACTAATAAAAATAAATGAAAAAACAAACAAACAAACAAAATGTTAGGAGGAAAATGTGCATGTTCCAAAAGAAAGAATAGAAGAAAGCACTGAAAATTAGTGAGTCTAAGTTATAAACAAAATATGGGAGTTGCACTCATATTTCATCTCCTCTGTGGGCTTAGCTAAATATGAAAGGGGAAAAAGTAAGTGCTTCAGTCAGTTATTTTACTCTTATTTTAGTCTGCACTTACTCAAGTAAGAGAGAGTCAACTATTCTGTTACTTTATTAAATATGATCATGCACTAGTGACATTGGAGTACTGAGGGGCTGAGGTCTTGGCATGGATTTCTCATAGTCTACTGAAAAATGAGTGCAAAAGTAGGCGATTTTCAATGTTGGCAGCCAGGCTTACTCTGCTCCAAACACTACAATTCACTGTCATTTATACCATGGTTATCCACAGAATAAAAACAGGACACCTTGTTTACAGAAATGCCACATTGTAAACCTGCATGAGAAAAGAAATAGTGTACAATAAATTAATACAGAAATTATGGAGAAATATAGGGCACTGTAAATGGGGAAAAGATGGAGATACGAGGGGCTTCCGTCGTGGCTCAGGGGTAGGGAATCCACCTGCCAATACAGCAGACACTGGTCTGACCCCTGGTCCAGGATGAACTCACATGCCTCCCAAAGACTGAGCCCCTGTGCCACAGCTATTGCGCCTGTGCTCTACAGCCTAGAAGCTGCAACTACTGAGCCCATGCACTGCAACTACTGAAGCCTGGTCTCCCAAGAGCCTCTGCTCCACAAGTGGAGAGGGCACCCCGATGGGAAGCTCGTGCATTGCAGCTACAGAGCAGCCCCTGCTGTCCTCATCGAAAGAAAAGCCCATGCGCAGTAAAGAAGGCCCAGCACAGCAAAAAAAAAACCAAAAAGAAAAACACATAAGCAGATAAAAATCGTTTAGATGAAGAAAAAACAAGGGAGTTATGAGACAACTCCTCAGCATTATGACTAAGACATGTTTCAGATCAAACTGTGAAATTCACATTACCAGAAAAGGTATAAGTAAAGAATTCTTACCTTGTCCATCTTCTTTAAAGACTAGGTTTCTATTTTTATATTCATTCTCCTTCTTACCCTTACGCTTGTTTCTGCCTCCTTTACCTAAGTGATTAAAAAAGTGAATAAAAATTGAAATCTAATCATCTGTATAATAGTTTACAAACTCAACTGTAAAACAAACAAACGTAAGCTTTGAAACTTTACAAAAACACAGGGGAACAAACAGGTTATCATTTAAATAGCAGGAAAATATTAACAGACCTCAAAAGAGATTTACAATTTAACCTAACTTGCTTACCGATTAGCTGCTTACAAATTGCCAATGACGTTCTTCTAAATCGCTGTATCAACCACATAACACATTACCAGAGATAACCATTAGCATTTTTATTATCCATGCTTTCCACTTAAACCTGGATTCTATACATTCTCTTCCACAATTTACTTTCCAATTAATAAACCGAGACTACTCCATATATCTGTAAAGGAATGGAAACTGAAAAATCATATGTAGAAACGTCTTCAGTTTGGCATGAGCGTTAGCAGCTGGTTTAAAAGTCCCACAGAAGGAAGACGGGAGCCACCCAAGGCTGGACTGAAGATAACATTAACAAAAATGTATTGAACATCTATTAAGCACCAAGCTGTACTAAGTCAGCATTCATAAAGTCAGTCCTATTCTCTTCAGGATACACAACCCAATGTGGGCATCTGAAACTTCATTCCTAAAAACAGAGGAGGAAACAAGGACTGTTTCTCTTGTTACAAATGCACACTTATTTGTAAGCTAAAAGTGAATTAAATAGATTAGAAAAAAACAAGTAGAAGTGGTTTGTAATTTACCTAACACATTATGAAAAAGAGGTTTCTAGAGTTTGCCTGGATAGTTAGCAGGAAAACATTTGCTTGCTAGAGAAAGGCTGTGCCAGTTGGTTTGGGGAATGTAGAGAGCACTGAACTCAAAGGTGAAAAATTTGACCCAATGTGGCAAACCTTAAGGAAGCCTTGAGAGCTAACATGAAGTGTCAGGAATGAATAATGAAGAGAGGTTTGCCTCTCGTGCAATGTGAAATGTGGTGCTACTCTGAAGGAGATATTCTCACTCCTAGCAGTTCCAGTTTGCCAGGAGGCATTACAAGAATATTAAACATGACACAAGAACAACTCAGGTCTCTAAAAAGGAGAATTCAAGGACTGACTGTCCCAGGGCTCTGCTTCAGTTAGTTTAGAAGTACCGTTTTGGAAGTTACAAGCAGAAGTACTGTCAAATCTGGTTATTTGTGAACTGTCTGACTCAGAATAAAGACAAATAGAAATACACAGTGCCAGCATCTATTTTACTGGATAAGAAGGCTGAACACGTTGGGATATGTGTGCGTTCTAAAGAAGGTTAAGGTTTGTGACAGGCAGAAGAAAGTAAACTGGCAGACATGAACCTAAACGTGCAACAGCGTTTTGCCTCCGTGTTTGCAAAGCAGTCTTTTCACCAGTAGTCAACCGCGCACAAAGTAAACTACTGACAAGTATTTACTAGACCCAAAGAGAGAATCAGTGTGTCACAAACAACAGCTAAGGGAGAGTCTTCGGAAGGGATGAAAGCCTCAGGGACGAAGCCTCAGCTGCCCGAAAGTAGCCTTCTGCCAGTTTACTACCGGCCTGCAGTTAAACTGGCATGAATCCAAAACTAATCGTATTTTCAGCTCCGTGTAAAACTGACAAAAGCGGAGAGGAAATTATCCCGCTCTGTCTACAGAGCGGGAGGAAGCAGGAGCCGCTTCCTAGCTCCTCTGTGGACTGTGGAGTCCGCTCAAAGACCTCAGCCAACCACACAATGGAGAAACTACCACTGACCGCGGCAGAGCAGACCCTGGTGCCGGGAAGCCGAGTCATTACCTTTATTCTTGGGCATAGCTGCAACGGCAGGCTCACTGTTTCCAAGCAGCTTCCGGTGCCGCTGCCGCTGGCAGGTAATCCTCCGAGGTTTCCAAGGAGCTAACCTACACACTCCGACTTGAGAACTCGCGCGAGAAATCGGAGCGCAGCCACGCCTAGCAGCAGCAAAATGGCGACCCAGCCAGTGTCACGTGGTTAACGTCACTTTCCCCGCCTCTGACGCTATGGGCCTATCCTCCAAGCACATTCTCTTCCGCCCTACGGAGCACGTGTAGTCCAAACCCACTGACTTCCTGGCACTCAACAATGTGAAGGGACGCTGTGACAGATTGCAGTAGACAGGTATAGATTTTTGGAGAACACTGCGCTGAGCGAGATGTGTCAATATAGTGGAGACCGCATGCATTTCCCCAAATAGAAACCGCTTGAGCTGACTCAAGCTACTGAGTAGACTTTTGCTATTTTGTAATAAGTGCTCTTGACCATTTGCTCTCTGATCGTTTCTTTGTTTGAATTGTATGTGTTGTCTTCCTTCTTGGAGAAACAAATTCCACCAGGAGGCTTCTGTTAGAAATATGGTACATAGTACACTGGTGGAAGAATTAAAGAGAAAGGGTATAGATGTCTCTCAAAAGATTGAGCCCAGGATCATTACAGACCCCTCTCTTAGGTCCACCAAGATTGGTGTATCCAGATGTCGTATCCAGTGTCAGATGGGTAGAATAAAGTTTAAAGTTAGTGTAAACAAACAAAATAAATGGATAAAGAATAAAATTTAGAAATATCAAAAACTTTCTCTTCAGAAATAAAATGTTCAGGATTGTTTTTCATAGTGATGAAGTGATGCATAGTTTCACCTATTTTAAGTATGAGGAAACATTCGGGACTACGTGTTACTTCACTTGAACTAATTTATGCAAGACGCCCTACCTTTTGACGTGAGAAACCACTATTGTCCATGTGCTTTAACCACTAAAGAAAAGTCACTCTTGATCGACTTAAGGAAAGACGTCAAAATCTACTGCAGTTGTCCATCAGCAGTGCATGCTTGAGAAACTCCGGATGGGAAAAACAAGATGAAGCATTTCTGTGCTTGGGTCTTTGGGTCCCTAGATGGTTAAGATGAATATGGGAATTGAAACTTTAGTGATTCCACATGCTTGCCTAGAGAAACGCTACAATCTCTTGCTTTCAATCCCTGTTTGTTTGGCGTGTTTTTTGTTTGTTTGTTTGTTTGTTTTTTTCTTTGTGATTATCAGGAATGTTTTCACAAGTTATGTGTTTCACTACATATAGTTTCTGCGTTAAAGAAGGTTGTATATGTACTGGCTCTGCCCCTGCGTCTGCCTCTAAGCCTCCTCTCAAAACTGTGTGAAAGACCATTTCCAGCCTGTGGTCTTCAAGTTTCCTGAACTTATGATTTTCTATTTATACTATTAATTATTTATTGATATTTGATCAACAATACTATGATTTCCCTCACTTTTGCTTTTTGTTTTGCCTCAAGGTCAAAACGCTGTATGGAAAGTTGGTTTCCTTCAATCATGCCCTATAATCAATGAGCCCACATAGCAAGGATTGACAATTGATACTTTTTAGCAGAATTGAGGGCTTCCCTGGTAGCTCAACCAGTAAAGAATCCACTGCAATGGCAGGACACCCCAGTTTGTTTCCCAAGGTTGAAAGATCCTCTGGAGGAGGCATAGGCTACCCACTCCAGTATTCTTGTGCTTCCTTCATGGCTCAGATGGGAAACGATCTGACTGCAATGCGGTCAACCTGTCTTCCGCCCCTGGGTTGGGCAGATCCCTCGAAGAGGGCGGAGCAACCCACTCCAGTATTCTGGCCTGGAGACTACCTGTGGACACAGGAGCTTGACGGACAAGAGTCTATGATGTCACAAAGAATCAGACACAACTGCAAAACTAAGCATACTAGAAACCAAAATTTATTTTTGTAAGAAAAGTGCTTGAAAAGCTTGATATATGGAGGTCTGACTAAGAAAGTGTATTTGACCCTGAAAAAAATTCAAAAAGCAATGAACTTTTACT
Organism: Dama dama; assembly: GCF_033118175.1. NCBI lineage: Eukaryota > Metazoa > Chordata > Mammalia > Artiodactyla > Cervidae > Dama > Dama dama. Next base: position 13,555,509 of record NC_083715.1, read on the forward strand.
CCTCTCTTGTCTATAGAACCCTAGGACAACTGGAGTGTCTGTTCCCCTTTCAGAGGCAAGTTGTTCTGGTAGAATATGTTAAAAGATTAAACAAACAACATATTCCTAGTGACATGCTGCTTTCACCAATGAAGCAATGTGGAATTCAAGATCAATACCAAAGCAAGAGCAAAACTGCTGTCAGCTGCAGTTGTAAGACATGACCTCCAAAGAGAACTACATACGTGCATATAAATGACTGACTGAATTATCTTCCAGTACACTATAAAACTACACAGACAGTATTATAAAGGATTTTGCTTTTCCAGTCAATAGTACAGGAGTGTCTTTGAGTTACTGATAGCTTTAATAACCAAAAGCAGTGACCACTTTTCAGACGTTCCATCCAAAGTCATTTGAACAAAGCTGTCAACTTGTCCCCCTTACTAAAAGCCACATGTTGATAGTAGTAGTGGTAATTAGTCACTAAGTCAAGTCCACCTCATTTTTACCTCCATGGACCATACACCACCAGGCTCCTCTGTCCCTTGGATTTCCCACACAAGAATAATGAAGTGGGTTGCCATTCCCTTCTCCAGAGGATCTATCTTCCCCACCCAAGGTTTTCCTAACCCTGGGTCACCTACATTGGCAGGTGGATTCTTTATCTTGTCTTTCATGTATGCTAGATCAAACTTCTGTCAAGACTGGGCTTGTTCAGGACTTCCTTAGTGATCCAGTATCTTAGAGTCGCTTCTCCATGCAGGGGATGTGGGTTATATTGCTGGTCTGGGAAAATTCCACCTGCTGAAGAGTAACTAGGCTCATGGGTCACAACTAAGGAGTCCATGCCCCACAACAAATGAGCTCATGTGCTGGAAATAGAGCCAGTGCTCTGCAACAAGAGAAGCCACCACATGAAGAAGGCTGTGCCTCACTTGCCACAGCTAGAGAAAGCCCTTGGGCAGCAATGAAGACTAGGCACTGCAAAGAAAAAATGAATACAAATTAAAAAAATAATACTGATACAAAAACTGAAACCTTAGAGAAAGACTGAGTCTGTGGAAAATAGAAGTGTAGTTATATATACATAGTAACAAGCAAATATTCTTTAATGTTGAAAAGACATAAAATAGGTATTCTTCCACACATGATGAAATAATACTCATTAGTATGAATTTATCAGAAAATAAAAATGGGCAATAGTCCCACCAGGAGAAGAGGTCAAGACATCCCAAGCATCAGTGTTCTAATTTGTGTTTTGCATATCTCAACCTAGGAATCATCATGTCACTCATGTAATTCACATATAAAATAATTCATATATACATCCCCTTTAGCCCCTAAGCTCTCTGTTCTGCAGCTATGAGCATATTCTCTTTATATTTCCTTTGAAGCCACCTGGACTTTCTTTTTTTATTTTCTAAAAGATGATATACGTTTTCCTTGTTATAATTTCTGAGGAGACTTCTCCTTCTACACAGACACTAAGAAAATTTTAACATATTTTCCGTTAATAGAATTCATGCTTCCTCTGCCCTAACCATGTTTACCATTCATGTGTACTGCATTTGTTTCAGCAGGCTCTTTAGCACTATCATCTTGAAGCTCTTTTGCCTTTCTTTAATTTGGTTATAAAGCTCACAAATTTGAAGAGCACATTAACACCTCTTCTCTAACGTGCCCTGGTAGAGTTTGGTGAGCTCTTGGTGAGTTTCAGGGTTTCACTTGCAAAGCCCTGCATTACTCTTGGGGCTGTAGAATCTTCTGAAACTGAAGGAGAGACTACAAGTATTCCAGACTACTTTGATTATGACATATTTATCTAAAGAATTAAACAGTTTTTGCCTTCCCCCCAAAAAACCTTGCCCCTAACTCCTAATGTTCTTACTGATTTTATTGTGGGAATCTGGTAGAACTGACATTTCTCAGTGCTCCCTAATTTCATCAGTAAGCTTTTCTGAGATGAGAACACGTTAGAATTAGTTTTTAAATTAGTCCTAGCAACAGCAATCAGAGAAAAAAGAAGTAAAAGGAATACAGACTGGGGAGGGAACAAAAAAGAAAAAAAAAGAAAAACACACCTCTAACTGTTAGCAGATGTCATGACCCTCCAAAGAGAACACTAAGGATGCATGCAGAAAATTACTTGAGCTAATCAAGGAATAGAACAGTTGCAGGATACAAGGTTAATACTCAGGAATCCCTTGCATTCCTATACATTAACAATGAAAAATGAGAATGAGAATTTAAAGAAAGAATCCCATTCAGTATCCAATGAAGAGAATAAAATATTTAGGAAAATATTTCCCTAAAAAGAAACCAAGGATCTGGTAGAGAAATCTCAAAACCCATGTTGAAAGAAATCAAACATGGCACAAATAGATGAAGAAATGTACCATGTTCTTGGATCGGAAAAATCAATACAGTGACAAACAGTATACAACCCAACGTGATCTGTTGGTACATTCAGTCACCATAGGTACTCTTAGATTCAACCGTGGAATCCCTATCCAACCACCAATGGTGTGTTTCACTGACCCAGAACAAATAATTTCACAATGTGTGTGGAAACACAAAAGACCTCCAATGAGCAAAGCAATCTTCAGAAACAATGGAAATGGAGGACCTGGCCTTCCTGACTTCAGAACTATATTACAAAGCTACAGTCATCCAGACAGCAAGGTACTGGCCCAAAGACAGAAATTCAGACCAATGGAACAAAATAGGAAGTCCAGAGGTGAAGCCACACACCCACAGCCACCTTATCTTTGACAGAGGAGACAAAAATATACAACAGAGAAAAGACAGCCTCTTGGACAAGCGGTGCTGAGAAAACGGGTCAATCACATGCAAAGAATGAGACGTTCATTCCCTTCTAAACCCACAGACAAAAACAAATGCAAGATGCATTAAAGACCGAAGCGGAAGACCAGAAATTATAAAACTCTTAGAGGACAACATAGGCAGAACACTTTCCGACAGAAATGACAGCAAGATCCTCTATGACCCACCTCCCAGAATAATGGAAATTAAAACAAACAAAAGGAACCTACTTAAACTTCTAAGCTTCTGCACAGTGAAGGACACTAAAACAAAGGTGGAAAGACAGCTTTCAGAATGGGAGAAAATTGCAGCACATCAAACAACTGCCCAAGACATGATCTCCCACATATACAAGCAGCTCCTGCAGCTCAATACCAGAAAATCAAAGAATCAATCAGAAAGTGGGCAAAAGAACTAACCAAACATTTCTCTAGAGAAGATATAGAGATGACGAATGAGCACACGAAAGATGCACAACATCAGTTATCAGAGAGATGTAAGTCAAAACCACAATGAGGTGTCATCTTACGCTGGTCACAATGACCATCACACAAACGCCTCAAGCAAGAAATGCTGGACAAGTGAAAAGGTAACCTTACACTTTTAGTAGAAATGCAAACTGGTAGCGCCACAATAAACCGTTATGAGTTCTTAAGAACCTTGACCCAGCAATCCCACTGCTTGCACACACCCTAGGGAAAGCAGAACTGAAAGAGACACATGTACCTCAATATTCATCACACCACAGTTTACAATAGCTAGGGCATGGAAACAACCTAGATATCCACTGCAGATGAATGGATCCGGAAGTTGTGGAATATATACACACTGGACTATTACTCAGCTGTGAAAAGGAATGTATTTGAGTTAGCTCTCATGAGGTGGGTGAAACAGGAGCCTGTTCTACAGAGTAAAATAAAGTAAGAAGGAGAAATACAAATACTGTATAGTCATGCGTAAGTATGCAATTTAGCGAGATGGTCACAGTGATCCTACATGCAGGGCAACAGAAGACAGAGATAGAAAGAACCGACTTTTGGACTCTGTGGGACAGGGCAATGGTGGGATGATTTGAGAGAATAGTATTGATCCATGCCCATTACCATACAAACAGATGACTGGTGCCAGTTCAGTGCATGATGCAGGGCACCCAAAGCCTGTGCTCCGGGACAACAAAGAGCAATAGGCTCTCTGGGGAGTGAGGTGGGAGGAGGGTTCTGGATGCGGGATCACGTGTACATTGGTGACTGACTCTTGTTGATGTAAGGCAGAAACCACCCCAATAGTGTAAATTTAATATCCTCCCATCAAAATAATTGTTAAAACTGAAAAGGTTGCTTTCTGAAATTGCAGTGTTGGGAGTTCATGGTCCAGCATATTTTCTAAACCTTTGTAAAAATGTCTGATTGGAAAGAGGGTAGTGTCAAATTACCATGCCAAGAACTGTGTTCCCACACTCGAAAATCCCACAAAACGGAACTGTCAATATTTTAACTGTCCATTAAAATACTACTTTGTTTTCACCTCCAGGGCATCTTATAGAATGTTTCAAGTGACTGGAGAGGAAACAAAAGAGATCATTCACCTTTAAGCAGCAATTAATGTGGGACAGTCAATTGTGAATAAAGTTCCTAGGCCCGATAAAAATTTACCCATACAGTTTCTTTTTTTGTTCATTTATTTTATTAGTTGGAGGCTAATTACTTTACACCATTGTAGTGGTTTTAGCCATACTTTGACATGGATCAGCCATGGATTTACATGTGTACCCCATCCCGATCCCCCTCCCACCTCCCTCCCCATCCGATCCCTCTGGGTCTTCCCAGTGCACCATCCCTGAGCACTTGTCTCATGCATCCAACCTGGGCTGGTGATCTGTTTCACACTTCAGAGTATACTTGTTTCAGTGCTATTCTCTCAGAATATCCCACCCTCATCTTCTCCCGCAGAGTCCAATTTACCTATACAATTTCTATATGACATGTATCAAAAGAATTCTTCCATGGAAAACTGCACATAAGCAACTCAAGATGAAACACTAGGCCTCAGTTACTAAATGGCAAAAAAAAAAAAAAAAAGTGCCATCACCAGTGTTTCCCTTTATTCAACTTCTTACATGGAAATACTACAAACTGGCTTCTCAACAACCAAGCGTTTTGGTTCCAGATATGGGAAGTCTAGGATCAGTGTGCTGGTAGGGTTAGGGTTCTGGTGAAAATCCTCCTCTGATTTGCAAGCTCTGAGTTCTGTCACTGAGGTTAGCTTGCTAAGAGCAGAGATTGATTTCCTATGAGTTCCTCTGTGGTGGCATAATGACACCCCAGAGGGCCTGGCCCCAGTATTATCATCTTCTGGGGTTAGGGCATCAGTGCACAAGTTTTAGGAAAATAAAAACAAAAACCAAACACCAAACAAGCCTAAAACAATCAGACCATGACAACTAGCAAACATAATCTGAGTGTCGATTAAATCTCTGGACAGGCCCATATGTCTTTGGGAAAGTCCACAGACAAGTTTTGCACTATGTCATGTGTGAAGATTCTGGTATTTTTGGCAAAGGGTTGAAGACCGATATGTACAAAGCCTAAATAACAGGAAGTTTTGATTATCCATGAAGTCAACTACTCAAGTTTGTTTCTTCAGAGTATGAAAACCAGTCCTCCATCCCAAATACATTCAGCATATGACTGTTCAGGAAGTCCATAGATTAAGCACCAAAATCACATTGGTGAGCCTTCTTCTTGGGATTAATTATATACACCCTCGGTTTTTAATCTTGGGAAAGAAAACTCTAACAAAGTGAAATGAAACCAGCTGAAGGTTGACTCTCCTTTTTTATATTACAGAAACCATCTAAATGTGTATTCCTATAAATTCTCCAAAGAAATAAGTTTCAGAAATTACTTGATGAATGGTCTCTCTCTACACACCAGTAAAGTTCCATTGAGGTCATTAAACTAGCCCTGAACTTCATTTCTTCTGACTACAGAGGATACTTTCAAATCACACTGTTTAAAAGCAAGGAGACTATCTAAAATTGCCGTAAAACACACACACAAATACACCAGTGACATAAAGCAAGGCCAAAATATATTGAGTGCAACAATTTCCTGTATTTTTCAGTGGCTGTTCCTTCCTTTCCCTTATCTCAGCTAAGGGGAAAAAAATTACGAAAGTCTTAGTCCATAGAATTTACTTATGGAAGTAGATTTTCACACGTACAGTTTGATTCTATTACTCATCAAATTCACCACTATCTGGTTACACCACATATGACTTTTGAGAGCGAAATATATTTTATCTGTAAAGGATCATCTACTTATTTATCCTTCATGGTTGTCATAGTTGAGAAATATTTAAAATGCTAAGTAAAAACACTTTCAACATACAGATCAAGACTTTCAATGTTTAGAAAACTGAGTATTACTTAGTGTCAAATTTCTGCAACTTCTAATCACATGTATTGAACATTAGGACTCCAAACTGTCTTCTGAAAGCTTCGCTGTAGAAATGCCCTTCTTACCATAGTGGCAACACCAAGTTTTGAAAAGAATATATGTTACCAAACAATAAGATTACACTTGGGCAATGTATATAAGAAAATAGCCCTTTGCATTAACTCAAATGCATAGTTCTCCTTGCTGTATGTACATTCTATCAAAAATATCAAGAAACCTCTAGATAACTGGGATACGTAGAAAGACTCTGCAAACAGATGAGTTCATACGAGGGCATATGATGCTGAGGCAATTTATTCAAAACATTCGTTAACTGGAGGTAAAATAGGGGAGGAATCTTCTCTCTTCTTCTTCCTCTCCAGTGTTTTGCAGCACAATTTGTGGTCTTTACCCCTAAGTTCCATTGCATTGAAAGAAGCAAGTGTTAACATTTTACTCAAAATACTTCATCAGTTTTTTTTAAAAATACAGTACTTTAAAACAATTAAAATAAACCATGTTTATTTAAGGCCCATCAAACTACATTCATACTTAATTTTTCTTCTTCTTAGCAGGTGATGACCAAAATTCCAACTGTAGCATTATCCTCAACCTTCTGAGTTCAATTCAGATCTGTAAGTGAAAAGAACATCAGATCTACAGAAAAAAATAATTCTAATCATGCATAAAGGATCTTCCTACACTACTTGGAAAATCAATCCTTTTGAACTAAAGTTAAGGACACCAACCAGATTGTTTTCTCAGTTCCCATGTGTTTTCACTGTATCTCTATGATCTCCATGAGAACATCGCACGTTATGCAAGCTATTCTTTTTTCAATGTTTTAAATTAACTTGTTGATCTTAATTGCAGTTTAGGGTTCTTTCTTCTCCTAAAAAAGGGAAGAGCGGTACTAAATCAAATTCTCTGACTCAATCTGATCACAGGAGTGACACTCTAGTACATCACCAGCATAACTGACTCTGGCAAGAACTGCGATTCCGAGATAAAACACATAAACAAAACAAACATAAACACAAACAGAACAAAACCAACAAGAACACATAAACCTAAACAAAATTTCCAAAATAACACAAACTCTTTTCATGACCATTGTCTTTAGTGTTTTCCCCAACTCAACTGCTTAGTCACAGCTCCAGAAATCTGTCCTCTTTTCAGACTAAGGAAAGGCTTAACTCTGTGGCGCTTGGTATTCAAGTGTTCCCTTTGTTTCAATTCCTTGCCTTCAACCCCAGCTCAGCCGTGACTACCTTCAGGTCTCATAGAACATCCTATGCAACTGGTGCATTTTACATTCTCACCACAGAAAGTAACTTGTCAATTGTACCTCCACACTATTAATTGAGCCATAAGGGATCTCTGGCAAAACTGAACAAAATGTTGAGAGACAGAGGACAGCATTTCTATGAAATTTGTTGTCAGCATTACAAACGACCTATGTACTACAAAGATATCATTACATAGACATCTATTTAAAAGACATGTAATCACTGGATTCCTTCTTTGCATATAACCATTTTCTACTTTCTGATTTACAACTGATTTATAAAGCCCGGGTCCACTTTTTCAAATAAAACTGCCTTGTTTTCTTCAGCCACAATTGAACTGACATCTTTAAGATGTTCACTTTAACCTTTACATAATTGGTAACTCCAAATACATAAGAGACAGCTTAGTCACAGCTCCAGAAATCTGTCCTCTTTTCAGACTAAGGAAAGGCTTAGTCACAGCTTAGTCACAGCTCCAGAAATCTGTCCTCTTTTCAGACTAAGGAAAGGCTTAACTCTGTGGCGCTTGGTATTCAAGTGTTCCCTTTGTTTCAATTCCTTGCCTTCAACCCCAGCTCAGCCGTGACTACCTTCAGGTCTCATAGAACATCCTATGCAACTGGTGCATTTTACATTCTCACCACAGAAAGTAACTTGTCAATTGTACCTCCACACTATTAATTGAGCCATAAGGGATCTCTGGCAAAACTGAACAAAATGTTGAGAGACAGAGGACAGCATTTCTATGAAATTTGTTGTCAGCATTACAAACGACCTATGTACTACAAAGATATCATTACATAGACATCTATTTAAAAGACATGTAATTACTGGATTCCTTCTTTGCATATAACCATTTTCTACTTTCTGATTTACAACTGATTTATAAAGCCCGGGTCCACTTTTTCAAATAAAACTGCCTTGTTTTCTTCAGCCACAATTGAACTGACATCTTTAAGATGTTCACTTTAACCTTTACATAATTGGTAACTCCAAATACATAAGAGACAATGACAGAAGCATCAGAAATATCTAAAAAAAAAAAAAAATGTAAAACTTTTAGAGCCTCTGAAAAATGATAGCAAAACTGGGAAGAGAAAAAATGAAAAAACATTGAATGATATTGCACCACAACTTTTCTAATCCTTTTTCACCTCCTGTTTCTGGTGTGCTTTAAAATGGGTACAAGATCAGTAGATTACTGGGCTTCCCTGGTGGCTCAGAGGGTAAAATGTCTGCCTGCAATGCTGGAGACCCGGTTTCTATACCTGGGTCAGGAAGATCCCCTGGAGAACGAAATGGCAACCCACTCCAGTATTCTTGCCTGGAGAACCCCACTGACATGGACAGAGGAGCCTAGTAGGCTATAGTCCACAAGCTTGCAAAGAGTCGGACACGACTGAGCGACTTCACTTTCACATCAGTAGAGTATTATCATGTGTTTAAAAATCTGCAACAATCTGGTAAAAAAAAATAATCTGGTAAAATTGTCTGCATTAAAGGTACATATCCAGCTGTTCTAATTCATGGTGTGAGTAAGCTTAAAGTGCCCTGGGTTTTCATGGTTATTTGTGGCCCTGACATGCAGGCTGCTGATCATTCTTTTCCAACCAGGAATTGAACCCGTGATCCATACAGTGGATGCTGAAAATCTTAAAATACTAGACCACCAGGGCAGTGCTTTGGTTTCATTTCCTAGATGATCTGAAAATCCATCAAAGTACAGTACGGACTGGTATGAACACAATAGATGCGAAAGACTGACTAGCAACTAGTAAACTGTATAATGTAGGTGAACGTGTGATTGCTCACTTCCACTTAAAATTCAGTTTCTCTCAGTGTCTGAAAACGCTCTTAATAAGGATGTTGGTAAATGAAAGATCTTGAAATCTGTTTCCGAGGGCAGTGATCCGGTTTAGACTTCCTAAAATGTGCTCCTGGAATTCTGAACTTCTACCTTGGTGTTCAAACACTCATTGATGTTTTTGCACGTTTGGTTTCTACAGTACATTTTTACCACAGAAGTACCAAAAGAAGAAGAAGTCTAACAGGCCTTACAAGAGTATAAGCCATACTGTCATTCCAATTACTCGATGGGCCTGTCTCAAAAGTCAAGAGATACAAATCAATAAAACTTTCACTTAAATACATTCATAGCAGAACAGTGAGACATGGAGGAGTCTTATCATCACTAATTCCTTACCAAGATAAACAACCATTTCCCACAAACTCCAAACCAAAACTTTGTCCTAGAGTGATACAGGACAATTAATGTGACCTCTAAATACACGGGCAACAAAACAGGCCTTCATTTTAAGAATGCTTTGCAGTGAACTAAAATTCCAGTGCTTCAGCAAGCTGGCTTCAACATGCTTTACTTCTATTAATGTACCAGCCTTGTGAGGCAATACACTTTAAACCTGTCTGCTAAACTTCTTAATACTATCACTGTACACCCCCTTGCTTAATAAAGGCTCATTATGGAGTGCCCACTGTCAAACCTAACTGATTTAAAAGACAAACAAACAAGGATCCAAAGAACTATAAAGTTTTTGAAAATTTAAAAAGGTTGCCATGGTGGATTCTGAATATTAAGGAATATTCAAACTCACGGATACATAGGCCTCAATATATATTCACGTGTTCAACCTTCTGAGACCTAAAACGGTAAAAGATCTGACTACTTTCATGTACAAAACATTAAAAAGCATACACACACACGGTTCAGCCTTGACTTACACCTCAGGGTCTTCACCCTCAGCTGCAGGGTCCTTAAACTGGATTTCATCATCATCTTCAGTTTCAAAGGTATCTGTGTCACTAAGTTCCACTAAAAATACAATAAGAGCATACGCTTAAAAATATAAAATCAAGGTGTTACTAGATTAATTGCCTATTTAAAGAAACAATACTGGATTACTACTAAAACACTGAAGTGTACAACAGACTGCTTGTAATCAAACTTCGATTCAACAGTTTCATTCCAAGAAAAATCTTCCCAACTGCAAACACATCACAGAGAACAAACTCACAATGAAACTGCTAAAAGAAGTTCACTGCCAAGTAAGTATTGATCTGATTCCCAATTATCTTAGTATTTCTTAAACGACCTAATTGTCATCAGAATCTTCACTCTTACTTAAAACCACATAACTTGATAATAAAATGCACTCTAATAGAGTAAGTAAAATTGCTATCATGTCCAAAATGTGCGTTTAGTGCACTTCCTCTTTTTGGTTACTAGAAGTATTTTCATCTTTCCAAGCTTACTAGAGGAATACTTTTGTCTTTAAAAAATAAAAGGGATATCTTTTAAAAGCACTCTCCACAAAACGCCACAACAGTACTCTGTATACGAAGAAAAACTGAATACTCCTCCACAAAAATCAATACCAGTACCATAACTGTTGTCATCGAGTAGCTGAAACCAGCTATATAATCTCTTAAGCATTGTTAAGAGGCATTCCTTTAACAACTCGTATGTATAAGTCTAGAGCCCGTAAATTTTTCATTCCCCACCAAAAGAATATACTGCAGGAAGATAATCCATTACTAAGTTCTTAATATACTGAAGTATTTAACACATAGTTAAAGAGGATTGAAGCATATTTGTAAAAATACATAAAGAGAGAGAATCCTGAAACAACTGCTTCACCTAAACACTAATTAGCAAATGCTATGAGAAGACAGGGAAATGTAAAATCTTTGATAATAACTACCATATTCTGGAAGCTCTCCATAAGCCTTCAGACTTCTAGCTTCATCTGCACTGTACTTTAAGATTACATCTGCTCTGTTATCCTTGGAGAAGAACAAGGAAGGATCAAAATTGGTTATGCAAAGAATCATCAGCTGTCTCATAAATTACTTTCAGATAAACACACTTATGTGAAACCTCACCATTCTCTCACCTTCCTTCTATCATCCGCACACACGCGCACACACACACACACACAAGTCCTCGTGATGAAGTCTGCATGCATGACCAAATAAAATATAGACTAGGAAAATGATGTATATAATGCACTGAATCAAAAGTACGAAAAGGAAACACGGCGGCGGGGCGGGGTGGGGGGGGGGAATGCTGTGGCACTACTGTCCTTGTTCACTCTCTAACACTGTAGTTCTAAGTGAAGATGGTATTGTTACCCAAGAGAAACCTTTCTATCACCCACAGTTCTTAGAGTATCTTACTGATTTGCATTGTTTGTGGTGATTTAAAAAGATACCTATATTCTCCTAAAACCTGACAGGCTTGGAGTGAAGTCCTTGTGTGTTTATAAAGCTCTTCTGTGTGCTTCTGATGCAAATATGCCTGTGAAGTACTGCCCTAACAAAGTTCACTTTTCTCCATTTTAAAGACGCCCAGTCACTGACAGAGCAAACAATTCTGAATGCTTACAATTAACCTAGAAAAGGCCTAAAGAAAGGCAACTGAAAATATCACAGTCATAAAACTGCAGTGTAGTAGAAAGCAACACTTCTCAAACTATAATGTGCACAAAAAAACATGTAGGTATTGTGTTAAAAGTCTCAGTGCAACTCAGTAGGGAAGAGATTAGCTAATAACGTACTAAGATACTTCCACAGAGTGGGGGTGCTGCTATTATCTTTACAATATGATTTCAGTAACAAGGGTTTGCAATTATCCACAGCAGATTAAAAATCAGAAGAGCTGTTTGTGGCTATCACTTTGAAGTCAGTACCTCAATCCCTTATAGGATTAATATAATTGTGGTTACACTGCCCGTGAAACAAAGAATTAAACTGGGAACTAACAATTTTTCCATTCCTTTCCGGGGTTATATGTAGTTCAACTAAAATAAATGCACATGAAAATGATGCACATTTACAGAGTCTATATTTTTACTCAGCACATATGAAAAATGGAAAGGTTATAAATGGATGATCCAGATCAGAAAAACATACAAAGGAAAAAAATTCAGTAAAGTTTCAGGATATAAAATCAATATGCAAAAGTCAGTTATAGTAGTAATGTGTCCATACTACGCAAAGTAATGTACAGATTCCATGCGATTCCCATAGAAATTCAAGTAGCAGTTATTTTCAGAGACAAAGCTATATGGAACCGCAAACAATCCTAACCACCAAAGCAACCTGGAGGAAGAATAAAGCTGGAGGACACACACTTCCTGCTTTCCAAACACAACTGTCCCAACAATATGTCTCCGGCATTTCACCAGTAATATGGACTCTTGGGACAAAACTCATCACTCAGAAATAAAATTTTTCAAAGACAATCAAAACCCATGAAGGGAACCAAGATCTCAGTATAGAAAAGACATCCTCTCCAATAAACAGTACTGGGAAAACAATACTTAACATATAGTGGACGCCTTTCTTACACCACAAACTGCCTGAAATTACCCTGAAGTAGATCAGAAATTTAAACACAGGCCTGAAACCCTCAAACTACTGGCAAGAGAACGCAGTGCAAAACTACCAAGTGCCGCTCTTGCTCTTTGCTTTTTGTATACGACACCAAAGCCATAAGCAACACAAGCAAAACCTACTCAGTGGAACTACATCACACTAAATCACTTTTGCACAGAAAAGCAAATTGTCAACAACAACTACAAAAAGACAGTGTACTAGATCGGTAAAAATATTTGCAAATGTTATGACCAATGAGGGGATAACATCCAATGCAGATAAATCCTGCCATCTGGAGCAACTAGGATGAAACCGGAGGGTAGTGTGCTAAGAGAAACAAGTCACACAGAGAAGGCAAACACTGTAGGACCTCACTTATATGTGGAATCAAGACTGAAGACACACTAATCAAAGTTCAGGGATGCTCCTAACCTCTCAGCTTCGAGTCACCTGGATTTTCTGCACGAGCCTGAAATGAAGAGCTATCAGTCGCCTGGCTTAGTATCAAAGGTATACCACTGCAAGCACAGGGCCTGAATGCAGAGGATGAGAGGCCTGCTGGTTTTTAATGAAACCTCAAACACGGGCTGTCTGTGATGTCATAAAGAAGCATCCAGTGGCCACAGGCAAGGAAAAGATTCATGCCTTACACAATCTGTTTCAGAAATCACTCAACAAACAATGGCAAGAAAAAAGCCCTGGGAGAAGAAATCGGATCTCCCGTCTCACCATGTTATATTTGCACTTTTGAGTTTTCAACAAAAACAGAAACAAGAACAAACATGGGACGTACAAAGAAAAAGGAAAATGTGTTCGCTCACATACCAGAAAATACGTAGGCAATACAAAGCATGACTGAGAAAGCCTACAAGCTGGACTTAACAGAGACATTACCTCGGGTAGCATGTGTGAAAAGAAGACAAGAAACAGTGTGCATAATGTCGTTTTAATTGTGAAGAATATTTCACTAGAGAATCAAGACAAACTTATTCTTTAAAAGAAAACTAGTGGAGATAAAAAAGTCGCTTTAATCACTAATAGAATGATCACACCAAAAAAATCAACAGGGAAACAGAAGACTGAAATTTACAAATCAGCACATCTTAATTATTTACAGGAAACATGACTTGATAATAGAATAGAGAGAGAAACATGACCTGATAATAGAATTATTGCACTTAAAATTTAACTGGGCACATGTGATGGGTTTGACTTCTGTCTCACAAGTCTTAGTACAAACACTGAGGTCATAGCGGGCAACTAACAAGTAGCTTTTTAAGCATTCATCTCAGATTTATAACATACACTCTAAATGACCTAGTCTATGTCTTACCCTTCTCCTACAAGCCAAACCCCCCCCCCCTTGGAGATTAGAGGTTTTGCCTGACTTAATTGCATCATCTTACAGCAGTGATTTCTCAAACTGCGATTTGAGACCTTGAAATTTAAAAACTGCAACTGAGAACCCAACATAAATTACTAAATTTTTTTTAGTGAGTAATAATGCTAATGAAAATCACTCTCATATGCTACTGTTCTATTTCAGCAAAGGGTAGTTTACAAAAGTATTTAAAAAGCAAAATGGGCGGAGTCCTCTGGTGGTCCAATGACAAGGACTCAGGGCTTCCTCAGATGTATTCTGGGTTCAATCTCTGACTGGGGATCTAAGATCCCACGAGCTTCAGCGCCATCAAAAATTAAAGGAAAAGACAAGTGAAAGGAAAATGAATAATCTAGCTCTGTGAAATATATATCATAAAATATGAAGATACCTTCTCATTTTACTGCAGAATACTGAAAACGTCAGCCTGCACCAGAATCACTGAAAACCTAGCACAGAGGCCTGACTACACCTGGACTTTAAAGAAGGACAGAAGGATGAGCTCTAGTATTTATCCAAAATTATAAGAGAATATTTATTACTTATTATATTTAAAATAAAGAAAGAAACAACCAGTCTTCCCACAAAACACATGTACCGTCAGCCAGCCAGAATCCTATCATCTTAAACACTGTGGATCATAACAAATTTGGATGCCAGAAGGATGAGACTCATAACTGGCTAGAACAGGTCAAATGCATTTTATTGCATCATCTAGATACTGATATTAATGATTCTTAAATTCAAGATTATACACTTACACGTAATTCTTACCTGATAGTCTCGAAGACCAACCAATATAATATCTGAAGAATTTATCCAAACCTATAAAAGAAAACTCATGCTATATTGTATGTAAAATGCAAACAATAGTGTTCAATGTAAAGCAATACTTAATACAAAAAATATAATTCATTCGGTCTGTGAGAAATATCTACTAATGAATTACAGCAAAACTACAGTTGAGTGTGTGTGTGTATGTGTGTGTGGTCTGTGTGTGTGTTGTGTGTGCATGTGCATGTATGTGTGTATTATCTGTGTGTGTGCTCATGCCTACGAGCATCTGAATGTACAAGAGCATAGTTCTTTGTCACGTGAATTACTTTTATTCACAAATCACTCTGGACATTTTCAGTTCTTTTCAACAAATGAAAATAAGTCATCTACACAAATACAGTCATCTAGTTACCAGTCGACGTCAATTCAGGTTCCCAAACCACTAACTGGAAGAGAATGACTCAAGAGAACAAAACTGATTTTTAATCCAAAAAAGTAGGGTTGAAGGAACTTTTAAACAATATGGTCAATCAACGTGCCAAAATTACTAAATAAGATGCTCTACCATGTTCCAATTTCAAATGTTCCTAACAACACATACAGCTGTTCCCACAAAGCAAAGTCTTACCCAGGACCAAATGTTAGGTTTAGTTAACAATTGGACTTCTGTTGTCTGAAAAATAATCTTCAGGTGTTTTATTTTTCTTGCTTTCTTTCTTTCTTTCTTTCACGGCTTACCATTTCCATTTGGTTCATACACGGACTCTGTCTGTTTCCGCAAGAGCAAACATTTCTGGCATAAGTCCAGTCTAGGTGTCACAAATCATTCTTTCTAAATCTAAGTCCTAGTATTAAAGTTATCAAGCATTTTCTAATTTTATGCGTTTATATTGCCATATAAATCACTATTCTTGAAGTCTTCAAGAATTCACCAAATTCAGTCACTTGGAAGCACAGATAAATGTTTTAAAGGTAAGCTTTGGACTAAAGGAAAATATACCTCCACACTGACCTTTTTTCTCAAGCTTCCTCGGATATGACATATCCTTGTCACACCGTCAAAGCACACTGCTTCCAACCGTGCATTTCCCAACATTTTGGTTACCTGGGCATACTCTTAGGAAGGGGCAGAAAAGAAAAAAGAAAAACAAAACCGTAACATACTGTCCAGTTTTCCTAAAAATGCAACACTTGTGATTAAGTTGGTAACTTCACTGTGAGTGCTAACTTTAGACCAAACCATAATTTAAAACAGAACAAAAGGTTCAAGTATGACAACAAATGAGAGCTGTCTCAGGGGACATATATTAATGTTATCCACAAAAATGGGAGAACTCTTAGGCTCTCAAGCAATGGCTACGGTCTCATTCAGCTAAACTGATGCACTTATCCTCTTGTTTTCTGAGCAAGTAAAAGTTGACAAAAGTGAAGCAGTTAATCCAAAATCACAAACGTTATTTCCACGAAAAGCTATCGCTACTGGGTATATTTAAGTCATCCACTAATTTGAGAAAATCAGTTCAGTCTTTGTCTTCACGACTGCATGCTCCACCTCTGCACACCAAAGTGGCTCACTTCAGACTGCGCCCTACATGCTGGCTTAGCAACCTCTCATGCTGCATATTTGCAAAATCTTGCCTCTCCTTTCCCTCATTAACTCTACTGATAAGCAACAGCAGGCTGATCACCAACGAACATTTGCTTGAGGACACACTGATGCTTATTCTAAAGTCCTTAATAGAGTATTTCAAGATAAAGCGTCAAATGCTTAAAGACAATTCTATCTAAGCATAGTCAAGAGGCCACCAGATTCTACTGTCAGTTGAAGACACTGACATAAGCATTAGCCAGCACGGGATGACGTCTTCTTGACTTTAAATGACAAACGCAGGCATCAGAATAGAGAAAGAAACAGGCAGTTAATATAAAGCAGGTACATTACTAAAGGTTTACTAAGGACAAACATCAAAGTGACAGCCACTGCAGCCACGATATTAAAGGCGACTGCTCCTGGACCTTTCAGGTATGATATAAATAAAGTCCCTGATGATTATACCGTGGAAGTGAGAAACAGATTTAAGGAACTAGATCTGATAGACAGAGTGCCAGATGAACTACAGACAGAGGTTCGTGACATTGTACAGGAGACAGGGAGCAAGACCATCCCCAAGAAAAAGAAATGCAAAAAATGCAAGATGGCTCTCGAGGAGGCCTTACAAACAGCTATGAAAAGAAGGGAAGTGAAAACAAAGGAGTAAAGGAAAGACATACCCATTTGAATGCAGAGTTCCAAACAATGGCAAGGAGAGATAAGAAAGCCTTCCTTGGCGACCAGTGCAAGCAAAGAGAGGAAAATAAAAGAATGGAAAAGATTTCTTCAGGACAATTAGAGATACCAAGGGAACGTGTCATGCAAAGATGGGCTCCAGAAAAGGCAGAAATGGTATGGACTTAACAGAAGCAGAAGATATTAAGAAGAGGTGGCAAGAATACACAGAAGTGCACAAAAATGATCTGCCCGACCCAGATAATCACCAAGGAGTGATCACTCACCTGGAGCCAGACATCTTGGAACGTGAAATCAAGCGGGCCTTAGAAGTATCACTACAGACAAAGCTAGTGGAGGTGATGGATTTCCAGCTGAGCTATTTCAAATCCTCAAAGATGATGCTGTGAAAGTGCTGCAGTCAATGTGCCAGCAAATTTGGAATACTCAGCAGGGGCAAGGGGACAGGAAACGTCAGTTTTCTTTCCAATCCCAAAGAAAGGCAACGCCAAAACCTCTCAAAGTACCGCACTGCTGTACTCATCTCATACGCTGGCAAAGTAATGCTCAAAATTCTACAAGCCAGGCTTCAACAATACATGAACTGTGAACTTCCAGATGTTCAAACCTGGTTTTCTAAAGGCAGAGGAACGGAGATCAAATTGCCAACATCCACTGGATCATGGAAAAAGCAAGAGAGTTCCAGAAAAACATCTATTTCTGCTTTACTGACTATGCCAGAGCCTTTGACTGTGCAGATCACAATAAACTGTGCACAATTCAAAAACGTTGGGAATACCAGCCCACCTGACCTGCCTCTTGAGAAATCTGTATGCAAGTCAGGAAGCAACAGTTACTGGTGGATGTGGAACAACAGACTGGTTCCAAGTAGGAAATGGAGCATATCTAGGCTGCACATTGTCAACCTGCCTATTTAACTTCTATGCAGAGTACATCACGAGAAATGCTGGGCTGGATGAAGCACAAGGTGGAATCAAGACTGCCGGCAAAAATTCAATAATCTCAGATACGCAGATGACAGCACCCTTGAGGAAAGATCCTCTTTATGAGAGTGAAAGAAGAGAGGGAAAAAGTTGGCTTAAAGCTAAACATTCTGAAAACAAAGATCATGGCTTGCGGTGCCATCACTTCATGGCAAATACATAAGGAAGAGTGGAAACAGTGGCTGACTTTAGTTTCGGGGCCTTGAAAGCCACTGCAGATGGTGACCATAAGCATGACATAAAAAGACGCTTGGATGGAAAGTTACAACCAAACTATACAGCATATTGAAAAGCAGAGACATTCCTTTGCCAACAAAGGTGCATCTAGGCAAAGGCTATGGTTTTTCCAGCAGTCATGTATGGATGTGTGAGACAGGACGGTAAAGAAAGCTGAGTGCTGAAGAACTGATGCTCTTGAACTGTGCTGTTGGAGGAGACTCTTGAGAGTCACTTGGACTGCAAGGAGATCCAACCAGTCCATACTAAAGGAGATCGGTCCTGGGTGTTCATTGGAAGGACTGATCTTGAAGCTGAAACTCCAATACTTTGGCCACCTGATGTGAAGAGTTGACTCTTTCGCAAAGACCCTGGCAAAGATTGAGGACGGGAGGAGAAGGGAACAAGAGAGGATGAGCTGGTTGGATGGCATCACTGACTCAAGGGACATGAGTCTGGCTAAACTCCAGGAGTTGCTGATGGACAGGGAGGCCTGGCTTGCTGTAGTCCACGGCGTTGCAAAGAGTTGGAAATGACTGAGCGACTGAACTGAACTGAACTGCTCCTTGGAAGAAAAGCGATGACAACTCTAGACAGCATGTTAAAAGGCAGAGATATTACTTTGATGACAACGCTCTGTACCGTCAAAGCTCTAGTTCTTCCAGTAGTCATGTATGGATGTGCGAGTTGGGACCATGAAGAGGGCTGAACGCCAAAGAGTTGAAGTGTATCAACTGTAGCGCTGGAGAAGACTCTTCAGAGTCCCTTGGGCAGCAAGGAAATCAAATCAGTCAATCCTAAAGGAGATCAACCCTGAATATTCACTGCAAGGACTGCTGCTGAAGCTCCAATACTTTGGCCACCTGATGCAAAGAGTCGACTGCAAGGAGAAGACCCTGATGTGGGAGGGAAAGCAGGAGGGGAAGAGAACAGGACAACAGAAGATGAGACGGTTGGATGGTATCACAGGATTCAAGGGATAAGCGTCTGAGCGAATGCAAGGGTATGGTAAGGACAGGGAACCCAGGTGTACTGCCGTTCACGGGGTCCCGCAAGGGTCACAGACATGGCTTAGTGACTGAGAAACAACTCCCCCAAAGAGATTCTTGTCTCATCTGTCATTATCCTGAAAGGTAAATGGGATTCCAACTATGGACAGTCCCTTGCATCACAGGCCATGAACCCAGCTCAGTACTCAGGGCTGCTACACAGGAGAAAAGAACAAAGAAAAGATAATGATAATTTAAAGACTGGCCCTGAAACACACTTCTAACGTAAGGAAAAAATATGAAGGTCAAAGACCAGATTATCTTTAGAAACACATCATGTTTCAAATAATCAATAAAAATATTTGTGTTTGTTCCTGAGCGTGTGTGTGTGTGTGTGTGTGTGTGTGTGTGTTTAGTGACTTGCACTATGCAGGAATAACTACATGGCTTTGTTATGAAGTGCTGGAAATGACTGAAACAAATGGACAAATGTTTATGGTGGTTATATATACACCAGCTCAACAACAGAGAATAGAATTTTCAATTGAGAGAAAGGTATGCACAAGAACTGAACAATATGCTAACTTCAATTCATTTCAACATCCACATATGGCTCCTGGCTATTCCTGAACAGGGGTTTGCCCAGTGGCTCAGCCATGAAGAATCCACCTGCAAACGCAAGAGACAAAGGAGACAACGCACTAGACTTCCGGGCCAGGATGAGCCTGTGGAGAAGCAAATGGCAACATACTCCAGTATTCTTGCCTGGAGAATCCTGTGGACACAGGAGCCAGGTGGGCTACAGTCCCCGAGATCTCAAAAGAGTCAGATGTGACTAAGCGCAAGCACTGGGGCTAGAACCGAGTACCTACCAAGTGACAGTATAATGCTAAGGTTAAATTTCCTGTGACCATGCTACTGGAGTTACATAGGAGAAAGGCTTCGCTCTTACGAGATGGAATATTTAGGGCTAAAGTCCATAACTGTATGTAACGAGACCCGCCTAGAAGAAAGTTTAATATGTTAGGAGGACTTTGACAAAGGAGGCAAGAATATACAGTGGAAAAAAGACAACCTCTTTTAACAAGTGGTGCTGGGAAAACTGGTCAACCACTTGTAAAAGAATGAAACGAGAACACCTTCTAACACCATACACAAAACTAAACTCCAGTGCAGTAAGGATCTAAATGTAAGACCAGAAACTATAAAACTCCCAGAGGAGAACATAGGCAAAACACGCTCCGACATAAATCACAGCAGGATCCTCTATGACCCACCTCCCAGAATATTGGAAATAAAAGCAAAAAGAAACAAACGGGACCTAATGAAACTTAAAAGCTTTTGCACAACAAAGAAACTATCAGCAAGGTGAAAAGACAGCCCTCAGATTGGGAGAAAATAATAGCAAACGAAGCAACAGACAAAGGATTAATCTCAGAAATATACAAGCAACTCCTGCAGCTCAATTCCAGAAAAATAAATGACCCAATCAACAAATGGGCCAAAGAACTAAACAGACATTTCTCCAAAGAAGACATACAGATGGCTAACAAACACATGAGAAGATGCTCAACATCACTCATTATCAGAGAAATGCAAATCAAAACCACAACGAAGTACCATTACACGCCAGTCAGGATGGCTGCTATCCAAAAGTCTACAAGCAATAAATGCTGGAGAGGGTGTGGAGAAAAGGGAACCCTCTTACACTGCTGGTGGGAATGCAAACTAGTACAGCCGCTATGGAGAACAGTGTGGAGATGTCTTTAAAAACTGGAAATAGAACTGCCATATGACCCAGCAATCCCACTTCTGGACATACACACGGAGGGAACCAGATCTCAAAGAGACACATGCACCCCAGGGTTCATCGCAGCGCTGTTTATAATAGCCAGGACATGGAAGCAACCCAGATGTCCATCAGCAGAGGAATGGATAAGGAAGCTGTGGTACATATACACCATGGAATATTACTCAGCCATTAAAAAGAATTCATTTGAATCAGTTCTAATGAGATGGATGAAACTGGAGCCCATTATACAGAGTGAAGAAAGCCAGAAAGATAAAGACCAATACAGTATACTAATGCATATATATGGAATTTAGAAAGCTGGTAACCATAACCCTACATGCAACACAGAAAGAGAGACACAGATGTACAGAACAGGCTTTTGGACTCTGTGCGAGAAGGCGAGGGTGGGATGTTTTGAGAGAACAGCATCGAAACATGTATACTATCAAGGGTCAAACAGATCACCAGCCCAGGTTGGATGCATGAGACAAGTGCTCGGGCCTGGTGCACTGGGAAGACCCAGAGGGATCGGGTGGAGAGAGAGGTGGGAGGGGGGGTTGGGGTGGGGGAATACATGTATATCCATGGCTGATTCATGCCAATGTATGGCAAACACCACTACAATACTGTAAAGTAATTAGCCTCCAACTAATAAAAATAAATGAAAAAAACAAACAAACAAACAAAATGGTAGGAGGAAAATGTGCATGTTCCAAAAGAAAGAATAGAAGAAAGCACTGAAAATTAGTGAGTCTAAGTTATAAACAAAATATGGGAGTTGCACTCATATTTCATCTCCTCTGTGGGCTTAGCTAAATATGAAAGGGGAAAAAGTAAGTGCTTCAGTCAGTTATTTTACTCTTATTTTAGTCTGCACTTACTCAAGTAAGAGAGAGTCAACTATTCTGTTACTTTATTAAATATGATCATGCACTAGTGACATTGGAGTACTGAGGGGCTGAGGTCTTGGCATGGATTTCTCATAGTCTACTGAAAAATGAGTGCAAAAGTAGGCGATTTTCAATGTTGGCAGCCAGGCTTACTCTGCTCCAAACACTACAATTCACTGTCATTTATACCATGGTTATCCACAGAATAAAAACAGGACACCTTGTTTACAGAAATGCCACATTGTAAACCTGCATGAGAAAAGAAATAGTGTACAATAAATTAATACAGAAATTATGGAGAAATATAGGGCACTGTAAATGGGGAAAAGATGGAGATACGAGGGGCTTCCGTCGTGGCTCAGGGGTAGGGAATCCACCTGCCAATACAGCAGACACTGGTCTGACCCCTGGTCCAGGATGAACTCACATGCCTCCCAAAGACTGAGCCCCTGTGCCACAGCTATTGCGCCTGTGCTCTACAGCCTAGAAGCTGCAACTACTGAGCCCATGCACTGCAACTACTGAAGCCTGGTCTCCCAAGAGCCTCTGCTCCACAAGTGGAGAGGGCACCCCGATGGGAAGCTCGTGCATTGCAGCTACAGAGCAGCCCCTGCTGTCCTCATCGAAAGAAAAGCCCATGCGCAGTAAAGAAGGCCCAGCACAGCAAAAAAAAAAAACAAAAAGAAAAACACATAAGCAGATAAAAATCATTTAGATGAAGAAAAACAAGGGAGTTATCAGACAACTCCTCAGCATTATGACTAAGACATGTTTCAGATCAAACTGTGAAATTCACATTACTAGAAAAGGTATAAGTAAAGAATTCTTACCTTGTCCATCTTCTTTAAAGACTAGGTCTCTATTTTTATATTCATTCTCCTTCTTACCCTTACGCTTGTTTCTGCCTCCTTTACCTAAGTGATTAAAAAGTGAATAAAAATTGAAATCTAATCATCTGTATAATAGTTTACAAACTCAACTGTAAAACAAACGAACATAAGCTTTGAAACTTTACAAAAACACAGGGGAACAAACAGGTTATCATTTAAATAGCAGGAAAATATTAACAGACCTCAAAAGAGATTTACAATTTAACCTAACTTGCTTACCGATTAGCCGCTTACCAATTGCCAATGACGTTCTTCTAAATCGCTTAACAGCTAATATCAACCACATAACACATTACCAGAGATAACCATTAGCATTTTTATTATCCATGCTTTCCAATTAAACCTGGATTCTATACATTCTCTTCCACAATTTACTTTCCAATTAATAAACCAAGACTACTCCATATATCTGTAAAGGAATGGAAACTGAAAAATCATATGTAGAAACGTCTTCAGTTTGGCATGAGCGTTAGCAGCTGGTTTAAAAGTCCCACAGAAGGAAGACGGGAGCCACCCAAGGCTGGACTGAAGATAACATTAACAAAAATGTATTGAACATCTATTAAGCACCAAGCTGTACTAAGTCAGCATTCATAAAGTCAGTCCTATTCTCTTCAGGATACACAACCCAATGTGGGCATCTGAAACTTCATTCCTAAAAACAGAGGAGGAAACAAGGACTGTTTCTCTTGTTACAAATGCACACTTATTTGTAAGCTAAAAGTGAATTAAATAGATTAGAAAAAAACAAGTAGAAGTGGTTTGTAATTTACCTAACACATTATGAAAAAGAGGTTTCTAGAGTTTGCCTGGATAGTTAGCAGGAAAACATTTGCTTGCTAGAGAAAGGCTGTGCCAGTTGGTTTGGGGAATGTAGAGAGCACTGAACTCAAAGGTGAAAAATTTGACCCAATGTGGCAAACCTTAAGGAAGCCTTGAGAGCTAACATGAAGTGTCAGGAATGAATAATGAAGAGAGGTTTGCTTCTCGTGTAATGTGAAATGTGGTGCTACTCTGAAGGAGATATTCTCACTCCTAGCAGTTCCAGTTTGCCAGGAGGCATTACAAGAATATTAAACATGACTCAAGAACAACTCAGGTCTCTAAAAAGGAGAATTCAAGGACTGACTGTCCCAGGGCTCTGCTTCAGTTAGCTTAGAAGTACCGTTTTGGAAGTTACAAGCAGAAGTACTGTCAAATCTGGTTATTTGTGAACTGTCTGACTCAGAATAAAGACAAATAGAAATACACAGTGCCAGCATCTATTTTACTGGATAAGAAGGCTGAACACGTTGGGATATGTGTGCGTTCTAAAGAAGGTTAAGGTTTGTGACAGGCAGAAGAAAGTAAACTGGCAGACATGAACCTAAACGTGCAACAGCGTTTTGCCTCCGTGTTTGCAAAGCAGTCTTTTCACCAGTAGTCAACCGCGCACAAAGTAAACTACTGACAAGTATTTACTAGACCCAAAAAGAGAATCAGTGTGTCACAAACAACAGCTAAGGGAGAGTCTTCGGAAGGGATGAAGGCCTCAGGGACGAAGCCTCAGCTGCACGAAAGTAGCCTTCTGCCAGTTTACTAACGGCCTGCAGTTAAACTGGCATGAATCCAAAACTAATCGTATTTTCAGCTCCGTGTAAAACTGACAAAAGCGGAGAGGAAATTATCCCGCTATGTCTACAGAGCGGGAGGAAGCAGGAGCCGCTTCCTAGCTCCTCTGTGGACTGTGGAGTCCGCTCAAAGACCTCAGCCAACCACACAATGGAGAAACTACCACTGACCGCGGCAGAGCAGACCCTGGTGCCAGGAAGCCGAGTCATTACCTTTATTCTTGGGCATAGCTGCAACGGCAGGCTCACTGTTTCCAAGCAGCTTCCGGTGCCGCTGCCGCTGGCAGGTAATCCTCCGAGGTTTCCAAGGAGCTAACCTACACACTCCGACTTGAGAACTCGCGCGAGAAATCGGAGCGCAGCCACGCCTAGCAGCAGCAAAATGGCGACCCAGCCAGTGTCACGTGGTTAACGTCACTTTCCCCGCCTCTGACGCTATGGGCCTATCCTCCAAGCACAGTCTCTTCCGCCCTACGGAGCACGTGTAGTCCAAACCCACTGACTTCCTGGCACTCAACAATGTGAGGGACGCTGTGACAGATTGCAGTAGGCAGGTATAGATTTTTGGAGAACACTGCGCTGAGCGAGATGTGTCAATATAGTGGAGACCGCATGCATTTCCCCAACTAGAAAGGGCTTGAGCTGACTCAAACTACTGAGTAGACTTTTGCTATTTTGTAATAAGTGCTCTTGACCATTTGCTCTCTGATCGTTTCTTTGTTTGAATTGTATGTGTTGTCTTCCTTCTTGGAGAAACAAATTCCACCAGGAGGCTTCTGTTAGAAATATGGTACATAGTACACTGGTGGAAGAATTAAAGAGAAAGGGTATAGATGTCTCTCAAAAGATTGAGCCCAGGATCATTACAGACCCCTCTTAGGTCCACCAAGATTGGTGTATCCAGATGTCGTATCCAGTGTCAGATGGGTAGAATAAAGTTTAAAGTTAGTGTAAACAAACAAAATAAATGGATAAAGAATAAAATTTAGAAATATCAAAAACTTTCTCTTCAGAAATGTTCAGGATTGTTTTTCATAGTGATGGAAGTGATGGATAGTTTCACCTATTTTAAGTATGAGGAAACATTCGGGACTACGTGTTACTTCACTTGAACTAATTTATGCAAGACGCCCTACCTTTTGACGTGAGAAACCACTATTGTCCATGTGCTTTAACCACTAAAGAAAAGTCACTCTTGATCGACTTAAGGAAAGACGTCAAAATCTACTGCAGTTGTCCATCAGCAGTGCATGCTTGAGAAACTCCGGATGGGAAAAACATGATGAAGCATTTCTGTGCTTGGGTCTATGGGTCCCTAGATGGTTAAGATGAATATGGGAATGGAAACTTTAGTGATTCCACATGCTTGCCTAGAGAAACGCTACAATCTCTTGCTTTCAATCCTTGTTTGTTTGGCGTGTTTTTTTTTTTTTTTTTTTTTCTTTGTGATTATCAGGAATGTTTACGAAAGTTATGTGTTTCACTACATATAGTTTCTGCGTTAAAGAAGGTTGTATATGTACTGGCTCTGCCCCTGCGTCTGCCTCTAAGCCTCCTCTCAAAACTGTGTGAAAGACCATTTCCAGCCTGTGGTCTTCAAGTTTCCTGAACTTATGATTTTCTATTTATACTATTAATTATTTATGATATTTTATCAACAATACTATGATTTCCCTCACTTTTGCTTTTTGTTTTGCCTCAAGGTCAAAACGGTGTATGGAAAGTTGGTTTCCTTCAATCATGCCCTATAATCAATGAGCCCACATAGCAAGGATTGACAATTGATACTTTTTAGCAGAATTGAGGGCTTCCCTGGTAGCTCAACCAGTAAAGAATCCACTGCAATGGCAGGACACCCCAGTTTGTTTCCCAAGGTTGAAAGATCCTCTGGAGGAGGCATAGGCTACCCACTCCAGTATTCTTGTGCTTCCTTCATGGCTCAGATGGGAAACGATCTGACTGCAATGCGGTCAACCTGTCTTCCGCCCCTGGGTTGGGCAGATCCCTCGAAGAGGGCGGAGCAACCCACTCCAGTATTCTGGCCTGGAGACTACCTGTGGACACAGGAGCTTGACGGACAAGAGTCTATGATGTCACAAAGAATCAGACACAACTGCAAAACTAAGCATACTAGAAACCAAAATTTATTTTTGTAAGAAAAGTGCTTGAAAAGCTTGATATATGGAGGTCTGACTAAGAAAGTGTATTTGACCCTGAAAAAAATTCAAAAAGCAATGAACTTTTACTCCTCTCTTGTCTATAGAACCCTAGGACAACTGGAGTGTCTGTTCCCCTTTCAGAGGCAAGTTGTTCTGGTAGAATATGTTAAAAGATTAAACAAACAACATATTCCTAGTGACATGCTGCTTTCACCAATGAAGCAATGTGGAATTCAAGATCAGTACCAAAGCAAGAGCAAAACTGCTGTCAGCTGCAG
Organism: Dama dama; assembly: GCF_033118175.1. Taxonomy (NCBI): domain Eukaryota; kingdom Metazoa; phylum Chordata; class Mammalia; order Artiodactyla; family Cervidae; genus Dama; species Dama dama. The sequence continues at coordinate 13,582,686 of NC_083715.1, forward strand.
TTGTAAGACATGACCTCCAAAGAGAACTACATACGTGCATATAAATGACTGACTGAATTATCTTCCAGTACACTATAAAACTACACAGACAGTATTATAAAGGATTTTGCTTTTCCAGTCAATAGTACAGGAGTGTCTTTGAGTTACTGATAGCTTTAATAACCAAAAGCAGTGACCACTTTTCAGACGTTCCATCCAAAGTCATTTGAACAAAGCTGTCAACTTGTCCCCCTTACTAAAAGCCACATGTTGATAGTAGTAGTGGTAATTAGTCACTAAGTCAAGTCCACCTCATTTTTACCTCCATGGACCATACACCACCAGGCTCCTCTGTCCCTTGGATTTCCCACACAAGAATAATGAAGTGGGTTGCCATTCCCTTCTCCAGAGGATCTATCTTCCCCACCCAAGGTTTTCCTAACCCTGGGTCACCTACATTGGCAGGTGGATTCTTTATCTTGTCTTTCATGTATGCTAGATCAAACTTCTGTCAAGACTGGGCTTGTTCAGGACTTCCTTAGTGATCCAGTATCTTAGAGTCGCTTCTCCATGCAGGGGATGTGGGTTATATTGCTGGTCTGGGAAAATTCCACCTGCTGAAGAGTAACTAGGCTCATGGGTCACAACTAAGGAGTCCATGCCCCACAACAAATGAGCTCATGTGCTGGAAATAGAGCCAGTGCTCTGCAACAAGAGAAGCCACCACATGAAGAAGGCTGTGCCTCACTTGCCACAGCTAGAGAAAGCCCTTGGGCAGCAATGAAGACTAGGCACTGCAAAGAAAAAATGAATACAAATTAAAAAAATAATACTGATACAAAAACTGAAACCTTAGAGAAAGACTGAGTCTGTGGAAAATAGAAGTGTAGTTATATATACATAGTAACAAGCAAATATTCTTTAATGTTGAAAAGACATAAAATAGGTATTCTTCCACACATGATGAAATAATACTCATTAGTATGAATTTATCAGAAAATAAAAATGGGCAATAGTTCCACCAGGAGAAGAGGTCAAGACATCCCAAGCATCAGTGTTCTAATTTGTGTTTTGAATATCTCAACCTAGGAATCATCATGTCACTCATGTAATTCATATATATATATATATACACACACACATATAAAATAATTCATATATACATCCCCTTTAGCCCCTAAGCTCTCTGTTCTGCAGCTATGAGCATATTCTCTTTATATTTCCTTTGAAGCCACCTGGACTTTCTTTTTTTATTTTCTAAAAGATGATATACGTTTTCCTTGTTATAATTTCTGAGGAGACTTCTCCTTCTACACAGACACTAAGAAAATTTTAACATATTTTCCGTTAATAGAATTCATGCTTCCTCTGCCCTAACCATGTTTACCATTCATGTGCACTGCATTTGTTTCAGCAGGCTCTTTAGCACTATCATCTTGAAGCTCTTTTTGCCTTTCTTTAATTTGGTTATAAAGCTCACAAATTTGAAGAGCACATTAACACCTCTTCTCTAACGTGCCCTGCTAGAGTTTGGTGAGCTCTTGGTGAGTTTCAGGGTTTCACTTGCAAAGCCCTGCATTACTCTTGGGGCTGTAGAATCTTCTGAAACTGAAGGAGAGACTACAAGTATTCCAGACTACTTTGATTATGACATATTTATCTAAAGAATTAAACAGTTTTTGCCTTCCCCCCAGAAAACCTTGCCCCTAACTCCTAATGTTCTTACTGATTTTATTGTGGCAATCTGGTAGAACTGACATTTCTCAGTGCTCCCTAATTTCATCAGTAAGCTTTTCTGAGATGAGAACACGTTAGAATTAGTTTTTAAATTAGTCCTAGCAACAGCAATCAGAGAAAAAAGAAGTAAAAGGAATACAGACTGGGGAGGGAACAAAAAAGAAAAAAAAAAAGAAAAACACACCTCTAACTGTTAGCAGATGTCATGACCCTCCAAAGAGAACACTAAGGATGCATGCAGAAAATTACTTGAGCTAATCAAGGAATAGAACAGTTGCAGGATACAAGGTTAATACTCAGGAATCCCTTGCATTCCTATACATTAACAATGAAAATTGAGAACGAGAACTTAAAGAAAGAATCCCATTCAGTATCCAATGAAGAGAATAAAATATTTAGGAATATATTTCCCTAAAACGAAACCAAGGATCTGGTAGAGAAAACTCAAAACCCATGTTGAAAGAAATCAAACATGGCACAAATAGATGAAGAAATGTACCATGTTCTTGGATCGGAAAAATCAATACAGTGACAATCAGTATACAACCCAACGTGATCTGTTGGTACATTCAGTCACCATAGGTACTCTTAGATTCAACCGTGGAATCCCTATCCAACCACCAATGGTGTGTTTCACTGACCCAGAACAAATAATTTCACAATGTGTGTGGAAACACAAAAGACCTCCAATGAGCAAAGCAATCTTCAGAAACAATGGAAATGGAGGACCTGGCCTTCCTGACTTCAGAACTATATTACAAAGCTACAGTCATCCAGACAGCAAGGTACTGGCCCAAAGACAGAAATTCAGACCAATGGAACAAAATAGGAAGTCCAGAGGTGAAGCCACACACCCACAGCCACCTTATCTTTGACAGAGGAGACAAAAATATACAACAGAGGAAAGACAGCCTCTTGGACAAGCGGTGCTGAGAAAACAGGTCAATCACATGCGAAGAATGAGACGTTCATTCCCTTCTAAACCCACAGACGAAAACAAATGCAAGATACATTAAAGACCGAAGCGGAAGACCAGAAATTATAAAACTCTTAGAGGACAACATAGGCAGAACACTTTCCGACAGAAATGACAGCAAGATCCTCTATGACCCACCTCCCAGAATAATGGAAATTAAAACAAACAAAAGGAACCTACTTAAACTTCTAAGCTTCTGCGCAGTGAAGGACACTAAAACAAAGGTGGAAAGACAGCTTTCAGAATGGGAGAAAATTGCAGCAAATCAAACAACTGCCCAAGACATGATCTCCCACATATATAAGCAGCTCCTGCAGCTCAATGCCAGAAAAACAAAGAATCAATCAGAAAGTGGGCAAAAGAACTAACCAAACGTTTCTCTAGAGAAGATATAGAGATGACGAATGAGCACACGAAAGATGCACAACATCAGTTATCAGAGAGAGGTAAGTCAAAACCACAATGAGGTGTCATCTTACGCTGGTCACAATGACCATTACACAAACGCCTCAAGCAAGAAATGCTGGACAAGTGAAAAGGTAACCTTACACTTTTAGTAGAAATGCAAACTGGTAGCGCCACAATAAACCGTTATGAGTTCTTAAGAACCTTGACCCAGCAATCCCACTGCTTGCACACACCCCAGGGAAAGCAGAACTGAAAGAGACACATGTACCTCAATATTCATCACAGCACAGTTTACAATAGCTAGGGCATGGAAACAACCTAGATATCCACTGCAGATGAATGGATCCGGAAGTTGTGGAATATATACACACTGGACTATTACTCAGCTGTGAAAAGGAATGTATTTGAGTTAGTTCTCATGAGGTGGGTGAAACAGGAGCCTGTTCTACAGAGTAAAATAAAGTAAGAAGGAGAAATACAAATACTGTATAGTCATGCGTAAGTATGCAATTTAGCGAGATGGTCACAGTGATCCTACATGCAGGGCAACAGAAGACAGAGATAGAAAGAACAGACTTTTGGACTCTGTGGGACAGGGCAATGGTGGGATGATTTGAGAGAATAGTATTGATCCATGCCCATTACCATACAAACAGATGACTGGTGCCAGTTCAGTGCATGATGCAGGGCACCCAAAGCCTGTGCTCTGGGACAACAAAGAGCAATAGGCTCTCTGGGGAGTGAGGTGGGAGGAGGGTTCTGGATGCGGGATCACGTGTACATTGGTGACTGACTCTTGTTGATGTAAGGCAGAAACCACCCCGATAGTGTAAATTTAATATCCTCCCATCAAAATAATTGTTAAAACTGAAAAGGTTGCTTTCTGAAATTGCAGTGTTGGGAGTTCATGGTCCAGCATATTTTCTAAACCTTTGTAAAAATGTCTGATTGGAAAGAGGGTAGTGTCAAATTACCGTGCCAAGAACTGTGTTCCCACACTCGAAAATCCCACAAAACGGAACTGTCAATATTTTAACTGTCCATTAAAATACTACTTTGTTTTCACCTCCAGGGCATCTTATAGAATGTTTCAAGTGACTGGAGAGGAAACAAAAGAGATCATTCACCTTTAAGCAGCAATTAATGTGGGACAGTCAATTGTGAATAAAGTTCCTAGGCCCGATAAAAATTTACCCATACAGTTTCTTTTTTTGTTCATTTATTTTATTAGTTGGAGGCTAATTACTTTACACCATTGTAGTGGTTTTAGCCATACTTTGACATGGATCAGCCATGGATTTACATGTGTACCCCATCCCGATCCCCCTCCCACCTCCCTCCCCATCCGATCCCTCTGGGTCTTCCCAGTGCACCATCCCTGAGCACTTGTCTCATGCATCCAACCTGGGCTGGTGATCTGTTTCACACTTCAGAGTATACTTGTTTCAGTGCTATTCTCTCAGAATATCCCACCCTCATCTTCTCCCGCAGAGTCCAATTTACCTATACAATTTCTATATGACATGTATCAAAAGAATTCTTCCATGGAAAACTGCACATAAGCAACTCAAGATGAAACACTAGGCCTCAGTTACTAAATGGCAAAAAAAAAAAAAAAAAAGTGCCATCACCAGTGTTTCCCTTTATTCAACTTCTTACATGGAAATACTACAAACTGGCTTCTCAACAACCAAGCGTTTTGGTTCCAGATATGGGAAGTCTAGGATCAGTGTGCTGGTAGGGTTAGGGTTCTGGTGAAAATCCTCCTCTGATTTGCAAGCTCTGAGTTCTGTCACTGAGGTTAGCTTGCTAAGAGCAGAGATTGATTTCCTATGAGTTCCTCTGTGGTGGCATAATGACACCCCAGAGGGCCTGGCCCCAGTATTATCATCTTCTGGGGTTAGGGCATCAGTGCACAAGTTTTAGGAAAATAAAAACAAAAACCAAACACCAAACAAGCCTAAAACAATCAGACCATGACAACTAGCAAACATAATCTGAGTGTCGATTAAATCTCTGGACAGGCCCATATGTCTTTGGGAAAGTCCACAGACAAGTTTTGCACTATGTCATGTGTGAAGATTCTGGTATTTTTGGCAAAGGGTTGAAGACCGATATGTACAAAGCCTAAATAACAGGAAGTTTTGATTATCCATGAAGTCAACTACTCAAGTTTGTTTCTTCAGAGTATGAAAACCAGTCCTCCATCCCAAATACATTCAGCATATGACTGTTCAGGAAGTCCATAGATTAAGCACCAAAATCACATTGGTGAGCCTTCTTCTTGGGATTAATTATATACACCCTCGGTTTTTAATCTTGGGAAAGAAAACTCTAACAAAGTGAAATGAAACCAGCTGAAGGTTGACTCTCCTTTTTTATATTACAGAAACCATCTAAATGTGTATTCCTATAAATTCTCCAAAGAAATAAGTTTCAGAAATTACTTGATGAATGGTCTCTCTCTACACACCAGTAAAGTTCCATTGAGGTCATTAAACTAGCCCTGAACTTCATTTCTTCTGACTACAGAGGATACTTTCAAATCACACTGTTTAAAAGCAAGGAGACTATCTAAAATTGCCGTAAAACACACACACAAATACACCAGTGACATAAAGCAAGGCCAAAATATATTGAGTGCAACAATTTCCTGTATTTTTCAGTGGCTGTTCCTTCCTTTCCCTTATCTCAGCTAAGGGGAAAAAAATTACGAAAGTCTTAGTCCATAGAATTTACTTATGGAAGTAGATTTTCACACGTACAGTTTGATTCTATTACTCATCAAATTCACCACTATCTGGTTACACCACATATGACTTTTGAGAGCGAAATATATTTTATCTGTAAAGGATCATCTACTTATTTATCCTTCATGGTTGTCATAGTTGAGAAATGTTTAAAATGCTAAGTAAAAACACTTTCAACATACAGATCAAGACTTTCAATGTTTAGAAAACTGAGTATTACTTAGTGTCAAATTTCTGCAACTTCTAATCACATGTATTGAACATTAGGACTCCAAACTGTCTTCTGAAAGCTTCGCTGTAGAAATGCCCTTCTTACCATAGTGGCAACACCAAGTTTTGAAAAGAATATATGTTACCAAACAATAAGATTACACTTGGGCAATGTATATAAGAAAATAGCCCTTTGCATTAACTCAAATGCATAGTTCTCCTTGCTGTATGTACATTCTATCAAAAATATCAAGAAACCTCTAGATAACTGGGATACGTAGAAAGACTCTGCAAACAGATGAGTTCATACGAGGGCATATGATGCTGAGGCAATTTATTCAAAACATTCGTTAACTGGAGGTAAAATAGGGGAGGAATCTTCTCTCTTCTTCTTCCTCTCCAGTGTTTTGCAGCACAATTTGTGGTCTTTACCCCTAAGTTCGATTACATTGAAAGAAGCAAGTGTTAACATTTTACTCAAAATACTTCATCAGTTTTTTTTAAAAATACAGTACTTTAAAACAATTAAAATAAACCATGTTTATTTAAGGCCCATCAAACTACATTCATACTTAATTTTTCTTCTTCTTAGCAGGTGATGACCAAAATTCCAACTGTAGCATTATCCTCAACCTTCTGAGTTCAATTCAGATCTGTAAGTGAAAAGAACATCAGATCTACAGAAAAAAATAATTCTAATCATGCATAAAGGATCTTCCTACACTACTTGGAAAATCAATCCTTTTGAACTAAAGTTAAGGACACCAACCAGATTGTTTTCTCAGTTCCCATGTGTTTTCACTGTATCTCTATGATCTCCATGAGAACATCGCACGTTATGCAAGCTATTCTTTTTTCAATGTTTTAAATTAACTTGTTGATCTTAATTGCAGTTTAGGGTTCTTTCTTCTCCTAAAAAAGGGAAGAGCGGTACTAAATCAAATTCTCTGACTCAATCTGATCACAGGAGTGACACTCTAGTACATCACCAGCATAACTGACTCTGGCAAGAACTGCGATTCCGAGATAAAACACATAAACAAAACAAACATAAATACAAACAGAACAAAACCAACAAGAACACATAAACCTAAACAAAATTTCCAAAATAACACAAACTCTTTTCATGACCATTGTCTTTAGTGTTTTCCCCAACTCAACTGCTTAGTCACAGCTCCAGAAATCTGTCCTCTTTTCAGACTAAGGAAAGGCTTAACTCTGTGGCGCTTGGTATTCAAGTGTTCCCTTTGTTTCAATTCCTTGCCTTCAACCCCAGCTCAGCCGTGACTACCTTCAGGTCTCATAGAACATCCTATGCAACTGGTGCATTTTACATTCTCACCACAGAAAGTAACTTGTCAATTGTACCTCCACACTATTAATTGAGCCATAAGGGATCTCTGGCAAAACTGAACAAAATGTTGAGAGACAGAGGACAGCATTTCTATGAAATTTGTTGTCAGCATTACAAACGACCTATGTACTACAAAGATATCATTACATAGACATCTATTTAAAAGACATGTAATCACTGGATTCCTTCTTTGCATATAACCATTTTCTACTTTCTGATTTACAACTGATTTATAAAGCCCGGGTCCACTTTTTCAAATAAAACTGCCTTGTTTTCTTCAGCCACAATTGAACTGACATCTTTAAGATGTTCACTTTAACCTTTACATAATTGGTAACTCCAAATACATAAGAGACAATGACAGAAGCATCAGAAATATCTAAAAAAAAAAAAAATGTAAAACTTTTAGAGCCTCTGAAAAATGATAGCAAAACTGGGAAGAGAAAAAATGAAAAAACATTGAATGATATTGCACCACAACTTTTCTAATCCTTTTTCACCTCCTGTTTCTGGTGTGCTTTAAAATGGGTACAAGATCAGTAGATTACTGGGCTTCCCTGGTGGCTCAGAGGGTAAAATGTCTGCCTGCAATGCTGGAGACCCGGTTTCTATACCTGGGTCAGGAAGATCCCCTGGAGAACGAAATGGCAACCCACTCCAGTATTCTTGCCTGGAGAACCCCACTGACATGGACAGAGGAGCCTAGTAGGCTATAGTCCACAAGCTTGCAAAGAGTCGGACACGACTGAGCGACTTCACTTTCACATCAGTAGAGTATTATCATGTGTTTAAAAATCTGCAACAATCTGGTAAAAAAAAATAATCTGGTAAAATTGTCTGCATTAAAGGTACATATCCAGCTGTTCTAATTCATGGTGTGAGTAAGCTTAAAGTGCCCTGGGTTTTCATGGTTATTTGTGGCCCTGACATGCAGGCTGCTGATCATTCTTTTCCAACCAGGAATTGAACCCGTGATCCATACAGTGGATGCTGAAAATCTTAAAATACTAGACCACCAGGGCAGTGCTTTGGTTTCATTTCCTAGATGATCTGAAAATCCATCAAAGTACAGTACGGACTGGTATGAACACAATAGATGCGAAAGACTGACTAGCAACTAGTAAACTGTATAATGTAGGTGAACGTGTGATTGCTCACTTCCACTTAAAATTCAGTTTCTCTCAGTGTCTGAAAACGCTCTTAATAAGGATGTTGGTAAATGAAAGATCTTGAAATCTGTTTCCGAGGGCAGTGATCCGGTTTAGACTTCCTAAAATGTGCTCCTGGAATTCTGAACTTCTACCTTGGTGTTCAAACACTCATTGATGTTTTTGCACGTTTGGTTTCTACAGTACATTTTTACCACAGAAGTACCAAAAGAAGAAGAAGTCTAACAGGCCTTACAAGAGTATAAGCCATACTGTCATTCCAATTACTCGATGGGCCTGTCTCAAAAGTCAAGAGATACAAATCAATAAAACTTTCACTTAAATACATTCATAGCAGAACAGTGAGACATGGAGGAGTCTTATCATCACTAATTCCTTACCAAGATAAACAACCATTTCCCACAAACTCCAAACCAAAACTTTGTCCTAGAGTGATACAGGACAATTAATGTGACCTCTAAATACACGGGCAACAAAACAGGCCTTCATTTTAAGAATGCTTTGCAGTGAACTAAAATTCCAGTGCTTCAGCAAGCTGGCTTCAACATGCTTTACTTCTATTAATGTACCAGCCTTGTGAGGCAATACACTTTAAACCTGTCTGCTAAACTTCTTAATACTATCACTGTACACCCCCTTGCTTAATAAAGGCTCATTATGGAGTGCCCACTGTCAAACCTAACTGATTTAAAAGACAAACAAACAAGGATCCAAAGAACTATAAAGTTTTTGAAAATTTAAAAAGGTTGCCATGGTGGATTCTGAATATTAAGGAATATTCAAACTCACGGATACATAGGCCTCAATATATATTCACGTGTTCAACCTTCTGAGACCTAAAACGGTAAAAGATCTGACTACTTTCATGTACAAAACATTAAAAAGCATACACACACACGGTTCAGCCTTGACTTACACCTCAGGGTCTTCACCCTCAGCTGCAGGGTCCTTAAACTGGATTTCATCATCATCTTCAGTTTCAAAGGTATCTGTGTCACTAAGTTCCACTAAAAATACAATAAGAGCATACGCTTAAAAATATAAAATCAAGGTGTTACTAGATTAATTGCCTATTTAAAGAAACAATACTGGATTACTACTAAAACACTGAAGTGTACAACAGACTGCTTGTAATCAAACTTCGATTCAACAGTTTCATTCCAAGAAAAATCTTCCCAACTGCAAACACATCACAGAGAACAAACTCACAATGAAACTGCTAAAAGAAGTTCACTGCCAAGTAAGTATTGATCTGATTCCCAATTATCTTAGTATTTCTTAAACGACCTAATTGTCATCAGAATCTTCACTCTTACTTAAAACCACATAACTTGATAATAAAATGCACTCTAATAGAGTAAGTAAAATTGCTATCATGTCCAAAATGTGCGTTTAGTGCACTTCCTCTTTTTGGTTACTAGAAGTATTTTCATCTTTCCAAGCTTACTAGAGGAATACTTTTGTCTTTAAAAAATAAAAGGGATATCTTTTAAAAGCACTCTCCACAAAACGCCACAACAGTACTCTGTATACGAAGAAAAACTGAATACTCCTCCACAAAAATCAATACCAGTACCATAACTGTTGTCATCGAGTAGCTGAAACCAGCTATATAATCTCTTAAGCATTGTTAAGAGGCATTCCTTTAACAACTCGTATGTATAAGTCTAGAGCCCGTAAATTTTTCATTCCCCACCAAAAGAATATACTGCAGGAAGATAATCCATTACTAAGTTCTTAATATACTGAAGTATTTAACACATAGTTAAAGAGGATTGAAGCATATTTGTAAAAATACATAAAGAGAGAGAATCCTGAAACAACTGCTTCACCTAAACACTAATTAGCAAATGCTATGAGAAGACAGGGAAATGTAAAATCTTTGATAATAACTACCATATTCTGGAAGCTCTCCATAAGCCTTCAGACTTCTAGCTTCATCTGCACTGTACTTTAAGATTACATCTGCTCTGTTATCCTTGGAGAAGAACAAGGAAGGATCAAAATTGGTTATGCAAAGAATCATCAGCTGTCTCATAAATTACTTTCAGATAAACACACTTATGTGAAACCTCACCATTCTCTCACCTTCCTTCTATCATCCGCACACACGCGCACACACACACACACACAAGTCCTCGTGATGAAGTCTGCATGCATGACCAAATAAAATATAGACTAGGAAAATGATGTATATAATGCACTGAATCAAAAGTACGAAAAGGAAACACGGCGGCGGGGCGGGGTGGGGGGGGGGGAATGCTGTGGCACTACTGTCCTTGTTCACTCTCTAACACTGTAGTTCTAAGTGAAGATGGTATTGTTACCCAAGAGAAACCTTTCTATCACCCACAGTTCTTAGAGTATCTTACTGATTTGCATTGTTTGTGGTGATTTAAAAAGATACCTATATTCTCCTAAAACCTGACAGGCTTGGAGTGAAGTCCTTGTGTGTTTATAAAGCTCTTCTGTGTGCTTCTGATGCAAATATGCCTGTGAAGTACTGCCCTAACAAAGTTCACTTTTCTCCATTTTAAAGACGCCCAGTCACTGACAGAGCAAACAATTCTGAATGCTTACAATTAACCTAGAAAAGGCCTAAAGAAAGGCAACTGAAAATATCACAGTCATAAAACTGCAGTGTAGTAGAAAGCAACACTTCTCAAACTATAATGTGCACAAAAAAACATGTAGGTATTGTGTTAAAAGTCTCAGTGCAACTCAGTAGGGAAGAGATTAGCTAATAACGTACTAAGATACTTCCACAGAGTGGGGGTGCTGCTATTATCTTTACAATATGATTTCAGTAACAAGGGTTTGCAATTATCCACAGCAGATTAAAAATCAGAAGAGCTGTTTGTGGCTATCACTTTGAAGTCAGTACCTCAATCCCTTATAGGATTAATATAATTGTGGTTACACTGCCCGTGAAACAAAGAATTAAACTGGGAACTAACAATTTTTCCATTCCTTTCCGGGGTTATATGTAGTTCAACTAAAATAAATGCACATGAAAATGATGCACATTTACAGAGTCTATATTTTTACTCAGCACATATGAAAAATGGAAAGGTTATAAATGGATGATCCAGATCAGAAAAACATACAAAGGAAAAAAATTCAGTAAAGTTTCAGGATATAAAATCAATAAGCAAAAGTCAGTTATAGTAGTAATGTGTCCATACTACGCAAAGTAATGTACAGATTCCATGCGATTCCCATAGAAATTCAAGTAGCAGTTATTTTCAGAGACAAAGCTATATGGAACCGCAAACAATCCTAACCACCAAAGCAACCTGGAGGAAGAATAAAGCTGGAGGACACACACTTCCTGCTTTCCAAACACAACTGTCCCAACAATATGTCTCCGGCATTTCACCAGTAATATGGACTCTTGGGACAAAACTCATCACTCAGAAATAAAATTTTTCAAAGACAATCAAAACCCATGAAGGGAACCAAGATCTCAGTATAGAAAAGACATCCTCTCCAATAAACAGTACTGGGAAAACAATACTTAACATATAGTGGACGCCTTTCTTACACCACAAACTGCCTGAAATTACCCTGAAGTAGATCAGAAATTTAAACACAGGCCTGAAACCCTCAAACTACTGGCAAGAGAACGCAGTGCAAAACTACCAAGTGCCGCTCTTGCTCTTTGCTTTTTGTATACGACACCAAAGCCATAAGCAACACAAGCAAAACCTACTCAGTGGAACTACATCACACTAAATCACTTTTGCACAGAAAAGCAAATTGTCAACAACAACTACAAAAAGACAGTGTACTAGATCGGTAAAAATATTTGCAAATGTTATGACCAATGAGGGGATAACATCCAATGCAGATAAATCCTGCCATCTGGAGCAACTAGGATGAAACCGGAGGGTAGTGTGCTAAGAGAAACAAGTCACACAGAGAAGGCAAACACTGTAGGACCTCACTTATATGTGGAATCAAGACTGAAGACACACTAATCAAAGTTCAGGGATGCTCCTAACCTCTCAGCTTCGAGTCACCTGGATTTTCTGCACGAGCCTGAAATGAAGAGCTATCAGTCGCCTGGCTTAGTATCAAAGGTATACCACTGCAAGCACAGGGCCTGAATGCAGAGGATGAGAGGCCTGCTGGTTTTTAATGAAACCTCAAACACGGGCTGTCTGTGATGTCATAAAGAAGCATCCAGTGGCCACAGGCAAGGAAAAGATTCATGCCTTACACAATCTGTTTCAGAAATCACTCAACAAACAATGGCAAGAAAAAAGCCCTGGGAGAAGAAATCGGATCTCCCGTCTCACCATGTTATATTTGCACTTTTGAGTTTTCAACAAAAACAGAAACAAGAACAAACATGGGACGTACAAAGAAAAAGGAAAATGTGTTCGCTCACATACCAGAAAATACGTAGGCAATACAAAGCATGACTGAGAAAGCCTACAAGCTGGACTTAACAGAGACATTACCTCGGGTAGCATGTGTGAAAAGAAGACAAGAAACAGTGTGCATAATGTCGTTTTAATTGTGAAGAATATTTCACTAGAGAATCAAGACAAACTTATTCTTTAAAAGAAAACTAGTGGAGATAAAAAAGTCGCTTTAATCACTAATAGAATGATCACACCAAAAAAATCAACAGGGAAACAGAAGACTGAAATTTACAAATCAGCACATCTTAATTATTTACAGGAAACATGACTTGATAATAGAATAGAGAGAGAAACATGACCTGATAATAGAATTATTGCACTTAAAATTTAACTGGGCACATGTGATGGGTTTGACTTCTGTCTCACAAGTCTTAGTACAAACACTGAGGTCATAGCGGGCAACTAACAAGTAGCTTTTTAAGCATTCATCTCAGATTTATAACATACACTCTAAATGACCTAGTCTATGTCTTACCCTTCTCCTACAAGCCAAACCCCCCCCCCTTGGAGATTAGAGGTTTTGCCTGACTTAATTGCATCATCTTACAGCAGTGATTTCTCAAACTGCGATTTGAGACCTTGAAATTTAAAAACTGCAACTGAGAACCCAACATAAATTACTAAATTTTTTTTAGTGAGTAATAATGCTAATGAAAATCACTCTCATATGCTACTGTTCTATTTCAGCAAAGGGTAGTTTACAAAAGTATTTAAAAAGCAAAATGGGCGGAGTCCTCTGGTGGTCCAATGACAAGGACTCAGGGCTTCCTCAGATGTATTCTGGGTTCAATCTCTGACTGGGGATCTAAGATCCCACGAGCTTCAGCGCCATCAAAAATTAAAGGAAAAGACAAGTGAAAGGAAAATGAATAATCTAGCTCTGTGAAATATATATCATAAAATATGAAGATACCTTCTCATTTTACTGCAGAATACTGAAAACGTCAGCCTGCACCAGAATCACTGAAAACCTAGCACAGAGGCCTGACTACACCTGGACTTTAAAGAAGGACAGAAGGATGAGCTCTAGTATTTATCCAAAATTATAAGAGAATATTTATTACTTATTATATTTAAAATAAAGAAAGAAACAACCAGTCTTCCCACAAAACACATGTACCGTCAGCCAGCCAGAATCCTATCATCTTAAACACTGTGGATCATAACAAATTTGGATGCCAGAAGGATGAGACTCATAACTGGCTAGAACAGGTCAAATGCATTTTATTGCATCATCTAGATACTGATATTAATGATTCTTAAATTCAAGATTATACACTTACACGTAATTCTTACCTGATAGTCTCGAAGACCAACCAATATAATATCTGAAGAATTTATCCAAACCTATAAAAGAAAACTCATGCTATATTGTATGTAAAATGCAAACAATAGTGTTCAATGTAAAGCAATACTTAATACAAAAAATATAATTCATTCGGTCTGTGAGAAATATCTACTAATGAATTACAGCAAAACTACAGTTGAGTGTGTGTGTGTATGTGTGTGTGGTCTGTGTGTGTGTTGTGTGTGCATGTGCATGTATGTGTGTATTATCTGTGTGTGTGCTCATGCCTACGAGCATCTGAATGTACAAGAGCATAGTTCTTTGTCACGTGAATTACTTTTATTCACAAATCACTCTGGACATTTTCAGTTCTTTTCAACAAATGAAAATAAGTCATCTACACAAATACAGTCATCTAGTTACCAGTCGACGTCAATTCAGGTTCCCAAACCACTAACTGGAAGAGAATGACTCAAGAGAACAAAACTGATTTTTAATCCAAAAAAGTAGGGTTGAAGGAACTTTTAAACAATATGGTCAATCAACGTGCCAAAATTACTAAATAAGATGCTCTACCATGTTCCAATTTCAAATGTTCCTAACAACACATACAGCTGTTCCCACAAAGCAAAGTCTTACCCAGGACCAAATGTTAGGTTTAGTTAACAATTGGACTTCTGTTGTCTGAAAAATAATCTTCAGGTGTTTTATTTTTCTTGCTTTCTTTCTTTCTTTCTTTCACGGCTTACCATTTCCATTTGGTTCATACACGGACTCTGTCTGTTTCCGCAAGAGCAAACATTTCTGGCATAAGTCCAGTCTAGGTGTCACAAATCATTCTTTCTAAATCTAAGTCCTAGTATTAAAGTTATCAAGCATTTTCTAATTTTATGCGTTTATATTGCCATATAAATCACTATTCTTGAAGTCTTCAAGAATTCACCAAATTCAGTCACTTGGAAGCACAGATAAATGTTTTAAAGGTAAGCTTTGGACTAAAGGAAAATATACCTCCACACTGACCTTTTTTCTCAAGCTTCCTCGGATATGACATATCCTTGTCACACCGTCAAAGCACACTGCTTCCAACCGTGCATTTCCCAACATTTTGGTTACCTGGGCATACTCTTAGGAAGGGGCAGAAAAGAAAAAAGAAAAACAAAACCGTAACATACTGTCCAGTTTTCCTAAAAATGCAACACTTGTGATTAAGTTGGTAACTTCACTGTGAGTGCTAACTTTAGACCAAACCATAATTTAAAACAGAACAAAAGGTTCAAGTATGACAACAAATGAGAGCTGTCTCAGGGGACATATATTAATGTTATCCACAAAAATGGGAGAACTCTTAGGCTCTCAAGCAATGGCTACGGTCTCATTCAGCTAAACTGATGCACTTATCCTCTTGTTTTCTGAGCAAGTAAAAGTTGACAAAAGTGAAGCAGTTAATCCAAAATCACAAACGTTATTTCCACGAAAAGCTATCGCTACTGGGTATATTTAAGTCATCCACTAATTTGAGAAAATCAGTTCAGTCTTTGTCTTCACGACTGCATGCTCCACCTCTGCACACCAAAGTGGCTCACTTCAGACTGCGCCCTACATGCTGGCTTAGCAACCTCTCATGCTGCATATTTGCAAAATCTTGCCTCTCCTTTCCCTCATTAACTCTACTGATAAGCAACAGCAGGCTGATCACCAACGAACATTTGCTTGAGGACACACTGATGCTTATTCTAAAGTCCTTAATAGAGTATTTCAAGATAAAGCGTCAAATGCTTAAAGACAATTCTATCTAAGCATAGTCAAGAGGCCACCAGATTCTACTGTCAGTTGAAGACACTGACATAAGCATTAGCCAGCACGGGATGACGTCTTCTTGACTTTAAATGACAAACGCAGGCATCAGAATAGAGAAAGAAACAGGCAGTTAATATAAAGCAGGTACATTACTAAAGGTTTACTAAGGACAAACATCAAAGTGACAGCCACTGCAGCCACGATATTAAAGGCGACTGCTCCTGGACCTTTCAGGTATGATATAAATAAAGTCCCTGATGATTATACCGTGGAAGTGAGAAACAGATTTAAGGAACTAGATCTGATAGACAGAGTGCCAGATGAACTACAGACAGAGGTTCGTGACATTGTACAGGAGACAGGGAGCAAGACCATCCCCAAGAAAAAGAAATGCAAAAAATGCAAGATGGCTCTCGAGGAGGCCTTACAAACAGCTATGAAAAGAAGGGAAGTGAAAACAAAGGAGTAAAGGAAAGACATACCCATTTGAATGCAGAGTTCCAAACAATGGCAAGGAGAGATAAGAAAGCCTTCCTTGGCGACCAGTGCAAGCAAAGAGAGGAAAATAAAAGAATGGAAAAGATTTCTTCAGGACAATTAGAGATACCAAGGGAACGTGTCATGCAAAGATGGGCTCCAGAAAAGGCAGAAATGGTATGGACTTAACAGAAGCAGAAGATATTAAGAAGAGGTGGCAAGAATACACAGAAGTGCACAAAAATGATCTGCCCGACCCAGATAATCACCAAGGAGTGATCACTCACCTGGAGCCAGACATCTTGGAACGTGAAATCAAGCGGGCCTTAGAAGTATCACTACAGACAAAGCTAGTGGAGGTGATGGATTTCCAGCTGAGCTATTTCAAATCCTCAAAGATGATGCTGTGAAAGTGCTGCAGTCAATGTGCCAGCAAATTTGGAATACTCAGCAGGGGCAAGGGGACAGGAAACGTCAGTTTTCTTTCCAATCCCAAAGAAAGGCAACGCCAAAACCTCTCAAAGTACCGCACTGCTGTACTCATCTCATACGCTGGCAAAGTAATGCTCAAAATTCTACAAGCCAGGCTTCAACAATACATGAACTGTGAACTTCCAGATGTTCAAACCTGGTTTTCTAAAGGCAGAGGAACGGAGATCAAATTGCCAACATCCACTGGATCATGGAAAAAGCAAGAGAGTTCCAGAAAAACATCTATTTCTGCTTTACTGACTATGCCAGAGCCTTTGACTGTGCAGATCACAATAAACTGTGCACAATTCAAAAACGTTGGGAATACCAGCCCACCTGACCTGCCTCTTGAGAAATCTGTATGCAAGTCAGGAAGCAACAGTTACTGGTGGATGTGGAACAACAGACTGGTTCCAAGTAGGAAATGGAGCATATCTAGGCTGCACATTGTCAACCTGCCTATTTAACTTCTATGCAGAGTACATCACGAGAAATGCTGGGCTGGATGAAGCACAAGGTGGAATCAAGACTGCCGGCAAAAATTCAATAATCTCAGATACGCAGATGACAGCACCCTTGAGGAAAGATCCTCTTTATGAGAGTGAAAGAAGAGAGGGAAAAAGTTGGCTTAAAGCTAAACATTCTGAAAACAAAGATCATGGCTTGCGGTGCCATCACTTCATGGCAAATACATAAGGAAGAGTGGAAACAGTGGCTGACTTTAGTTTCGGGGCCTTGAAAGCCACTGCAGATGGTGACCATAAGCATGACATAAAAAGACGCTTGGATGGAAAGTTACAACCAAACTATACAGCATATTGAAAAGCAGAGACATTCCTTTGCCAACAAAGGTGCATCTAGGCAAAGGCTATGGTTTTTCCAGCAGTCATGTATGGATGTGTGAGACAGGACGGTAAAGAAAGCTGAGTGCTGAAGAACTGATGCTCTTGAACTGTGCTGTTGGAGGAGACTCTTGAGAGTCACTTGGACTGCAAGGAGATCCAACCAGTCCATACTAAAGGAGATCGGTCCTGGGTGTTCATTGGAAGGACTGATCTTGAAGCTGAAACTCCAATACTTTGGCCACCTGATGTGACGAGTTGACTCTTTCGCAAAGACCCTGATGCTGGCAAAGATTGAGGACGGGAGGAGAAGGGAACAAGAGAGGATGAGCTGGTTGGATGGCATCACTGACTCAAGGGACATGAGTCTGGCTAAACTCCAGGAGTTGCTGATGGACAGGGAGGCCTGGCTTGCTGTAGTCCACGGCGTTGCAAAGAGTTGGAAATGACTGAGCGACTGAACTGAACTGAACTGCTCCTTGGAAGAAAAGCGATGACAACTCTAGACAGCATGTTAAAAGGCAGAGATATTACTTTGATGACAACGCTCTGTACCGTCAAAGCTCTAGTTCTTCCAGTAGCCATGTATGGATGTGCGAGTTGGGACCATGAAGAGGGCTGAACGCCAAAGAGTTGAAGTGTATCAACTGTAGCGCTGGAGAAGACTCTTCAGAGTCCCTTGGGCAGCAAGGAAATCAAATCAGTCAATCCTAAAGGAGATCAACCCTGAATATTCACTGCAAGGACTGCTGCTGAAGCTCCAATACTTTGGCCACCTGATGCAAAGAGTCGACTGCAAGGAGAAGACCCTGATGTGGGAGGGAAAGCAGGAGGGGAAGAGAACAGGACAACAGAAGATGAGACGGTTGGATGGTATCACAGGATTCAAGGGATAAGCGTCTGAGCGAATGCAAGGGTATGGTAAGGACAGGGAACCCAGGTGTACTGCCGTTCACGGGGTCCCGCAAGGGTCACAGACATGGCTTAGTGACTGAGAAACAACTCCCCCAAAGAGATTCTTGTCTCATCTGTCATTATCCTGAAAGGTAAATGGGATTCCAACTATGGACAGTCCCTTGCATCACAGGCCATGAACCCAGCTCAGTACTCAGGGCTGCTACACAGGAGAAAAGAACAAAGAAAAGATAATGATAATTTAAAGACTGGCCCTGAAACACACTTCTAACGTAAGGAAAAAATATGAAGGTCAAAGACCAGATTATCTTTAGAAACACATCATGTTTCAAATAATCAATAAAAATATTTGTGTTTGTTCCTGAGCGTGTGTGTGTGTGTGTGTGTGTGTGTGTGTGTTTAGTGACTTGCACTATGCAGGAATAACTACATGGCTTTGTTATGAAGTGCTGGAAATGACTGAAACAAATGGACAAATGTTTATGGTGGTTATATATACACCAGCTCAACAACAGAGAATAGAATTTTCAATTGAGAGAAAGGTATGCACAAGAACTGAACAATATGCTAACTTCAATTCATTTCAACATCCACATATGGCTCCTGGCTATTCCTGAACAGGGGTTTGCCCAGTGGCTCAGCCATGAAGAATCCACCTGCAAACGCAAGAGACAAAGGAGACAACGCACTAGACTTCCGGGCCAGGATGAGCCTGTGGAGAAGCAAATGGCAACATACTCCAGTATTCTTGCCTGGAGAATCCTGTGGACACAGGAGCCAGGTGGGCTACAGTCCCCGAGATCTCAAAAGAGTCAGATGTGACTAAGCGCAAGCACTGGGGCTAGAACCGAGTACCTACCAAGTGACAGTATAATGCTAAGGTTAAATTTCCTGTGACCATGCTACTGGAGTTACATAGGAGAAAGGCTTCGCTCTTACGAGATGGAATATTTAGGGCTAAAGTCCATAACTGTATGTAACGAGACCCGCCTAGAAGAAAGTTTAATATGTTAGGAGGACTTTGACAAAGGAGGCAAGAATATACAGTGGAAAAAAGACAACCTCTTTTAACAAGTGGTGCTGGGAAAACTGGTCAACCACTTGTAAAAGAATGAAACGAGAACACCTTCTAACACCATACACAAAACTAAACTCCAGTGCAGTAAGGATCTAAATGTAAGACCAGAAACTATAAAACTCCCAGAGGAGAACATAGGCAAAACACGCTCCGACATAAATCACAGCAGGATCCTCTATGACCCACCTCCCAGAATATTGGAAATAAAAGCAAAAAGAAACAAACGGGACCTAATGAAACTTAAAAGCTTTTGCACAACAAAGAAACTATCAGCAAGGTGAAAAGACAGCCCTCAGATTGGGAGAAAATAATAGCAAACGAAGCAACAGACAAAGGATTAATCTCAGAAATATACAAGCAACTCCTGCAGCTCAATTCCAGAAAAATAAATGACCCAATCAACAAATGGGCCAAAGAACTAAACAGACATTTCTCCAAAGAAGACATACAGATGGCTAACAAACACATGAGAAGATGCTCAACATCACTCATTATCAGAGAAATGCAAATCAAAACCACAACGAAGTACCATTACACGCCAGTCAGGATGGCTGCTATCCAAAAGTCTACAAGCAATAAATGCTGGAGAGGGTGTGGAGAAAAGGGAACCCTCTTACACTGCTGGTGGGAATGCAAACTAGTACAGCCGCTATGGAGAACAGTGTGGAGATGTCTTTAAAAACTGGAAATAGAACTGCCATATGACCCAGCAATCCCACTTCTGGACATACACACGGAGGGAACCAGATCTCAAAGAGACACATGCACCCCAGGGTTCATCGCAGCGCTGTTTATAATAGCCAGGACATGGAAGCAACCCAGATGTCCATCAGCAGAGGAATGGATAAGGAAGCTGTGGTACATATACACCATGGAATATTACTCAGCCATTAAAAAGAATTCATTTGAATCAGTTCTAATGAGATGGATGAAACTGGAGCCCATTATACAGAGTGAAGAAAGCCAGAAAGATAAAGACCAATACAGTATACTAATGCATATATATGGAATTTAGAAAGCTGGTAACCATAACCCTACATGCAACACAGAAAGAGAGACACAGATGTACAGAACAGGCTTTTGGACTCTGTGCGAGAAGGCGAGGGTGGGATGTTTTGAGAGAACAGCATCGAAACATGTATACTATCAAGGGTCAAACAGATC
Source organism: Dama dama (assembly GCF_033118175.1). NCBI lineage: Eukaryota > Metazoa > Chordata > Mammalia > Artiodactyla > Cervidae > Dama > Dama dama. The sequence goes on from NC_083715.1 coordinate 13,603,734, forward strand.
ACCAGCCCAGGTTGGATGCATGAGACAAGTGCTCGGGGCTGGTGCACTGGGAAGACCCAGAGGGATCGGGTGGAGAGAGAGGTGGGAGGGGGGGTTGGGGTGGGGGAATACATGTATATCCATGGCTGATTCATGCCAATGTATGGCAAACACCACTACAATACTGTAAAGTAATTAGCCTCCAACTAATAAAAATAAATGAAAAAAACAAACAAACAAACAAAATGGTAGGAGGAAAATGTGCATGTTCCAAAAGAAAGAATAGAAGAAAGCACTGAAAATTAGTGAGTCTAAGTTATAAACAAAATATGGGAGTTGCACTCATATTTCATCTCCTCTGTGGGCTTAGCTAAATATGAAAGGGGAAAAAGTAAGTGCTTCAGTCAGTTATTTTACTCTTATTTTAGTCTGCACTTACTCAAGTAAGAGAGAGTCAACTATTCTGTTACTTTATTAAATATGATCATGCACTAGTGACATTGGAGTACTGAGGGGCTGAGGTCTTGGCATGGATTTCTCATAGTCTACTGAAAAATGAGTGCAAAAGTAGGCGATTTTCAATGTTGGCAGCCAGGCTTACTCTGCTCCAAACACTACAATTCACTGTCATTTATACCATGGTTATCCACAGAATAAAAACAGGACACCTTGTTTACAGAAATGCCACATTGTAAACCTGCATGAGAAAAGAAATAGTGTACAATAAATTAATACAGAAATTATGGAGAAATATAGGGCACTGTAAATGGGGAAAAGATGGAGATACGAGGGGCTTCCGTCGTGGCTCAGGGGTAGGGAATCCACCTGCCAATACAGCAGACACTGGTCTGACCCCTGGTCCAGGATGAACTCACATGCCTCCCAAAGACTGAGCCCCTGTGCCACAGCTATTGCGCCTGTGCTCTACAGCCTAGAAGCTGCAACTACTGAGCCCATGCACTGCAACTACTGAAGCCTGGTCTCCCAAGAGCCTCTGCTCCACAAGTGGAGAGGGCACCCCGATGGGAAGCTCGTGCATTGCAGCTACAGAGCAGCCCCTGCTGTCCTCATCGAAAGAAAAGCCCATGCGCAGTAAAGAAGGCCCAGCACAGCAAAAAAAAAAAACAAAAAGAAAAACACATAAGCAGATAAAAATCATTTAGATGAAGAAAAACAAGAGAGTTATCAGACAACTCCTCAGCATTATGACTAAGACATGTTTCAGATCAAACTGTGAAATTCACATTACTAGAAAAGGTATAAGTAAAGAATTCTTACCTTGTCCATCTTCTTTAAAGACTAGGTCTCTATTTTTATATTCATTCTCCTTCTTACCCTTACGCTTGTTTCTGCCTCCTTTACCTAAGTGATTAAAAAGTGAATAAAAATTGAAATCTAATCATCTGTATAATAGTTTACAAACTCAACTGTAAAACAAACGAACATAAGCTTTGAAACTTTACAAAAACACAGGGGAACAAACAGGTTATCATTTAAATAGCAGGAAAATATTAACAGACCTCAAAAGAGATTTACAATTTAACCTAACTTGCTTACCGATTAGCCGCTTACCAATTGCCAATGACGTTCTTCTAAATCGCTTAACAGCTAATATCAACCACATAACACATTACCAGAGATAACCATTAGCATTTTTATTATCCATGCTTTCCAATTAAACCTGGATTCTATACATTCTCTTCCACAATTTACTTTCCAATTAATAAACCAAGACTACTCCATATATCTGTAAAGGAATGGAAACTGAAAAATCATATGTAGAAACGTCTTCAGTTTGGCATGAGCGTTAGCAGCTGGTTTAAAAGTCCCACAGAAGGAAGACGGGAGCCACCCAAGGCTGGACTGAAGATAACATTAACAAAAATGTATTGAACATCTATTAAGCACCAAGCTGTACTAAGTCAGCATTCATAAAGTCAGTCCTATTCTCTTCAGGATACACAACCCAATGTGGGCATCTGAAACTTCATTCCTAAAAACAGAGGAGGAAACAAGGACTGTTTCTCTTGTTACAAATGCACACTTATTTGTAAGCTAAAAGTGAATTAAATAGATTAGAAAAAAACAAGTAGAAGTGGTTTGTAATTTACCTAACACATTATGAAAAAGAGGTTTCTAGAATTTGCCTGGATAGTTAGCAGGAAAACATTTGCTTGCTAGAGAAAGGCTGTGCCAGTTGGTTTGGGGAATGTAGAGAGCACTGAACTCAAAGGTGAAAAATTTGACCCAATGTGGCAAACCTTAAGGAAGCCTTGAGAGCTAACATGAAGTGTCAGGAATGAATAATGAAGAGAGGTTTGCTTCTCGTGTAATGTGAAATGTGGTGCTACTCTGAAGGAGATATTCTCACTCCTAGCAGTTCCAGTTTGCCAAGAGGCATTACAAGAGTATTAAACATGACACAAGAACAACTCAGGTCTCTAAAAAGGAGAATTCAAGGACTGACTGTCCCAGGGCTCTGCTTCAGTTAGCTTAGAAGTACCGTTTTGGAAGTTACAAGCAGAAGTATTGTCAAATCTGGTTATTTGTGAACTGTCTGACTCAGAATAAAGACAAATAGAAATACACAGTGCCAGCATCTATTTTACTGGATAAGAAGGCTGAACACGTTGGGATATGTGTGCGTTCTAAAGAAGGTTAAGGTTTGTGACAGGCAGAAGAAAGTAAACTGGCAGACATGAACCTAAACGTGCAACAGCGTTTTGCCTCCGTGTTTGCAAAGCAGTCTTTTCACCAGTAGTCAACCGCGCACAAAGTAAACTACTGACAAGTATTTACTAGACCCAAAGAGAGAATCAGTGTGTCACAAACAACAGCTAAGGAGAGTCTTCGGAAGGGATGAAGGCCTCAGGGACGAAGCCTCAGCTGCCCGAAAGTAGCCTTCTGCCAGTTTACTAACGGCCTGCAGTTAAACTGGCATGAATCCAAAACTAATCGTATTTTCAGCTCCGTGTAAAACTGACAAAAGCGGAGAGGAAATTATCCCGCTCTGTCTACAGAGCGGGAGGAAGCAGGAGCCGCTTCCTAGCTCCTCTGTGGACTGTGGAGTCCGCTCAAAGACCTCAGCCAACCACACGACGGAGAAACTACCACTGACCGCGGCAGAGCAGACCCTGGTGCCGGGAAGCCGAGTCATTACCTTTATTCTTGGGCATAGCTGCAACGGCAGGCTCACTGTTTCCAAGCAGCTTCCGGTGCCGCTGCCGCTGGCAGGTAATCCTCCGAGGTTTCCAAGGAGCTAACCTACACACTCCGACTTGAGAACTTGCGCGAGAAATCGGAGCGCAGCCACGCCTAGCAGCAGCAAAATGGCGACCCAGCCAGTGTCACGTGGTTAACGTCACTTTCCCCGCCTCTGACGCTATGGGCCTATCCTCCAAGCACAGTCTCTTCCGCCCTACGGAGCACGTGTAGTCCAAACCCACTGACTTCCTGGCACTCAACAATGTGAGGGACGCTGTGACAGATTGCAGTAGACAGGTATAGATTTTTGGAGAACACTGCGCTGAGCGAGATGTGTCAATATAGTGGAGACCGCATGCATTTCCCCAACTAGAAAGGGCTTGAGCTGACTCAAACTACTGAGTAGACTTTTGCTATTTTGTAATAAGTGCTCTTGACCATTTGCTCTCTGATCGTTTCTTTGTTTGAATTGTATGTGTTGTCTTCCTTCTTGGAGAAACAAATTCCACCAGGAGGCTTCTGTTAGAAATATGGTACATAGTACACTGGTGGAAGAATTAAAGAGAAAGGGTATAGATGTCTCTCAAAAGATTGAGCCCAGGATCATTACAGACCCCTCTTAGGTCCACCAAGATTGGTGTATCCAGATGTCGTATCCAGTGTCAGATGGGTAGAATAAAGTTTAAAGTTAGTGTAAACAAACAAAATAAATGGATAAAGAATAAAATTTAGAAATATCAAAAACTTTCTCTTCAGAAATGTTCAGGATTGTTTTTCATAGTGATGGAAGTGATGGATAGTTTCACCTATTTTAAGTATGAGGAAACATTCGGGACTACGTGTTACTTCACTTGAACTAATTTATGCAAGACGCCCTACCTTTTGACGTGAGAAACCACTATTGTCCATGTGCTTTAACCACTAAAGAAAAGTCACTCTTGATCGACTTAAGGAAAGACGTCAAAATCTACTGCAGTTGTCCATCAGCAGTGCATGCTTGAGAAACTCCGGATGGGAAAAACATGATGAAGCATTTCTGTGCTTGGGTCTATGGGTCCCTAGATGGTTAAGATGAATATGGGAATGGAAACTTTAGTGATTCCACATGCTTGCCTAGAGAAACGCTACAGTCTCTTGCTTTCAATCCTTGTTTGTTTGGCGTGTTTTTTTTTTTTTTTTTTCTTTGTGATTATCAGGAATGTTTACGAAAGTTATGTGTTTCACTACATATAGTTTCTGCGTTAAAGAAGGTTGTATATGTACTGGCTCTGCCCCTGCGTCTGCCTCTAAGCCTCCTCTCAAAACTGTGTGAAAGACCATTTCCAGCCTGTGGTCTTCAAGTTTCCTGAACTTATGATTTTCTATTTATACTATTAATTATTTATGATATTTTATCAACAATACTATGATTTCCCTCACTTTTGCTTTTTGTTTTGCCTCAAGGTCAAAACGGTGTATGGAAAGTTGGTTTCCTTCAATCATGCCCTATAATCAATGAGCCCACATAGCAAGGATTGACAATTGATACTTTTTAGCAGAATTGAGGGCTTCCCTGGTAGCTCAACCAGTAAAGAATCCACTGCAATGGCAGGACACCCCAGTTTGTTTCCCAAGGTTGAAAGATCCTCTGGAGGAGGCATAGGCTACCCACTCCAGTATTCTTGTGCTTCCTTCATGGCTCAGATGGGAAACGATCTGACTGCAATGCGGTCAACCTGTCTTCCGCCCCTGGGTTGGGCAGATCCCTCGAAGAGGGCGGAGCAACCCACTCCAGTATTCTGGCCTGGAGACTACCTGTGGACACAGGAGCTTGACGGACAAGAGTCTATGATGTCACAAAGAATCAGACACAACTGCAAAACTAAGCATACTAGAAACCAAAATTTATTTTTGTAAGAAAAGTGCTTGAAAAGCTTGATATATGGAGGTCTGACTAAGAAAGTGTATTTGACCCTGAAAAAAATTCAAAAAGCAATGAACTTTTACTCCTCTCTTGTCTATAGAACCCTAGGACAACTGGAGTGTCTGTTCCCCTTTCAGAGGCAAGTTGTTCTGGTAGAATATGTTAAAAGATTAAACAAACAACATATTCCTAGTGACATGCTGCTTTCACCAATGAAGCAATGTGGAATTCAAGATCAGTACCAAAGCAAGAGCAAAACTGCTGTCAGCTGCAGTTGTAAGACATGACCTCCAAAGAGAACTACATACGTGCATATAAATGACTGACTGAATTATCTTCCAGTACACTATAAAACTACACAGACAGTATTATAAAGGATTTTGCTTTTCCAGTCAATAGTACAGGAGTGTCTTTGAGTTACTGATAGCTTTAATAACCAAAAGCAGTGACCACTTTTCAGACGTTCCATCCAAAGTCATTTGAACAAAGCTGTCAACTTGTCCCCCTTACTAAAAGCCACATGTTGATAGTAGTAGTGGTAATTAGTCACTAAGTCAAGTCCACCTCATTTTTACCTCCATGGACCATACACCACCAGGCTCCTCTGTCCCTTGGATTTCCCACACAAGAATAATGAAGTGGGTTGCCATTCCCTTCTCCAGAGGATCTATCTTCCCCACCCAAGGTTTTCCTAACCCTGGGTCACCTACATTGGCAGGTGGATTCTTTATCTTGTCTTTCATGTATGCTAGATCAAACTTCTGTCAAGACTGGGCTTGTTCAGGACTTCCTTAGTGATCCAGTATCTTAGAGTCGCTTCTCCATGCAGGGGATGTGGGTTATATTGCTGGTCTGGGAAAATTCCACCTGCTGAAGAGTAACTAGGCTCATGGGTCACAACTAAGGAGTCCATGCCCCACAACAAATGAGCTCATGTGCTGGAAATAGAGCCAGTGCTCTGCAACAAGAGAAGCCACCACATGAAGAAGGCTGTGCCTCACTTGCCACAGCTAGAGAAAGCCCTTGGGCAGCAATGAAGACTAGGCACTGCAAAGAAAAAATGAATACAAATTAAAAAAATAATACTGATACAAAAACTGAAACCTTAGAGAAAGACTGAGTCTGTGGAAAATAGAAGTGTAGTTATATATACATAGTAACAAGCAAATATTCTTTAATGTTGAAAAGACATAAAATAGGTATTCTTCCACACATGATGAAATAATACTCATTAGTATGAATTTATCAGAAAATAAAAATGGGCAATAGTTCCACCAGGAGAAGAGGTCAAGACATCCCAAGCATCAGTGTTCTAATTTGTGTTTTGAATATCTCAACCTAGGAATCATCATGTCACTCATGTAATTCATATATATATATATATACACACACACATATAAAATAATTCATATATACATCCCCTTTAGCCCCTAAGCTCTCTGTTCTGCAGCTATGAGCATATTCTCTTTATATTTCCTTTGAAGCCACCTGGACTTTCTTTTTTTATTTTCTAAAAGATGATATACGTTTTCCTTGTTATAATTTCTGAGGAGACTTCTCCTTCTACACAGACACTAAGAAAATTTTAACATATTTTCCGTTAATAGAATTCATGCTTCCTCTGCCCTAACCATGTTTACCATTCATGTGCACTGCATTTGTTTCAGCAGGCTCTTTAGCACTATCATCTTGAAGCTCTTTTTGCCTTTCTTTAATTTGGTTATAAAGCTCACAAATTTGAAGAGCACATTAACACCTCTTCTCTAACGTGCCCTGCTAGAGTTTGGTGAGCTCTTGGTGAGTTTCAGGGTTTCACTTGCAAAGCCCTGCATTACTCTTGGGGCTGTAGAATCTTCTGAAACTGAAGGAGAGACTACAAGTATTCCAGACTACTTTGATTATGACATATTTATCTAAAGAATTAAACAGTTTTTGCCTTCCCCCCAGAAAACCTTGCCCCTAACTCCTAATGTTCTTACTGATTTTATTGTGGGAATCTGGTAGAACTGACATTTCTCAGTGCTCCCTAATTTCATCAGTAAGCTTTTCTGAGATGAGAACACGTTAGAATTAGTTTTTAAATTAGTCCTAGCAACAGCAATCAGAGAAAAAAGAAGTAAAAGGAATACAGACTGGGGAGGGAACAAAAAAGAAAAAAAAAAAGAAAAACACACCTCTAACTGTTAGCAGATGTCATGACCCTCCAAAGAGAACACTAAGGATGCATGCAGAAAATTACTTGAGCTAATCAAGGAATAGAACAGTTGCAGGATACAAGGTTAATACTCAGGAATCCCTTGCATTCCTATACATTAACAATGAAAATTGAGAACGAGAACTTAAAGAAAGAATCCCATTCAGTATCCAATGAAGAGAATAAAATATTTAGGAATATATTTCCCTAAAACGAAACCAAGGATCTGGTAGAGAAAACTCAAAACCCATGTTGAAAGAAATCAAACATGGCACAAATAGATGAAGAAATGTACCATGTTCTTGGATCGGAAAAATCAATACAGTGACAATCAGTATACAACCCAACGTGATCTGTTGGTACATTCAGTCACCATAGGTACTCTTAGATTCAACCGTGGAATCCCTATCCAACCACCAATGGTGTGTTTCACTGACCCAGAACAAATAATTTCACAATGTGTGTGGAAACACAAAAGACCTCCAATGAGCAAAGCAATCTTCAGAAACAATGGAAATGGAGGACCTGGCCTTCCTGACTTCAGAACTATATTACAAAGCTACAGTCATCCAGACAGCAAGGTACTGGCCCAAAGACAGAAATTCAGACCAATGGAACAAAATAGGAAGTCCAGAGGTGAAGCCACACACCCACAGCCACCTTATCTTTGACAGAGGAGACAAAAATATACAACAGAGGAAAGACAGCCTCTTGGACAAGCGGTGCTGAGAAAACGGGTCAATCACATGCGAAGAATGAGACGTTCATTCCCTTCTAAACCCACAGACGAAAACAAATGCAAGATACATTAAAGACCGAAGCGGAAGACCAGAAATTATAAAACTCTTAGAGGACAACATAGGCAGAACACTTTCCGACAGAAATGACAGCAAGATCCTCTATGACCCACCTCCCAGAATAATGGAAATTAAAACAAACAAAAGGAACCTACTTAAACTTCTAAGCTTCTGCGCAGTGAAGGACACTAAAACAAAGGTGGAAAGACAGCTTTCAGAATGGGAGAAAATTGCAGCAAATCAAACAACTGCCCAAGACATGATCTCCCACATATATAAGCAGCTCCTGCAGCTCAATGCCAGAAAAACAAAGAATCAATCAGAAAGTGGGCAAAAGAACTAACCAAACGTTTCTCTAGAGAAGATATAGAGATGACGAATGAGCACACGAAAGATGCACAACATCAGTTATCAGAGAGAGGTAAGTCAAAACCACAATGAGGTGTCATCTTACGCTGGTCACAATGACCATCACACAAACGCCTCAAGCAAGAAATGCTGGACAAGTGAAAAGGTAACCTTACACTTTTAGTAGAAATGCAAACTGGTAGCGCCACAATAAACCGTTATGAGTTCTTAAGAACCTTGACCCAGCAATCCCACTGCTTGCACACACCCCAGGGAAAGCAGAACTGAAAGAGACACATGTACCTCAATATTCATCACAGCACAGTTTACAATAGCTAGGGCATGGAAACAACCTAGATATCCACTGCAGATGAATGGATCCGGAAGTTGTGGAATATATACACACTGGACTATTACTCAGCTGTGAAAAGGAATGTATTTGAGTTAGTTCTCATGAGGTGGGTGAAACAGGAGCCTGTTCTACAGAGTAAAATAAAGTAAGAAGGAGAAATACAAATACTGTATAGTCATGCGTAAGTATGCAATTTAGCGAGATGGTCACAGTGATCCTACATGCAGGGCAACAGAAGACAGAGATAGAAAGAACAGACTTTTGGACTCTGTGGGACAGGGCAATGGTGGGATGATTTGAGAGAATAGTATTGATCCATGCCCATTACCATACAAACAGATGACTGGTGCCAGTTCAGTGCATGATGCAGGGCACCCAAAGCCTGTGCTCTGGGACAACAAAGAGCAATAGGCTCTCTGGGGAGTGAGGTGGGAGGAGGGTTCTGGATGCGGGATCACGTGTACATTGGTGACTGACTCTTGTTGATGTAAGGCAGAAACCACCCCGATAGTGTAAATTTAATATCCTCCCATCAAAATAATTGTTAAAACTGAAAAGGTTGCTTTCTGAAATTGCAGTGTTGGGAGTTCATGGTCCAGCATATTTTCTAAACCTTTGTAAAAATGTCTGATTGGAAAGAGGGTAGTGTCAAATTACCGTGCCAAGAACTGTGTTCCCACACTCGAAAATCCCACAAAACGGAACTGTCAATATTTTAACTGTCCATTAAAATACTACTTTGTTTTCACCTCCAGGGCATCTTATAGAATGTTTCAAGTGACTGGAGAGGAAACAAAAGAGATCATTCACCTTTAAGCAGCAATTAATGTGGGACAGTCAATTGTGAATAAAGTTCCTAGGCCCGATAAAAATTTACCCATACAGTTTCTTTTTTTGTTCATTTATTTTATTAGTTGGAGGCTAATTACTTTACACCATTGTAGTGGTTTTAGCCATACTTTGACATGGATCAGCCATGGATTTACATGTGTACCCCATCCCGATCCCCCTCCCACCTCCCTCCCCATCCGATCCCTCTGGGTCTTCCCAGTGCACCATCCCTGAGCACTTGTCTCATGCATCCAACCTGGGCTGGTGATCTGTTTCACACTTCAGAGTATACTTGTTTCAGTGCTATTCTCTCAGAATATCCCACCCTCATCTTCTCCCGCAGAGTCCAATTTACCTATACAATTTCTATATGACATGTATCAAAAGAATTCTTCCATGGAAAACTGCACATAAGCAACTCAAGATGAAACACTAGGCCTCAGTTACTAAATGGCAAAAAAAAAAAAAAAAGTGCCATCACCAGTGTTTCCCTTTATTCAACTTCTTACATGGAAATACTACAAACTGGCTTCTCAACAACCAAGCGTTTTGGTTCCAGATATGGGAAGTCTAGGATCAGTGTGCTGGTAGGGTTAGGGTTCTGGTGAAAATCCTCCTCTGATTTGCAAGCTCTGAGTTCTGTCACTGAGGTTAGCTTGCTAAGAGCAGAGATTGATTTCCTATGAGTTCCTCTGTGGTGGCATAATGACACCCCAGAGGGCCTGGCCCCAGTATTATCATCTTCTGGGGTTAGGGCATCAGTGCACAAGTTTTAGGAAAATAAAAACAAAAACCAAACACCAAACAAGCCTAAAACAATCAGACCATGACAACTAGCAAACATAATCTGAGTGTCGATTAAATCTCTGGACAGGCCCATATGTCTTTGGGAAAGTCCACAGACAAGTTTTGCACTATGTCATGTGTGAAGATTCTGGTATTTTTGGCAAAGGGTTGAAGACCGATATGTACAAAGCCTAAATAACAGGAAGTTTTGATTATCCATGAAGTCAACTACTCAAGTTTGTTTCTTCAGAGTATGAAAACCAGTCCTCCATCCCAAATACATTCAGCATATGACTGTTCAGGAAGTCCATAGATTAAGCACCAAAATCACATTGGTGAGCCTTCTTCTTGGGATTAATTATATACACCCTCGGTTTTTAATCTTGGGAAAGAAAACTCTAACAAAGTGAAATGAAACCAGCTGAAGGTTGACTCTCCTTTTTTATATTACAGAAACCATCTAAATGTGTATTCCTATAAATTCTCCAAAGAAATAAGTTTCAGAAATTACTTGATGAATGGTCTCTCTCTACACACCAGTAAAGTTCCATTGAGGTCATTAAACTAGCCCTGAACTTCATTTCTTCTGACTACAGAGGATACTTTCAAATCACACTGTTTAAAAGCAAGGAGACTATCTAAAATTGCCGTAAAACACACACACAAATACACCAGTGACATAAAGCAAGGCCAAAATATATTGAGTGCAACAATTTCCTGTATTTTTCAGTGGCTGTTCCTTCCTTTCCCTTATCTCAGCTAAGGGGAAAAAAATTACGAAAGTCTTAGTCCATAGAATTTACTTATGGAAGTAGATTTTCACACGTACAGTTTGATTCTATTACTCATCAAATTCACCACTATCTGGTTACACCACATATGACTTTTGAGAGCGAAATATATTTTATCTGTAAAGGATCATCTACTTATTTATCCTTCATGGTTGTCATAGTTGAGAAATATTTAAAATGCTAAGTAAAAACACTTTCAACATACAGATCAAGACTTTCAATGTTTAGAAAACTGAGTATTACTTAGTGTCAAATTTCTGCAACTTCTAATCACGTGTATTGAACATTAGGACTCCAAACTGTCTTCTGAAAGCTTCGCTGTAGAAATGCCCTTCTTACCATAGTGGCAACACCAAGTTTTGAAAAGAATATATGTTACCAAACAATAAGATTACACTTGGGCAATGTATATAAGAAAATAGCCCTTTGCATTAACTCAAATGCATAGTTCTCCTTGCTGTATGTACATTCTATCAAAAATATCAAGAAACCTCTAGATAACTGGGATACGTAGAAAGACTCTGCAAACAGATGAGTTCATACGAGGGCATATGATGCTGAGGCAATTTATTCAAAACATTCGTTAACTGGAGGTAAAATAGGGGAGGAATCTTCTCTCTTCTTCTTCCTCTCCAGTGTTTTGCAGCACAATTTGTGGTCTTTACCCCTAAGTTCCATTACATTGAAAGAAGCAAGTGTTAACATTTTACTCAAAATACTTCATCAGTTTTTTTTAAAAATACAGTACTTTAAAACAATTAAAATAAACCATGTTTATTTAAGGCCCATCAAACTACATTCATACTTAATTTTTCTTCTTCTTAGCAGGTGATGACCAAAATTCCAACTGTAGCATTATCCTCAACCTTCTGAGTTCAATTCAGATCTGTAAGTGAAAAGAACATCAGATCTACAGAAAAAAATAATTCTAATCATGCATAAAGGATCTTCCTACACTACTTGGAAAATCAATCCTTTTGAACTAAAGTTAAGGACACCAACCAGATTGTTTTCTCAGTTCCCATGTGTTTTCACTGTATCTCTATGATCTCCATGAGAACATCGCACGTTATGCAAGCTATTCTTTTTTCAATGTTTTAAATTAACTTGTTGATCTTAATTGCAGTTTAGGGTTCTTTCTTCTCCTAAAAAAGGGAAGAGCGGTACTAAATCAAATTCTCTGACTCAATCTGATCACAGGAGTGACACTCTAGTACATCACCAGCATAACTGACTCTGGCAAGAACTGCGATTCCGAGATAAAACACATAAACAAAACAAACATAAATACAAACAGAACAAAACCAACAAGAACACATAAACCTAAACAAAATTTCCAAAATAACACAAACTCTTTTCATGACCATTGTCTTTAGTGTTTTCCCCAACTCAACTGCTTAGTCACAGCTCCAGAAATCTGTCCTCTTTTCAGACTAAGGAAAGGCTTAACTCTGTGGCGCTTGGTATTCAAGTGTTCCCTTTGTTTCAATTCCTTGCCTTCAACCCCAGCTCAGCCGTGACTACCTTCAGGTCTCATAGAACATCCTATGCAACTGGTGCATTTTACATTCTCACCACAGAAAGTAACTTGTCAATTGTACCTCCACACTATTAATTGAGCCATAAGGGATCTCTGGCAAAACTGAACAAAATGTTGAGAGACAGAGGACAGCATTTCTATGAAATTTGTTGTCAGCATTACAAACGACCTATGTACTACAAAGATATCATTACATAGACATCTATTTAAAAGACATGTAATTACTGGATTCCTTCTTTGCATATAACCATTTTCTACTTTCTGATTTACAACTGATTTATAAAGCCCGGGTCCACTTTTTCAAATAAAACTGCCTTGTTTTCTTCAGCCACAATTGAACTGACATCTTTAAGATGTTCACTTTAACCTTTACATAATTGGTAACTCCAAATACATAAGAGACAATGACAGAAGCATCAGAAATATCTAAAAAAAAAAAAATGTAAAACTTTTAGAGCCTCTGAAAAATGATAGCAAAACTGGGAAGAGAAAAAATGAAAAAACATTGAATGATATTGCACCACAACTTTTCTAATCCTTTTTCACCTCCTGTTTCTGGTGTGCTTTAAAATGGGTACAAGATCAGTAGATTACTGGGCTTCCCTGGTGGCTCAGAGGGTAAAATGTCTGCCTGCAATGCTGGAGACCCGGTTTCTATACCTGGGTCAGGAAGATCCCCTGGAGAACGAAATGGCAACCCACTCCAGTATTCTTGCCTGGAGAACCCCACTGACATGGACAGAGGAGCCTAGTAGGCTATAGTCCACAAGCTTGCAAAGAGTCGGACACGACTGAGCGACTTCACTTTCACATCAGTAGAGTATTATCATGTGTTTAAAAATCTGCAACAATCTGGTAAAAAAAAATAATCTGGTAAAATTGTCTGCATTAAAGGTACATATCCAGCTGTTCTAATTCATGGTGTGAGTAAGCTTAAAGTGCCCTGGGTTTTCATGGTTATTTGTGGCCCTGACATGCAGGCTGCTGATCATTCTTTTCCAACCAGGAATTGAACCCGTGATCCATACAGTGGATGCTGAAAATCTTAAAATACTAGACCACCAGGGCAGTGCTTTGGTTTCATTTCCTAGATGATCTGAAAATCCATCAAAGTACAGTACGGACTGGTATGAACACAATAGATGCGAAAGACTGACTAGCAACTAGTAAACTGTATAATGTAGGTGAACGTGTGATTGCTCACTTCCACTTAAAATTCAGTTTCTCTCAGTGTCTGAAAACGCTCTTAATAAGGATGTTGGTAAATGAAAGATCTTGAAATCTGTTTCCGAGGGCAGTGATCCGGTTTAGACTTCCTAAAATGTGCTCCTGGAATTCTGAACTTCTACCTTGGTGTTCAAACACTCATTGATGTTTTTGCACGTTTGGTTTCTACAGTACATTTTTACCACAGAAGTACCAAAAGAAGAAGAAGTCTAACAGGCCTTACAAGAGTATAAGCCATACTGTCATTCCAATTACTCGATGGGCCTGTCTCAAAAGTCAAGAGATACAAATCAATAAAACTTTCACTTAAATACATTCATAGCAGAACAGTGAGACATGGAGGAGTCTTATCATCACTAATTCCTTACCAAGATAAACAACCATTTCCCACAAACTCCAAACCAAAACTTTGTCCTAGAGTGATACAGGACAATTAATGTGACCTCTAAATACACGGGCAACAAAACAGGCCTTCATTTTAAGAATGCTTTGCAGTGAACTAAAATTCCAGTGCTTCAGCAAGCTGGCTTCAACATGCTTTACTTCTATTAATGTACCAGCCTTGTGAGGCAATACACTTTAAACCTGTCTGCTAAACTTCTTAATACTATCACTGTACACCCCCTTGCTTAATAAAGGCTCATTATGGAGTGCCCACTGTCAAACCTAACTGATTTAAAAGACAAACAAACAAGGATCCAAAGAACTATAAAGTTTTTGAAAATTTAAAAAGGTTGCCATGGTGGATTCTGAATATTAAGGAATATTCAAACTCACGGATACATAGGCCTCAATATATATTCACGTGTTCAACCTTCTGAGACCTAAAACGGTAAAAGATCTGACTACTTTCATGTACAAAACATTAAAAAGCATACACACACACGGTTCAGCCTTGACTTACACCTCAGGGTCTTCACCCTCAGCTGCAGGGTCCTTAAACTGGATTTCATCATCATCTTCAGTTTCAAAGGTATCTGTGTCACTAAGTTCCACTAAAAATACAATAAGAGCATACGCTTAAAAATATAAAATCAAGGTGTTACTAGATTAATTGCCTATTTAAAGAAACAATACTGGATTACTACTAAAACACTGAAGTGTACAACAGACTGCTTGTAATCAAACTTCGATTCAACAGTTTCATTCCAAGAAAAATCTTCCCAACTGCAAACACATCACAGAGAACAAACTCACAATGAAACTGCTAAAAGAAGTTCACTGCCAAGTAAGTATTGATCTGATTCCCAATTATCTTAGTATTTCTTAAACGACCTAATTGTCATCAGAATCTTCACTCTTACTTAAAACCACATAACTTGATAATAAAATGCACTCTAATAGAGTAAGTAAAATTGCTATCATGTCCAAAATGTGCGTTTAGTGCACTTCCTCTTTTTGGTTACTAGAAGTATTTTCATCTTTCCAAGCTTACTAGAGGAATACTTTTGTCTTTAAAAAATAAAAGGGATATCTTTTAAAAGCACTCTCCACAAAACGCCACAACAGTACTCTGTATACGAAGAAAAACTGAATACTCCTCCACAAAAATCAATACCAGTACCATAACTGTTGTCATCGAGTAGCTGAAACCAGCTATATAATCTCTTAAGCATTGTTAAGAGGCATTCCTTTAACAACTCGTATGTATAAGTCTAGAGCCCGTAAATTTTTCATTCCCCACCAAAAGAATATACTGCAGGAAGATAATCCATTACTAAGTTCTTAATATACTGAAGTATTTAACACATAGTTAAAGAGGATTGAAGCATATTTGTAAAAATACATAAAGAGAGAGAATCCTGAAACAACTGCTTCACCTAAACACTAATTAGCAAATGCTATGAGAAGACAGGGAAATGTAAAATCTTTGATAATAACTACCATATTCTGGAAGCTCTCCATAAGCCTTCAGACTTCTAGCTTCATCTGCACTGTACTTTAAGATTACATCTGCTCTGTTATCCTTGGAGAAGAACAAGGAAGGATCAAAATTGGTTATGCAAAGAATCATCAGCTGTCTCATAAATTACTTTCAGATAAACACACTTATGTGAAACCTCACCATTCTCTCACCTTCCTTCTATCATCCGCACACACGCGCACACACACACAAGTCCTCGTGATGAAGTCTGCATGCATGACCAAATAAAATATAGACTAGGAAAATGATGTATATAATGCACTGAATCAAAAGTACGAAAAGGAAACACGGCGGCGGGGCGGGGTGGGGGGGGGGAATGCTGTGGCACTACTGTCCTTGTTCACTCTCTAACACTGTAGTTCTAAGTGAAGATGGTATTGTTACCCAAGAGAAACCTTTCTATCACCCACAGTTCTTAGAGTATCTTACTGATTTGCATTGTTTGTGGTGATTTAAAAAGATACCTATATTCTCCTAAAACCTGACAGGCTTGGAGTGAAGTCCTTGTGTGTTTATAAAGCTCTTCTGTGTGCTTCTGATGCAAATATGCCTGTGAAGTACTGCCCTAACAAAGTTCACTTTTCTCCATTTTAAAGACGCCCAGTCACTGACAGAGCAAACAATTCTGAATGCTTACAATTAACCTAGAAAAGGCCTAAAGAAAGGCAACTGAAAATATCACAGTCATAAAACTGCAGTGTAGTAGAAAGCAACACTTCTCAAACTATAATGTGCACAAAAAAACATGTAGGTATTGTGTTAAAAGTCTCAGTGCAACTCAGTAGGGAAGAGATTAGCTAATAACGTACTAAGATACTTCCACAGAGTGGGGGTGCTGCTATTATCTTTACAATATGATTTCAGTAACAAGGGTTTGCAATTATCCACAGCAGATTAAAAATCAGAAGAGCTGTTTGTGGCTATCACTTTGAAGTCAGTACCTCAATCCCTTATAGGATTAATATAATTGTGGTTACACTGCCCGTGAAACAAAGAATTAAACTGGGAACTAACAATTTTTCCATTCCTTTCCGGGGTTATATGTAGTTCAACTAAAATAAATGCACATGAAAATGATGCACATTTACAGAGTCTATATTTTTACTCAGCACATATGAAAAATGGAAAGGTTATAAATGGATGATCCAGATCAGAAAAACATACAAAGGAAAAAAATTCAGTAAAGTTTCAGGATATAAAATCAATATGCAAAAGTCAGTTATAGTAGTAATGTGTCCATACTACGCAAAGTAATGTACAGATTCCATGCGATTCCCATAGAAATTCAAGTAGCAGTTATTTTCAGAGACAAAGCTATATGGAACCGCAAACAATCCTAACCACCAAAGCAACCTGGAGGAAGAATAAAGCTGGAGGACACACACTTCCTGCTTTCCAAACACAACTGTCCCAACAATATGTCTCCGGCATTTCACCAGTAATATGGACTCTTGGGACAAAACTCATCACTCAGAAATAAAATTTTTCAAAGACAATCAAAACCCATGAAGGGAACCAAGATCTCAGTATAGAAAAGACATCCTCTCCAATAAACAGTACTGGGAAAACAATACTTAACATATAGTGGACGCCTTTCTTACACCACAAACTGCCTGAAATTACCCTGAAGTAGATCAGAAATTTAAACACAGGCCTGAAACCCTCAAACTACTGGCAAGAGAACGCAGTGCAAAACTACCAAGTGCCGCTCTTGCTCTTTGCTTTTTGTATACGACACCAAAGCCATAAGCAACACAAGCAAAACCTACTCAGTGGAACTACATCACACTAAATCACTTTTGCACAGAAAAGCAAATTGTCAACAACAACTACAAAAAGACAGTGTACTAGATCGGTAAAAATATTTGCAAATGTTATGACCAATGAGGGGATAACATCCAATGCAGATAAATCCTGCCATCTGGAGCAACTAGGATGAAACCGGAGGGTAGTGTGCTAAGAGAAACAAGTCACACAGAGAAGGCAAACACTGTAGGACCTCACTTATATGTGGAATCAAGACTGAAGACACACTAATCAAAGTTCAGGGATGCTCCTAACCTCTCAGCTTCGAGTCACCTGGATTTTCTGCACGAGCCTGAAATGAAGAGCTATCAGTCGCCTGGCTTAGTATCAAAGGTATACCACTGCAAGCACAGGGCCTGAATGCAGAGGATGAGAGGCCTGCTGGTTTTTAATGAAACCTCAAACACGGGCTGTCTGTGATGTCATAAAGAAGCATCCAGTGGCCACAGGCAAGGAAAAGATTCATGCCTTACACAATCTGTTTCAGAAATCACTCAACAAACAATGGCAAGAAAAAAGCCCTGGGAGAAGAAATCGGATCTCCCGTCTCACCATGTTATATTTGCACTTTTGAGTTTTCAACAAAAACAGAAACAAGAACAAACATGGGACGTACAAAGAAAAAGGAAAATGTGTTCGCTCACATACCAGAAAATACGTAGGCAATACAAAGCATGACTGAGAAAGCCTACAAGCTGGACTTAACAGAGACATTACCTCGGGTAGCATGTGTGAAAAGAAGACAAGAAACAGTGTGCATAATGTCGTTTTAATTGTGAAGAATATTTCACTAGAGAATCAAGACAAACTTATTCTTTAAAAGAAAACTAGTGGAGATAAAAAAGTCGCTTTAATCACTAATAGAATGATCACACCAAAAAAATCAACAGGGAAACAGAAGACTGAAATTTACAAATCAGCACATCTTAATTATTTACAGGAAACATGACTTGATAATAGAATAGAGAGAGAAACATGACCTGATAATAGAATTATTGCACTTAAAATTTAACTGGGCACATGTGATGGGTTTGACTTCTGTCTCACAAGTCTTAGTACAAACACTGAGGTCATAGCGGGCAACTAACAAGTAGCTTTTTAAGCATTCATCTCAGATTTATAACATACACTCTAAATGACCTAGTCTATGTCTTACCCTTCTCCTACAAGCCAAACCCCCCCCCCCTTGGAGATTAGAGGTTTTGCCTGACTTAATTGCATCATCTTACAGCAGTGATTTCTCAAACTGCGATTTGAGACCTTGAAATTTAAAAACTGCAACTGAGAACCCAACATAAATTACTAAATTTTTTTTAGTGAGTAATAATGCTAATGAAAATCACTCTCATATGCTACTGTTCTATTTCAGCAAAGGGTAGTTTACAAAAGTATTTAAAAAGCAAAATGGGCGGAGTCCTCTGGTGGTCCAATGACAAGGACTCAGGGCTTCCTCAGATGTATTCTGGGTTCAATCTCTGACTGGGGATCTAAGATCCCACGAGCTTCAGCGCCATCAAAAATTAAAGGAAAAGACAAGTGAAAGGAAAATGAATAATCTAGCTCTGTGAAATATATATCATAAAATATGAAGATACCTTCTCATTTTACTGCAGAATACTGAAAACGTCAGCCTGCACCAGAATCACTGAAAACCTAGCACAGAGGCCTGACTACACCTGGACTTTAAAGAAGGACAGAAGGATGAGCTCTAGTATTTATCCAAAATTATAAGAGAATATTTATTACTTATTATATTTAAAATAAAGAAAGAAACAACCAGTCTTCCCACAAAACACATGTACCGTCAGCCAGCCAGAATCCTATCATCTTAAACACTGTGGATCATAACAAATTTGGATGCCAGAAGGATGAGACTCATAACTGGCTAGAACAGGTCAAATGCATTTTATTGCATCATCTAGATACTGATATTAATGATTCTTAAATTCAAGATTATACACTTACACGTAATTCTTACCTGATAGTCTCGAAGACCAACCAATATAATATCTGAAGAATTTATCCAAACCTATAAAAGAAAACTCATGCTATATTGTATGTAAAATGCAAACAATAGTGTTCAATGTAAAGCAATACTTAATACAAAAAATATAATTCATTCGGTCTGTGAGAAATATCTACTAATGAATTACAGCAAAACTACAGTTGAGTGTGTGTGTGTATGTGTGTGTGGTCTGTGTGTGTGTTGTGTGTGCATGTGCATGTATGTGTGTATTATCTGTGTGTGTGCTCATGCCTACGAGCATCTGAATGTACAAGAGCATAGTTCTTTGTCACGTGAATTACTTTTATTCACAAATCACTCTGGACATTTTCAGTTCTTTTCAACAAATGAAAATAAGTCATCTACACAAATACAGTCATCTAGTTACCAGTCGACGTCAATTCAGGTTCCCAAACCACTAACTGGAAGAGAATGACTCAAGAGAACAAAACTGATTTTTAATCCAAAAAAGTAGGGTTGAAGGAACTTTTAAACAATATGGTCAATCAACGTGCCAAAATTACTAAATAAGATGCTCTACCATGTTCCAATTTCAAATGTTCCTAACAACACATACAGCTGTTCCCACAAAGCAAAGTCTTACCCAGGACCAAATGTTAGGTTTAGTTAACAATTGGACTTCTGTTGTCTGAAAAATAATCTTCAGGTGTTTTATTTTTCTTGCTTTCTTTCTTTCTTTCTTTCACGGCTTACCATTTCCATTTGGTTCATACACGGACTCTGTCTGTTTCCGCAAGAGCAAACATTTCTGGCATAAGTCCAGTCTAGGTGTCACAAATCATTCTTTCTAAATCTAAGTCCTAGTATTAAAGTTATCAAGCATTTTCTAATTTTATGCGTTTATATTGCCATATAAATCACTATTCTTGAAGTCTTCAAGAATTCACCAAATTCAGTCACTTGGAAGCACAGATAAATGTTTTAAAGGTAAGCTTTGGACTAAAGGAAAATATACCTCCACACTGACCTTTTTTCTCAAGCTTCCTCGGATATGACATATCCTTGTCACACCGTCAAAGCACACTGCTTCCAACCGTGCATTTCCCAACATTTTGGTTACCTGGGCATACTCTTAGGAAGGGGCAGAAAAGAAAAAAGAAAAACAAAACCGTAACATACTGTCCAGTTTTCCTAAAAATGCAACACTTGTGATTAAGTTGGTAACTTCACTGTGAGTGCTAACTTTAGACCAAACCATAATTTAAAACAGAACAAAAGGTTCAAGTATGACAACAAATGAGAGCTGTCTCAGGGGACATATATTAATGTTATCCACAAAAATGGGAGAACTCTTAGGCTCTCAAGCAATGGCTACGGTCTCATTCAGCTAAACTGATGCACTTATCCTCTTGTTTTCTGAGCAAGTAAAAGTTGACAAAAGTGAAGCAGTTAATCCAAAATCACAAACGTTATTTCCACGAAAAGCTATCGCTACTGGGTATATTTAAGTCATCCACTAATTTGAGAAAATCAGTTCAGTCTTTGTCTTCACGACTGCATGCTCCACCTCTGCACACCAAAGTGGCTCACTTCAGACTGCGCCCTACATGCTGGCTTAGCAACCTCTCATGCTGCATATTTGCAAAATCTTGCCTCTCCTTTCCCTCATTAACTCTACTGATAAGCAACAGCAGGCTGATCACCAACGAACATTTGCTTGAGGACACACTGATGCTTATTCTAAAGTCCTTAATAGAGTATTTCAAGATAAAGCGTCAAATGCTTAAAGACAATTCTATCTAAGCATAGTCAAGAGGCCACCAGATTCTACTGTCAGTTGAAGACACTGACATAAGCATTAGCCAGCACGGGATGACGTCTTCTTGACTTTAAATGACAAACGCAGGCATCAGAATAGAGAAAGAAACAGGCAGTTAATATAAAGCAGGTACATTACTAAAGGTTTACTAAGGACAAACATCAAAGTGACAGCCACTGCAGCCACGATATTAAAGGCGACTGCTCCTGGACCTTTCAGGTATGATATAAATAAAGTCCCTGATGATTATACCGTGGAAGTGAGAAACAGATTTAAGGAACTAGATCTGATAGACAGAGTGCCAGATGAACTACAGACAGAGGTTCGTGACATTGTACAGGAGACAGGGAGCAAGACCATCCCCAAGAAAAAGAAATGCAAAAAATGCAAGATGGCTCTCGAGGAGGCCTTACAAACAGCTATGAAAAGAAGGGAAGTGAAAACAAAGGAGTAAAGGAAAGACATACCCATTTGAATGCAGAGTTCCAAACAATGGCAAGGAGAGATAAGAAAGCCTTCCTTGGCGACCAGTGCAAGCAAAGAGAGGAAAATAAAAGAATGGAAAAGATTTCTTCAGGACAATTAGAGATACCAAGGGAACGTGTCATGCAAAGATGGGCTCCAGAAAAGGCAGAAATGGTATGGACTTAACAGAAGCAGAAGATATTAAGAAGAGGTGGCAAGAATACACAGAAGTGCACAAAAATGATCTGCCCGACCCAGATAATCACCAAGGAGTGATCACTCACCTGGAGCCAGACATCTTGGAACGTGAAATCAAGCGGGCCTTAGAAGTATCACTACAGACAAAGCTAGTGGAGGTGATGGATTTCCAGCTGAGCTATTTCAAATCCTCAAAGATGATGCTGTGAAAGTGCTGCAGTCAATGTGCCAGCAAATTTGGAATACTCAGCAGGGGCAAGGGGACAGGAAACGTCAGTTTTCTTTCCAATCCCAAAGAAAGGCAACGCCAAAACCTCTCAAAGTACCGCACTGCTGTACTCATCTCATACGCTGGCAAAGTAATGCTCAAAATTCTACAAGCCAGGCTTCAACAATACATGAACTGTGAACTTCCAGATGTTCAAACCTGGTTTTCTAAAGGCAGAGGAACGGAGATCAAATTGCCAACATCCACTGGATCATGGAAAAAGCAAGAGAGTTCCAGAAAAACATCTATTTCTGCTTTACTGACTATGCCAGAGCCTTTGACTGTGCAGATCACAATAAACTGTGCACAATTCAAAAACGTTGGGAATACCAGCCCACCTGACCTGCCTCTTGAGAAATCTGTATGCAAGTCAGGAAGCAACAGTTACTGGTGGATGTGGAACAACAGACTGGTTCCAAGTAGGAAATGGAGCATATCTAGGCTGCACATTGTCAACCTGCCTATTTAACTTCTATGCAGAGTACATCACGAGAAATGCTGGGCTGGATGAAGCACAAGGTGGAATCAAGACTGCCGGCAAAAATTCAATAATCTCAGATACGCAGATGACAGCACCCTTGAGGAAAGATCCTCTTTATGAGAGTGAAAGAAGAGAGGGAAAAAGTTGGCTTAAAGCTAAACATTCTGAAAACAAAGATCATGGCTTGCGGTGCCATCACTTCATGGCAAATACATAAGGAAGAGTGGAAACAGTGGCTGACTTTAGTTTCGGGGCCTTGAAAGCCACTGCAGATGGTGACCATAAGCATGACATAAAAAGACGCTTGGATGGAAAGTTACAACCAAACTATACAGCATATTGAAAAGCAGAGACATTCCTTTGCCAACAAAGGTGCATCTAGGCAAAGGCTATGGTTTTTCCAGCAGTCATGTATGGATGTGTGAGACAGGACGGTAAAGAAAGCTGAGTGCTGAAGAACTGATGCTCTTGAACTGTGCTGTTGGAGGAGACTCTTGAGAGTCACTTGGACTGCAAGGAGATCCAACCAGTCCATACTAAAGGAGATCGGTCCTGGGTGTTCATTGGAAGGACTGATCTTGAAGCTGAAACTCCAATACTTTGGCCACCTGATGTGACGAGTTG
This sequence comes from Dama dama, assembly GCF_033118175.1. Lineage (NCBI taxonomy): Eukaryota > Metazoa > Chordata > Mammalia > Artiodactyla > Cervidae > Dama > Dama dama. Next base: position 13,627,237 of record NC_083715.1, read on the forward strand.
ACTCTTTCGCAAAGACCCTGATGCTGGCAAAGATTGAGGACGGGAGGAGAAGGGAACAAGAGAGGATGAGCTGGTTGGATGGCATCACTGACTCAAGGGACATGAGTCTGGCTAAACTCCAGGAGTTGCTGATGGACAGGGAGGCCTGGCTTGCTGTAGTCCACGGCGTTGCAAAGAGTTGGAAATGACTGAGCGACTGAACTGAACTGAACTGCTCCTTGGAAGAAAAGCGATGACAACTCTAGACAGCATGTTAAAAGGCAGAGATATTACTTTGATGACAACGCTCTGTACCGTCAAAGCTCTAGTTCTTCCAGTAGCCATGTATGGATGTGCGAGTTGGGACCATGAAGAGGGCTGAACGCCAAAGAGTTGAAGTGTATCAACTGTAGCGCTGGAGAAGACTCTTCAGAGTCCCTTGGGCAGCAAGGAAATCAAATCAGTCAATCCTAAAGGAGATCAACCCTGAATATTCACTGCAAGGACTGCTGCTGAAGCTCCAATACTTTGGCCACCTGATGCAAAGAGTCGACTGCAAGGAGAAGACCCTGATGTGGGAGGGAAAGCAGGAGGGGAAGAGAACAGGACAACAGAAGATGAGACGGTTGGATGGTATCACAGGATTCAAGGGATAAGCGTCTGAGCGAATGCAAGGGTATGGTAAGGACAGGGAACCCAGGTGTACTGCCGTTCACGGGGTCCCGCAAGGGTCACAGACATGGCTTAGTGACTGAGAAACAACTCCCCCAAAGAGATTCTTGTCTCATCTGTCATTATCCTGAAAGGTAAATGGGATTCCAACTATGGACAGTCCCTTGCATCACAGGCCATGAACCCAGCTCAGTACTCAGGGCTGCTACACAGGAGAAAAGAACAAAGAAAAGATAATGATAATTTAAAGACTGGCCCTGAAACACACTTCTAACGTAAGGAAAAAATATGAAGGTCAAAGACCAGATTATCTTTAGAAACACATCATGTTTCAAATAATCAATAAAAATATTTGTGTTTGTTCCTGAGCGTGTGTGTGTGTGTGTGTGTGTGTGTGTGTGTTTAGTGACTTGCACTATGCAGGAATAACTACATGGCTTTGTTATGAAGTGCTGGAAATGACTGAAACAAATGGACAAATGTTTATGGTGGTTATATATACACCAGCTCAACAACAGAGAATAGAATTTTCAATTGAGAGAAAGGTATGCACAAGAACTGAACAATATGCTAACTTCAATTCATTTCAACATCCACATATGGCTCCTGGCTATTCCTGAACAGGGGTTTGCCCAGTGGCTCAGCCATGAAGAATCCACCTGCAAACGCAAGAGACAAAGGAGACAACGCACTAGACTTCCGGGCCAGGATGAGCCTGTGGAGAAGCAAATGGCAACATACTCCAGTATTCTTGCCTGGAGAATCCTGTGGACACAGGAGCCAGGTGGGCTACAGTCCCCGAGATCTCAAAAGAGTCAGATGTGACTAAGCGCAAGCACTGGGGCTAGAACCGAGTACCTACCAAGTGACAGTATAATGCTAAGGTTAAATTTCCTGTGACCATGCTACTGGAGTTACATAGGAGAAAGGCTTCGCTCTTACGAGATGGAATATTTAGGGCTAAAGTCCATAACTGTATGTAACGAGACCCGCCTAGAAGAAAGTTTAATATGTTAGGAGGACTTTGACAAAGGAGGCAAGAATATACAGTGGAAAAAAGACAACCTCTTTTAACAAGTGGTGCTGGGAAAACTGGTCAACCACTTGTAAAAGAATGAAACGAGAACACCTTCTAACACCATACACAAAACTAAACTCCAGTGCAGTAAGGATCTAAATGTAAGACCAGAAACTATAAAACTCCCAGAGGAGAACATAGGCAAAACACGCTCCGACATAAATCACAGCAGGATCCTCTATGACCCACCTCCCAGAATATTGGAAATAAAAGCAAAAAGAAACAAACGGGACCTAATGAAACTTAAAAGCTTTTGCACAACAAAGAAACTATCAGCAAGGTGAAAAGACAGCCCTCAGATTGGGAGAAAATAATAGCAAACGAAGCAACAGACAAAGGATTAATCTCAGAAATATACAAGCAACTCCTGCAGCTCAATTCCAGAAAAATAAATGACCCAATCAACAAATGGGCCAAAGAACTAAACAGACATTTCTCCAAAGAAGACATACAGATGGCTAACAAACACATGAGAAGATGCTCAACATCACTCATTATCAGAGAAATGCAAATCAAAACCACAACGAAGTACCATTACACGCCAGTCAGGATGGCTGCTATCCAAAAGTCTACAAGCAATAAATGCTGGAGAGGGTGTGGAGAAAAGGGAACCCTCTTACACTGCTGGTGGGAATGCAAACTAGTACAGCCGCTATGGAGAACAGTGTGGAGATGTCTTTAAAAACTGGAAATAGAACTGCCATATGACCCAGCAATCCCACTTCTGGACATACACACGGAGGGAACCAGATCTCAAAGAGACACATGCACCCCAGGGTTCATCGCAGCGCTGTTTATAATAGCCAGGACATGGAAGCAACCCAGATGTCCATCAGCAGAGGAATGGATAAGGAAGCTGTGGTACATATACACCATGGAATATTACTCAGCCATTAAAAAGAATTCATTTGAATCAGTTCTAATGAGATGGATGAAACTGGAGCCCATTATACAGAGTGAAGAAAGCCAGAAAGATAAAGACCAATACAGTATACTAATGCATATATATGGAATTTAGAAAGCTGGTAACCATAACCCTACATGCAACACAGAAAGAGAGACACAGATGTACAGAACAGGCTTTTGGACTCTGTGCGAGAAGGCGAGGGTGGGATGTTTTGAGAGAACAGCATCGAAACATGTATACTATCAAGGGTCAAACAGATCACCAGCCCAGGTTGGATGCATGAGACAAGTGCTCGGGCCTGGTGCACTGGGAAGACCCAGAGGGATCGGGTGGAGAGAGAGGTGGGAGGGGGGGTTGGGGTGGGGGAATACATGTATATCCATGGCTGATTCATGCCAATGTATGGCAAACACCACTACAATACTGTAAAGTAATTAGCCTCCAACTAATAAAAATAAATGAAAAAAACAAACAAACAAACAAAATGGTAGGAGGAAAATGTGCATGTTCCAAAAGAAAGAATAGAAGAAAGCACTGAAAATTAGTGAGTCTAAGTTATAAACAAAATATGGGAGTTGCACTCATATTTCATCTCCTCTGTGGGCTTAGCTAAATATGAAAGGGGAAAAAGTAAGTGCTTCAGTCAGTTATTTTACTCTTATTTTAGTCTGCACTTACTCAAGTAAGAGAGAGTCAACTATTCTGTTACTTTATTAAATATGATCATGCACTAGTGACATTGGAGTACTGAGGGGCTGAGGTCTTGGCATGGATTTCTCATAGTCTACTGAAAAATGAGTGCAAAAGTAGGCGATTTTCAATGTTGGCAGCCAGGCTTACTCTGCTCCAAACACTACAATTCACTGTCATTTATACCATGGTTATCCACAGAATAAAAACAGGACACCTTGTTTACAGAAATGCCACATTGTAAACCTGCATGAGAAAAGAAATAGTGTACAATAAATTAATACAGAAATTATGGAGAAATATAGGGCACTGTAAATGGGGAAAAGATGGAGATACGAGGGGCTTCCGTCGTGGCTCAGGGGTAGGGAATCCACCTGCCAATACAGCAGACACTGGTCTGACCCCTGGTCCAGGATGAACTCACATGCCTCCCAAAGACTGAGCCCCTGTGCCACAGCTATTGCGCCTGTGCTCTACAGCCTAGAAGCTGCAACTACTGAGCCCATGCACTGCAACTACTGAAGCCTGGTCTCCCAAGAGCCTCTGCTCCACAAGTGGAGAGGGCACCCCGATGGGAAGCTCGTGCATTGCAGCTACAGAGCAGCCCCTGCTGTCCTCATCGAAAGAAAAGCCCATGCGCAGTAAAGAAGGCCCAGCACAGCAAAAAAAAAAAACAAAAAGAAAAACACATAAGCAGATAAAAATCATTTAGATGAAGAAAAACAAGGGAGTTATCAGACAACTCCTCAGCATTATGACTAAGACATGTTTCAGATCAAACTGTGAAATTCACATTACTAGAAAAGGTATAAGTAAAGAATTCTTACCTTGTCCATCTTCTTTAAAGACTAGGTCTCTATTTTTATATTCATTCTCCTTCTTACCCTTACGCTTGTTTCTGCCTCCTTTACCTAAGTGATTAAAAAGTGAATAAAAATTGAAATCTAATCATCTGTATAATAGTTTACAAACTCAACTGTAAAACAAACGAACATAAGCTTTGAAACTTTACAAAAACACAGGGGAACAAACAGGTTATCATTTAAATAGCAGGAAAATATTAACAGACCTCAAAAGAGATTTACAATTTAACCTAACTTGCTTACCGATTAGCCGCTTACCAATTGCCAATGACGTTCTTCTAAATCGCTTAACAGCTAATATCAACCACATAACACATTACCAGAGATAACCATTAGCATTTTTATTATCCATGCTTTCCAATTAAACCTGGATTCTATACATTCTCTTCCACAATTTACTTTCCAATTAATAAACCAAGACTACTCCATATATCTGTAAAGGAATGGAAACTGAAAAATCATATGTAGAAACGTCTTCAGTTTGGCATGAGCGTTAGCAGCTGGTTTAAAAGTCCCACAGAAGGAAGACGGGAGCCACCCAAGGCTGGACTGAAGATAACATTAACAAAAATGTATTGAACATCTATTAAGCACCAAGCTGTACTAAGTCAGCATTCATAAAGTCAGTCCTATTCTCTTCAGGATACACAACCCAATGTGGGCATCTGAAACTTCATTCCTAAAAACAGAGGAGGAAACAAGGACTGTTTCTCTTGTTACAAATGCACACTTATTTGTAAGCTAAAAGTGAATTAAATAGATTAGAAAAAAACAAGTAGAAGTGGTTTGTAATTTACCTAACACATTATGAAAAAGAGGTTTCTAGAATTTGCCTGGATAGTTAGCAGGAAAACATTTGCTTGCTAGAGAAAGGCTGTGCCAGTTGGTTTGGGGAATGTAGAGAGCACTGAACTCAAAGGTGAAAAATTTGACCCAATGTGGCAAACCTTAAGGAAGCCTTGAGAGCTAACATGAAGTGTCAGGAATGAATAATGAAGAGAGGTTTGCTTCTCGTGTAATGTGAAATGTGGTGCTACTCTGAAGGAGATATTCTCACTCCTAGCAGTTCCAGTTTGCCAAGAGGCATTACAAGAGTATTAAACATGACACAAGAACAACTCAGGTCTCTAAAAAGGAGAATTCAAGGACTGACTGTCCCAGGGCTCTGCTTCAGTTAGCTTAGAAGTACCGTTTTGGAAGTTACAAGCAGAAGTATTGTCAAATCTGGTTATTTGTGAACTGTCTGACTCAGAATAAAGACAAATAGAAATACACAGTGCCAGCATCTATTTTACTGGATAAGAAGGCTGAACACGTTGGGATATGTGTGCGTTCTAAAGAAGGTTAAGGTTTGTGACAGGCAGAAGAAAGTAAACTGGCAGACATGAACCTAAACGTGCAACAGCGTTTTGCCTCCGTGTTTGCAAAGCAGTCTTTTCACCAGTAGTCAACCGCGCACAAAGTAAACTACTGACAAGTATTTACTAGACCCAAAGAGAGAATCAGTGTGTCACAAACAACAGCTAAGGAGAGTCTTCGGAAGGGATGAAGGCCTCAGGGACGAAGCCTCAGCTGCCCGAAAGTAGCCTTCTGCCAGTTTACTAACGGCCTGCAGTTAAACTGGCATGAATCCAAAACTAATCGTATTTTCAGCTCCGTGTAAAACTGACAAAAGCGGAGAGGAAATTATCCCGCTCTGTCTACAGAGCGGGAGGAAGCAGGAGCCGCTTCCTAGCTCCTCTGTGGACTGTGGAGTCCGCTCAAAGACCTCAGCCAACCACACGACGGAGAAACTACCACTGACCGCGGCAGAGCAGACCCTGGTGCCGGGAAGCCGAGTCATTACCTTTATTCTTGGGCATAGCTGCAACGGCAGGCTCACTGTTTCCAAGCAGCTTCCGGTGCCGCTGCCGCTGGCAGGTAATCCTCCGAGGTTTCCAAGGAGCTAACCTACACACTCCGACTTGAGAACTTGCGCGAGAAATCGGAGCGCAGCCACGCCTAGCGGCAGCAAAATGGCGACCCAGCCAGTGTCACGTGGTTAACGTCACTTTCCCCGCCTCTGACGCTATGGGCCTATCCTCCAAGCACAGTCTCTTCCGCCCTACGGAGCACGTGTAGTCCAAACCCACTGACTTCCTGGCACTCAACAATGTGAGGGACGCTGTGACAGATTGCAGTAGACAGGTATAGATTTTTGGAGAACACTGCGCTGAGCGAGATGTGTCAATATAGTGGAGACCGCATGCATTTCCCCAACTAGAAAGGGCTTGAGCTGACTCAAACTACTGAGTAGACTTTTGCTATTTTGTAATAAGTGCTCTTGACCATTTGCTCTCTGATCGTTTCTTTGTTTGAATTGTATGTGTTGTCTTCCTTCTTGGAGAAACAAATTCCACCAGGAGGCTTCTGTTAGAAATATGGTACATAGTACACTGGTGGAAGAATTAAAGAGAAAGGGTATAGATGTCTCTCAAAAGATTGAGCCCAGGATCATTACAGACCCCTCTTAGGTCCACCAAGATTGGTGTATCCAGATGTCATATCCAGTGTCAGATGGGTAGAATAAAGTTTAAAGTTAGTGTAAACAAACAAAATAAATGGATAAAGAATAAAATTTAGAAATATCAAAAACTTTCTCTTCAGAAATGTTCAGGATTGTTTTTCATAGTGATGGAAGTGATGGATAGTTTCACCTATTTTAAGTATGAGGAAACATTCGGGACTACGTGTTACTTCACTTGAACTAATTTATGCAAGACGCCCTACCTTTTGACGTGAGAAACCACTATTGTCCATGTGCTTTAACCACTAAAGAAAAGTCACTCTTGATCGACTTAAGGAAAGACGTCAAAATCTACTGCAGTTGTCCATCAGCAGTGCATGCTTGAGAAACTCCGGATGGGAAAAACATGATGAAGCATTTCTGTGCTTGGGTCTATGGGTCCCTAGATGGTTAAGATGAATATGGGAATGGAAACTTTAGTGATTCCACATGCTTGCCTAGAGAAACGCTACAATCTCTTGCTTTCAATCCTTGTTTGTTTGGCGTGTTTTTTTTTTTTTTTTTTCTTTGTGATTATCAGGAATGTTTACGAAAGTTATGTGTTTCACTACATATAGTTTCTGCGTTAAAGAAGGTTGTATATGTACTGGCTCTGCCCCTGCGTCTGCCTCTAAGCCTCCTCTCAAAACTGTGTGAAAGACCATTTCCAGCCTGTGGTCTTCAAGTTTCCTGAACTTATGATTTTCTATTTATACTATTAATTATTTATGATATTTTATCAACAATACTATGATTTCCCTCACTTTTGCTTTTTGTTTTGCCTCAAGGTCAAAACGGTGTATGGAAAGTTGGTTTCCTTCAATCATGCCCTATAATCAATGAGCCCACATAGCAAGGATTGACAATTGATACTTTTTAGCAGAATTGAGGGCTTCCCTGGTAGCTCAACCAGTAAAGAATCCACTGCAATGGCAGGACACCCCAGTTTGTTTCCCAAGGTTGAAAGATCCTCTGGAGGAGGCATAGGCTACCCACTCCAGTATTCTTGTGCTTCCTTCATGGCTCAGATGGGAAACGATCTGACTGCAATGCGGTCAACCTGTCTTCCGCCCCTGGGTTGGGCAGATCCCTCGAAGAGGGCGGAGCAACCCACTCCAGTATTCTGGCCTGGAGACTACCTGTGGACACAGGAGCTTGACGGACAAGAGTCTATGATGTCACAAAGAATCAGACACAACTGCAAAACTAAGCATACTAGAAACCAAAATTTATTTTTGTAAGAAAAGTGCTTGAAAAGCTTGATATATGGAGGTCTGACTAAGAAAGTGTATTTGACCCTGAAAAAAATTCAAAAAGCAATGAACTTTTACTCCTCTCTTGTCTATAGAACCCTAGGACAACTGGAGTGTCTGTTCCCCTTTCAGAGGCAAGTTGTTCTGGTAGAATATGTTAAAAGATTAAACAAACAACATATTCCTAGTGACATGCTGCTTTCACCAATGAAGCAATGTGGAATTCAAGATCAGTACCAAAGCAAGAGCAAAACTGCTGTCAGCTGCAGTTGTAAGACATGACCTCCAAAGAGAACTACATACGTGCATATAAATGACTGACTGAATTATCTTCCAGTACACTATAAAACTACACAGACAGTATTATAAAGGATTTTGCTTTTCCAGTCAATAGTACAGGAGTGTCTTTGAGTTACTGATAGCTTTAATAACCAAAAGCAGTGACCACTTTTCAGACGTTCCATCCAAAGTCATTTGAACAAAGCTGTCAACTTGTCCCCCTTACTAAAAGCCACATGTTGATAGTAGTAGTGGTAATTAGTCACTAAGTCAAGTCCACCTCATTTTTACCTCCATGGACCATACACCACCAGGCTCCTCTGTCCCTTGGATTTCCCACACAAGAATAATGAAGTGGGTTGCCATTCCCTTCTCCAGAGGATCTATCTTCCCCACCCAAGGTTTTCCTAACCCTGGGTCACCTACATTGGCAGGTGGATTCTTTATCTTGTCTTTCATGTATGCTAGATCAAACTTCTGTCAAGACTGGGCTTGTTCAGGACTTCCTTAGTGATCCAGTATCTTAGAGTCGCTTCTCCATGCAGGGGATGTGGGTTATATTGCTGGTCTGGGAAAATTCCACCTGCTGAAGAGTAACTAGGCTCATGGGTCACAACTAAGGAGTCCATGCCCCACAACAAATGAGCTCATGTGCTGGAAATAGAGCCAGTGCTCTGCAACAAGAGAAGCCACCACATGAAGAAGGCTGTGCCTCACTTGCCACAGCTAGAGAAAGCCCTTGGGCAGCAATGAAGACTAGGCACTGCAAAGAAAAAATGAATACAAATTAAAAAAATAATACTGATACAAAAACTGAAACCTTAGAGAAAGACTGAGTCTGTGGAAAATAGAAGTGTAGTTATATATACATAGTAACAAGCAAATATTCTTTAATGTTGAAAAGACATAAAATAGGTATTCTTCCACACATGATGAAATAATACTCATTAGTATGAATTTATCAGAAAATAAAAATGGGCAATAGTTCCACCAGGAGAAGAGGTCAAGACATCCCAAGCATCAGTGTTCTAATTTGTGTTTTGAATATCTCAACCTAGGAATCATCATGTCACTCATGTAATTCATATATATATATATATACACACACACATATAAAATAATTCATATATACATCCCCTTTAGCCCCTAAGCTCTCTGTTCTGCAGCTATGAGCATATTCTCTTTATATTTCCTTTGAAGCCACCTGGACTTTCTTTTTTTATTTTCTAAAAGATGATATACGTTTTCCTTGTTATAATTTCTGAGGAGACTTCTCCTTCTACACAGACACTAAGAAAATTTTAACATATTTTCCGTTAATAGAATTCATGCTTCCTCTGCCCTAACCATGTTTACCATTCATGTGCACTGCATTTGTTTCAGCAGGCTCTTTAGCACTATCATCTTGAAGCTCTTTTTGCCTTTCTTTAATTTGGTTATAAAGCTCACAAATTTGAAGAGCACATTAACACCTCTTCTCTAACGTGCCCTGCTAGAGTTTGGTGAGCTCTTGGTGAGTTTCAGGGTTTCACTTGCAAAGCCCTGCATTACTCTTGGGGCTGTAGAATCTTCTGAAACTGAAGGAGAGACTACAAGTATTCCAGACTACTTTGATTATGACATATTTATCTAAAGAATTAAACAGTTTTTGCCTTCCCCCCAGAAAACCTTGCCCCTAACTCCTAATGTTCTTACTGATTTTATTGTGGGAATCTGGTAGAACTGACATTTCTCAGTGCTCCCTAATTTCATCAGTAAGCTTTTCTGAGATGAGAACACGTTAGAATTAGTTTTTAAATTAGTCCTAGCAACAGCAATCAGAGAAAAAAGAAGTAAAAGGAATACAGACTGGGGAGGGAACAAAAAAGAAAAAAAAAAAGAAAAACACACCTCTAACTGTTAGCAGATGTCATGACCCTCCAAAGAGAACACTAAGGATGCATGCAGAAAATTACTTGAGCTAATCAAGGAATAGAACAGTTGCAGGATACAAGGTTAATACTCAGGAATCCCTTGCATTCCTATACATTAACAATGAAAATTGAGAACGAGAACTTAAAGAAAGAATCCCATTCAGTATCCAATGAAGAGAATAAAATATTTAGGAATATATTTCCCTAAAACGAAACCAAGGATCTGGTAGAGAAAACTCAAAACCCATGTTGAAAGAAATCAAACATGGCACAAATAGATGAAGAAATGTACCATGTTCTTGGATCGGAAAAATCAATACAGTGACAATCAGTATACAACCCAACGTGATCTGTTGGTACATTCAGTCACCATAGGTACTCTTAGATTCAACCGTGGAATCCCTATCCAACCACCAATGGTGTGTTTCACTGACCCAGAACAAATAATTTCACAATGTGTGTGGAAACACAAAAGACCTCCAATGAGCAAAGCAATCTTCAGAAACAATGGAAATGGAGGACCTGGCCTTCCTGACTTCAGAACTATATTACAAAGCTACAGTCATCCAGACAGCAAGGTACTGGCCCAAAGACAGAAATTCAGACCAATGGAACAAAATAGGAAGTCCAGAGGTGAAGCCACACACCCACAGCCACCTTATCTTTGACAGAGGAGACAAAAATATACAACAGAGGAAAGACAGCCTCTTGGACAAGCGGTGCTGAGAAAACGGGTCAATCACATGCGAAGAATGAGACGTTCATTCCCTTCTAAACCCACAGACGAAAACAAATGCAAGATACATTAAAGACCGAAGCGGAAGACCAGAAATTATAAAACTCTTAGAGGACAACATAGGCAGAACACTTTCCGACAGAAATGACAGCAAGATCCTCTATGACCCACCTCCCAGAATAATGGAAATTAAAACAAACAAAAGGAACCTACTTAAACTTCTAAGCTTCTGCGCAGTGAAGGACACTAAAACAAAGGTGGAAAGACAGCTTTCAGAATGGGAGAAAATTGCAGCAAATCAAACAACTGCCCAAGACATGATCTCCCACATATATAAGCAGCTCCTGCAGCTCAATGCCAGAAAAACAAAGAATCAATCAGAAAGTGGGCAAAAGAACTAACCAAACGTTTCTCTAGAGAAGATATAGAGATGACGAATGAGCACACGAAAGATGCACAACATCAGTTATCAGAGAGAGGTAAGTCAAAACCACAATGAGGTGTCATCTTACGCTGGTCACAATGACCATCACACAAACGCCTCAAGCAAGAAATGCTGGACAAGTGAAAAGGTAACCTTACACTTTTAGTAGAAATGCAAACTGGTAGCGCCACAATAAACCGTTATGAGTTCTTAAGAACCTTGACCCAGCAATCCCACTGCTTGCACACACCCCAGGGAAAGCAGAACTGAAAGAGACACATGTACCTCAATATTCATCACAGCACAGTTTACAATAGCTAGGGCATGGAAACAACCTAGATATCCACTGCAGATGAATGGATCCGGAAGTTGTGGAATATATACACACTGGACTATTACTCAGCTGTGAAAAGGAATGTATTTGAGTTAGTTCTCATGAGGTGGGTGAAACAGGAGCCTGTTCTACAGAGTAAAATAAAGTAAGAAGGAGAAATACAAATACTGTATAGTCATGCGTAAGTATGCAATTTAGCGAGATGGTCACAGTGATCCTACATGCAGGGCAACAGAAGACAGAGATAGAAAGAACAGACTTTTGGACTCTGTGGGACAGGGCAATGGTGGGATGATTTGAGAGAATAGTATTGATCCATGCCCATTACCATACAAACAGATGACTGGTGCCAGTTCAGTGCATGATGCAGGGCACCCAAAGCCTGTGCTCTGGGACAACAAAGAGCAATAGGCTCTCTGGGGAGTGAGGTGGGAGGAGGGTTCTGGATGCGGGATCACGTGTACATTGGTGACTGACTCTTGTTGATGTAAGGCAGAAACCACCCCGATAGTGTAAATTTAATATCCTCCCATCAAAATAATTGTTAAAACTGAAAAGGTTGCTTTCTGAAATTGCAGTGTTGGGAGTTCATGGTCCAGCATATTTTCTAAACCTTTGTAAAAATGTCTGATTGGAAAGAGGGTAGTGTCAAATTACCGTGCCAAGAACTGTGTTCCCACACTCGAAAATCCCACAAAACGGAACTGTCAATATTTTAACTGTCCATTAAAATACTACTTTGTTTTCACCTCCAGGGCATCTTATAGAATGTTTCAAGTGACTGGAGAGGAAACAAAAGAGATCATTCACCTTTAAGCAGCAATTAATGTGGGACAGTCAATTGTGAATAAAGTTCCTAGGCCCGATAAAAATTTACCCATACAGTTTCTTTTTTTGTTCATTTATTTTATTAGTTGGAGGCTAATTACTTTACACCATTGTAGTGGTTTTAGCCATACTTTGACATGGATCAGCCATGGATTTACATGTGTACCCCATCCCGATCCCCCTCCCACCTCCCTCCCCATCCGATCCCTCTGGGTCTTCCCAGTGCACCATCCCTGAGCACTTGTCTCATGCATCCAACCTGGGCTGGTGATCTGTTTCACACTTCAGAGTATACTTGTTTCAGTGCTATTCTCTCAGAATATCCCACCCTCATCTTCTCCCGCAGAGTCCAATTTACCTATACAATTTCTATATGACATGTATCAAAAGAATTCTTCCATGGAAAACTGCACATAAGCAACTCAAGATGAAACACTAGGCCTCAGTTACTAAATGGCAAAAAAAAAAAAAAAAAAGTGCCATCACCAGTGTTTCCCTTTATTCAACTTCTTACATGGAAATACTACAAACTGGCTTCTCAACAACCAAGCGTTTTGGTTCCAGATATGGGAAGTCTAGGATCAGTGTGCTGGTAGGGTTAGGGTTCTGGTGAAAATCCTCCTCTGATTTGCAAGCTCTGAGTTCTGTCACTGAGGTTAGCTTGCTAAGAGCAGAGATTGATTTCCTATGAGTTCCTCTGTGGTGGCATAATGACACCCCAGAGGGCCTGGCCCCAGTATTATCATCTTCTGGGGTTAGGGCATCAGTGCACAAGTTTTAGGAAAATAAAAACAAAAACCAAACACCAAACAAGCCTAAAACAATCAGACCATGACAACTAGCAAACATAATCTGAGTGTCGATTAAATCTCTGGACAGGCCCATATGTCTTTGGGAAAGTCCACAGACAAGTTTTGCACTATGTCATGTGTGAAGATTCTGGTATTTTTGGCAAAGGGTTGAAGACCGATATGTACAAAGCCTAAATAACAGGAAGTTTTGATTATCCATGAAGTCAACTACTCAAGTTTGTTTCTTCAGAGTATGAAAACCAGTCCTCCATCCCAAATACATTCAGCATATGACTGTTCAGGAAGTCCATAGATTAAGCACCAAAATCACATTGGTGAGCCTTCTTCTTGGGATTAATTATATACACCCTCGGTTTTTAATCTTGGGAAAGAAAACTCTAACAAAGTGAAATGAAACCAGCTGAAGGTTGACTCTCCTTTTTTATATTACAGAAACCATCTAAATGTGTATTCCTATAAATTCTCCAAAGAAATAAGTTTCAGAAATTACTTGATGAATGGTCTCTCTCTACACACCAGTAAAGTTCCATTGAGGTCATTAAACTAGCCCTGAACTTCATTTCTTCTGACTACAGAGGATACTTTCAAATCACACTGTTTAAAAGCAAGGAGACTATCTAAAATTGCCGTAAAACACACACACAAATACACCAGTGACATAAAGCAAGGCCAAAATATATTGAGTGCAACAATTTCCTGTATTTTTCAGTGGCTGTTCCTTCCTTTCCCTTATCTCAGCTAAGGGGAAAAAAATTACGAAAGTCTTAGTCCATAGAATTTACTTATGGAAGTAGATTTTCACACGTACAGTTTGATTCTATTACTCATCAAATTCACCACTATCTGGTTACACCACATATGACTTTTGAGAGCGAAATATATTTTATCTGTAAAGGATCATCTACTTATTTATCCTTCATGGTTGTCATAGTTGAGAAATATTTAAAATGCTAAGTAAAAACACTTTCAACATACAGATCAAGACTTTCAATGTTTAGAAAACTGAGTATTACTTAGTGTCAAATTTCTGCAACTTCTAATCACATGTATTGAACATTAGGACTCCAAACTGTCTTCTGAAAGCTTCGCTGTAGAAATGCCCTTCTTACCATAGTGGCAACACCAAGTTTTGAAAAGAATATATGTTACCAAACAATAAGATTACACTTGGGCAATGTATATAAGAAAATAGCCCTTTGCATTAACTCAAATGCATAGTTCTCCTTGCTGTATGTACATTCTATCAAAAATATCAAGAAACCTCTAGATAACTGGGATACGTAGAAAGACTCTGCAAACAGATGAGTTCATACGAGGGCATATGATGCTGAGGCAATTTATTCAAAACATTCGTTAACTGGAGGTAAAATAGGGGAGGAATCTTCTCTCTTCTTCTTCCTCTCCAGTGTTTTGCAGCACAATTTGTGGTCTTTACCCCTAAGTTCCATTACATTGAAAGAAGCAAGTGTTAACATTTTACTCAAAATACTTCATCAGTTTTTTTTAAAAATACAGTACTTTAAAACAATTAAAATAAACCATGTTTATTTAAGGCCCATCAAACTACATTCATACTTAATTTTTCTTCTTCTTAGCAGGTGATGACCAAAATTCCAACTGTAGCATTATCCTCAACCTTCTGAGTTCAATTCAGATCTGTAAGTGAAAAGAACATCAGATCTACAGAAAAAAATAATTCTAATCATGCATAAAGGATCTTCCTACACTACTTGGAAAATCAATCCTTTTGAACTAAAGTTAAGGACACCAACCAGATTGTTTTCTCAGTTCCCATGTGTTTTCACTGTATCTCTATGATCTCCATGAGAACATCGCACGTTATGCAAGCTATTCTTTTTTCAATGTTTTAAATTAACTTGTTGATCTTAATTGCAGTTTAGGGTTCTTTCTTCTCCTAAAAAAGGGAAGAGCGGTACTAAATCAAATTCTCTGACTCAATCTGATCACAGGAGTGACACTCTAGTACATCACCAGCATAACTGACTCTGGCAAGAACTGCGATTCCGAGATAAAACACATAAACAAAACAAACATAAATACAAACAGAACAAAACCAACAAGAACACATAAACCTAAACAAAATTTCCAAAATAACACAAACTCTTTTCATGACCATTGTCTTTAGTGTTTTCCCCAACTCAACTGCTTAGTCACAGCTCCAGAAATCTGTCCTCTTTTCAGACTAAGGAAAGGCTTAACTCTGTGGCGCTTGGTATTCAAGTGTTCCCTTTGTTTCAATTCCTTGCCTTCAACCCCAGCTCAGCCGTGACTACCTTCAGGTCTCATAGAACATCCTATGCAACTGGTGCATTTTACATTCTCACCACAGAAAGTAACTTGTCAATTGTACCTCCACACTATTAATTGAGCCATAAGGGATCTCTGGCAAAACTGAACAAAATGTTGAGAGACAGAGGACAGCATTTCTATGAAATTTGTTGTCAGCATTACAAACGACCTATGTACTACAAAGATATCATTACATAGACATCTATTTAAAAGACATGTAATTACTGGATTCCTTCTTTGCATATAACCATTTTCTACTTTCTGATTTACAACTGATTTATAAAGCCCGGGTCCACTTTTTCAAATAAAACTGCCTTGTTTTCTTCAGCCACAATTGAACTGACATCTTTAAGATGTTCACTTTAACCTTTACATAATTGGTAACTCCAAATACATAAGAGACAATGACAGAAGCATCAGAAATATCTAAAAAAAAAAAAAATGTAAAACTTTTAGAGCCTCTGAAAAATGATAGCAAAACTGGGAAGAGAAAAAATGAAAAAACATTGAATGATATTGCACCACAACTTTTCTAATCCTTTTTCACCTCCTGTTTCTGGTGTGCTTTAAAATGGGTACAAGATCAGTAGATTACTGGGCTTCCCTGGTGGCTCAGAGGGTAAAATGTCTGCCTGCAATGCTGGAGACCCGGTTTCTATACCTGGGTCAGGAAGATCCCCTGGAGAACGAAATGGCAACCCACTCCAGTATTCTTGCCTGGAGAACCCCACTGACATGGACAGAGGAGCCTAGTAGGCTATAGTCCACAAGCTTGCAAAGAGTCGGACACGACTGAGCGACTTCACTTTCACATCAGTAGAGTATTATCATGTGTTTAAAAATCTGCAACAATCTGGTAAAAAAAAATAATCTGGTAAAATTGTCTGCATTAAAGGTACATATCCAGCTGTTCTAATTCATGGTGTGAGTAAGCTTAAAGTGCCCTGGGTTTTCATGGTTATTTGTGGCCCTGACATGCAGGCTGCTGATCATTCTTTTCCAACCAGGAATTGAACCCGTGATCCATACAGTGGATGCTGAAAATCTTAAAATACTAGACCACCAGGGCAGTGCTTTGGTTTCATTTCCTAGATGATCTGAAAATCCATCAAAGTACAGTACGGACTGGTATGAACACAATAGATGCGAAAGACTGACTAGCAACTAGTAAACTGTATAATGTAGGTGAACGTGTGATTGCTCACTTCCACTTAAAATTCAGTTTCTCTCAGTGTCTGAAAACGCTCTTAATAAGGATGTTGGTAAATGAAAGATCTTGAAATCTGTTTCCGAGGGCAGTGATCCGGTTTAGACTTCCTAAAATGTGCTCCTGGAATTCTGAACTTCTACCTTGGTGTTCAAACACTCATTGATGTTTTTGCACGTTTGGTTTCTACAGTACATTTTTACCACAGAAGTACCAAAAGAAGAAGAAGTCTAACAGGCCTTACAAGAGTATAAGCCATACTGTCATTCCAATTACTCGATGGGCCTGTCTCAAAAGTCAAGAGATACAAATCAATAAAACTTTCACTTAAATACATTCATAGCAGAACAGTGAGACATGGAGGAGTCTTATCATCACTAATTCCTTACCAAGATAAACAACCATTTCCCACAAACTCCAAACCAAAACTTTGTCCTAGAGTGATACAGGACAATTAATGTGACCTCTAAATACACGGGCAACAAAACAGGCCTTCATTTTAAGAATGCTTTGCAGTGAACTAAAATTCCAGTGCTTCAGCAAGCTGGCTTCAACATGCTTTACTTCTATTAATGTACCAGCCTTGTGAGGCAATACACTTTAAACCTGTCTGCTAAACTTCTTAATACTATCACTGTACACCCCCTTGCTTAATAAAGGCTCATTATGGAGTGCCCACTGTCAAACCTAACTGATTTAAAAGACAAACAAACAAGGATCCAAAGAACTATAAAGTTTTTGAAAATTTAAAAAGGTTGCCATGGTGGATTCTGAATATTAAGGAATATTCAAACTCACGGATACATAGGCCTCAATATATATTCACGTGTTCAACCTTCTGAGACCTAAAACGGTAAAAGATCTGACTACTTTCATGTACAAAACATTAAAAAGCATACACACACACGGTTCAGCCTTGACTTACACCTCAGGGTCTTCACCCTCAGCTGCAGGGTCCTTAAACTGGATTTCATCATCATCTTCAGTTTCAAAGGTATCTGTGTCACTAAGTTCCACTAAAAATACAATAAGAGCATACGCTTAAAAATATAAAATCAAGGTGTTACTAGATTAATTGCCTATTTAAAGAAACAATACTGGATTACTACTAAAACACTGAAGTGTACAACAGACTGCTTGTAATCAAACTTCGATTCAACAGTTTCATTCCAAGAAAAATCTTCCCAACTGCAAACACATCACAGAGAACAAACTCACAATGAAACTGCTAAAAGAAGTTCACTGCCAAGTAAGTATTGATCTGATTCCCAATTATCTTAGTATTTCTTAAACGACCTAATTGTCATCAGAATCTTCACTCTTACTTAAAACCACATAACTTGATAATAAAATGCACTCTAATAGAGTAAGTAAAATTGCTATCATGTCCAAAATGTGCGTTTAGTGCACTTCCTCTTTTTGGTTACTAGAAGTATTTTCATCTTTCCAAGCTTACTAGAGGAATACTTTTGTCTTTAAAAAATAAAAGGGATATCTTTTAAAAGCACTCTCCACAAAACGCCACAACAGTACTCTGTATACGAAGAAAAACTGAATACTCCTCCACAAAAATCAATACCAGTACCATAACTGTTGTCATCGAGTAGCTGAAACCAGCTATATAATCTCTTAAGCATTGTTAAGAGGCATTCCTTTAACAACTCGTATGTATAAGTCTAGAGCCCGTAAATTTTTCATTCCCCACCAAAAGAATATACTGCAGGAAGATAATCCATTACTAAGTTCTTAATATACTGAAGTATTTAACACATAGTTAAAGAGGATTGAAGCATATTTGTAAAAATACATAAAGAGAGAGAATCCTGAAACAACTGCTTCACCTAAACACTAATTAGCAAATGCTATGAGAAGACAGGGAAATGTAAAATCTTTGATAATAACTACCATATTCTGGAAGCTCTCCATAAGCCTTCAGACTTCTAGCTTCATCTGCACTGTACTTTAAGATTACATCTGCTCTGTTATCCTTGGAGAAGAACAAGGAAGGATCAAAATTGGTTATGCAAAGAATCATCAGCTGTCTCATAAATTACTTTCAGATAAACACACTTATGTGAAACCTCACCATTCTCTCACCTTCCTTCTATCATCCGCACACACGCGCGCACACACACACACACACACACACACAAGTCCTCGTGATGAAGTCTGCATGCATGACCAAATAAAATATAGACTAGGAAAATGATGTATATAACGCACTGAATCAAAAGTACGAAAAGGAAACACGGCGGCGGGGCGGGGTGGGGGGGGGGGAATGCTGTGGCACTACTGTCCTTGTTCACTCTCTAACACTGTAGTTCTAAGTGAAGATGGTATTGTTACCCAAGAGAAACCTTTCTATCACCCACAGTTCTTAGAGTATCTTACTGATTTGCATTGTTTGTGGTGATTTAAAAAGATACCTATATTCTCCTAAAACCTGACAGGCTTGGAGTGAAGTCCTTGTGTGTTTATAAAGCTCTTCTGTGTGCTTCTGATGCAAATATGCCTGTGAAGTACTGCCCTAACAAAGTTCACTTTTCTCCATTTTAAAGACGCCCAGTCACTGACAGAGCAAACAATTCTGAATGCTTACAATTAACCTAGAAAAGGCCTAAAGAAAGGCAACTGAAAATATCACAGTCATAAAACTGCAGTGTAGTAGAAAGCAACACTTCTCAAACTATAATGTGCACAAAAAAACATGTAGGTATTGTGTTAAAAGTCTCAGTGCAACTCAGTAGGGAAGAGATTAGCTAATAATGTACTAAGATACTTCCACAGAGTGGGGGTGCTGCTATTATCTTTACAATATGATTTCAGTAACAAGGGTTTGCAATTATCCACAGCAGATTAAAAATCAGAAGAGCTGTTTGTGGCTATCACTTTGAAGTCAGTACCTCAATCCCTTATAGGATTAATATAATTGTGGTTACACTGCCCGTGAAACAAAGAATTAAACTGGGAACTAACAATTTTTCCATTCCTTTCCGGGGTTATATGTAGTTCAACTAAAATAAATGCACATGAAAATGATGCACATTTACAGAGTCTATATTTTTACTCAGCACATATGAAAAATGGAAAGGTTATAAATGGATGATCCAGATCAGAAAAACATACAAAGGAAAAAAATTCAGTAAAGTTTCAGGATATAAAATCAATATGCAAAAGTCAGTTATAGTAGTAATGTGTCCATACTACGCAAAGTAATGTACAGATTCCATGCGATTCCCATAGAAATTCAAGTAGCAGTTATTTTCAGAGACAAAGCTATATGGAACCGCAAACAATCCTAACCACCAAAGCAACCTGGAGGAAGAATAAAGCTGGAGGACACACACTTCCTGCTTTCCAAACACAACTGTCCCAACAATATGTCTCCGGCATTTCACCAGTAATATGGACTCTTGGGACAAAACTCATCACTCAGAAATAAAATTTTTCAAAGACAATCAAAACCCATGAAGGGAACCAAGATCTCAGTATAGAAAAGACATCCTCTCCAATAAACAGTACTGGGAAAACAATACTTAACATATAGTGGACGCCTTTCTTACACCACAAACTGCCTGAAATTACCCTGAAGTAGATCAGAAATTTAAACACAGGCCTGAAACCCTCAAACTACTGGCAAGAGAACGCAGTGCAAAACTACCAAGTGCCGCTCTTGCTCTTTGCTTTTTGTATACG
Organism: Dama dama; assembly: GCF_033118175.1. Lineage (NCBI taxonomy): Eukaryota > Metazoa > Chordata > Mammalia > Artiodactyla > Cervidae > Dama > Dama dama. The sequence continues at coordinate 13,647,763 of NC_083715.1, forward strand.
ACACCAAAGCCATAAGCAACACAAGCAAAACCTACTCAGTGGAACTACATCACACTAAATCACTTTTGCACAGAAAAGCAAATTGTCAACAACAACTACAAAAAGACAGTGTACTAGATCGGTAAAAATATTTGCAAATGTTATGACCAATGAGGGGATAACATCCAATGCAGATAAATCCTGCCATCTGGAGCAACTAGGATGAAACCGGAGGGTAGTGTGCTAAGAGAAACAAGTCACACAGAGAAGGCAAACACTGTAGGACCTCACTTATATGTGGAATCAAGACTGAAGACACACTAATCAAAGTTCAGGGATGCTCCTAACCTCTCAGCTTCGAGTCACCTGGATTTTCTGCACGAGCCTGAAATGAAGAGCTATCAGTCGCCTGGCTTAGTATCAAAGGTATACCACTGCAAGCACAGGGCCTGAATGCAGAGGATGAGAGGCCTGCTGGTTTTTAATGAAACCTCAAACACGGGCTGTCTGTGATGTTATAAAGAAGCATCCAGTGGCCACAGGCAAGGAAAAGATTCATGCCTTACACAATCTGTTTCAGAAATCACTCAACAAACAATGGCAAGAAAAAAGCCCTGGGAGAAGAAATCGGATCTCCCGTCTCACCATGTTATATTTGCACTTTTGAGTTTTCAACAAAAACAGAAACAAGAACAAACATGGGACGTACAAAGAAAAAGGAAAATGTGTTCGCTCACATACCAGAAAATACGTAGGCAATACAAAGCATGACTGAGAAAGCCTACAAGCTGGACTTAACAGAGACATTACCTCGGGTAGCATGTGTGAAAAGAAGACAAGAAACAGTGTGCATAATGTCGTTTTAATTGTGAAGAATATTTCACTAGAGAATCAAGACAAACTTATTCTTTAAAAGAAAACTAGTGGAGATAAAAAAGTCGCTTTAATCACTAATAGAATGATCACACCAAAAAAATCAACAGGGAAACAGAAGACTGAAATTTACAAATCAGCACATCTTAATTATTTACAGGAAACATGACTTGATAATAGAATAGAGAGAGAAACATGACCTGATAATAGAATTATTGCACTTAAAATTTAACTGGGCACATGTGATGGGTTTGACTTCTGTCTCACAAGTCTTAGTACAAACACTGAGGTCATAGCGGGCAACTAACAAGTAGCTTTTTAAGCATTCATCTCAGATTTATAACATACACTCTAAATGACCTAGTCTATGTCTTACCCTTCTCCTACAAGCCAAACCCCCCCCCCCTTGGAGATTAGAGGTTTTGCCTGACTTAATTGCATCATCTTACAGCAGTGATTTCTCAAACTGCGATTTGAGACCTTGAAATTTAAAAACTGCAACTGAGAACCCAACATAAATTACTAAATTTTTTTTAGTGAGTAATAATGCTAATGAAAATCACTCTCATATGCTACTGTTCTATTTCAGCAAAGGGTAGTTTACAAAAGTATTTAAAAAGCAAAATGGGCGGAGTCCTCTGGTGGTCCAATGACAAGGACTCAGGGCTTCCTCAGATGTATTCTGGGTTCAATCTCTGACTGGGGATCTAAGATCCCACGAGCTTCAGCGCCATCAAAAATTAAAGGAAAAGACAAGTGAAAGGAAAATGAATAATCTAGCTCTGTGAAATATATATCATAAAATATGAAGATACCTTCTCATTTTACTGCAGAATACTGAAAACGTCAGCCTGCACCAGAATCACTGAAAACCTAGCACAGAGGCCTGAATACACCTGGACTTTAAAGAAGGACAGAAGGATGAGCTCTAGTATTTATCCAAAATTATAAGAGAATATTTATTACTTATTATATTTAAAATAAAGAAAGAAACAACCAGTCTTCCCACAAAACACATGTACCGTCAGCCAGCCAGAATCCTATCATCTTAAACACTGTGGATCATAACAAATTTGGATGCCAGAAGGATGAGACTCATAACTGGCTAGAACAGGTCAAATGCATTTTATTGCATCATCTAGATACTGATATTAATGATTCTTAAATTCAAGATTATACACTTACACGTAATTCTTACCTGATAGTCTCGAAGACCAACCAATATAATATCTGAAGAATTTATCCAAACCTATAAAAGAAAACTCATGCTATATTGTATGTAAAATGCAAACAATAGTGTTCAATGTAAAGCAATACTTAATACAAAAAATATAATTCATTCGGTCTGTGAGAAATATCTACTAATGAATTACAGCAAAACTACAGTTGAGTGTGTGTGTGTATGTGTGTGTGGTCTGTGTGTGTGTTGTGTGTGCATGTGCATGTATGTGTGTATTATCTGTGTGTGTGCTCATGCCTACGAGCATCTGAATGTACAAGAGCATAGTTCTTTGTCACGTGAATTACTTTTATTCACAAATCACTCTGGACATTTTCAGTTCTTTTCAACAAATGAAAATAAGTCATCTACACAAATACAGTCATCTAGTTACCAGTCGACGTCAATTCAGGTTCCCAAACCACTAACTGGAAGAGAATGACTCAAGAGAACAAAACTGATTTTTAATCCAAAAAAGTAGGGTTGAAGGAACTTTTAAACAATATGGTCAATCAACGTGCCAAAATTACTAAATAAGATGCTCTACCATGTTCCAATTTCAAATGTTCCTAACAACACATACAGCTGTTCCCACAAAGCAAAGTCTTACCCAGGACCAAATGTTAGGTTTAGTTAACAATTGGACTTCTGTTGTCTGAAAAATAATCTTCAGGTGTTTTATTTTTCTTGCTTTCTTTCTTTCTTTCTTTCACGGCTTACCATTTCCATTTGGTTCATACACGGACTCTGTCTGTTTCCGCAAGAGCAAACATTTCTGGCATAAGTCCAGTCTAGGTGTCACAAATCATTCTTTCTAAATCTAAGTCCTAGTATTAAAGTTATCAAGCATTTTCTAATTTTATGCGTTTATATTGCCATATAAATCACTATTCTTGAAGTCTTCAAGAATTCACCAAATTCAGTCACTTGGAAGCACAGATAAATGTTTTAAAGGTAAGCTTTGGACTAAAGGAAAATATACCTCCACACTGACCTTTTTTCTCAAGCTTCCTCGGATATGACATATCCTTGTCACACCGTCAAAGCACACTGCTTCCAACCGTGCATTTCCCAACATTTTGGTTACCTGGGCATACTCTTAGGAAGGGGCAGAAAAGAAAAAAGAAAAACAAAACCGTAACATACTGTCCAGTTTTCCTAAAAATGCAACACTTGTGATTAAGTTGGTAACTTCACTGTGAGTGCTAACTTTAGACCAAACCATAATTTAAAACAGAACAAAAGGTTCAAGTATGACAACAAATGAGAGCTGTCTCAGGGGACATATATTAATGTTATCCACAAAAATGGGAGAACTCTTAGGCTCTCAAGCAATGGCTACGGTCTCATTCAGCTAAACTGATGCACTTATCCTCTTGTTTTCTGAGCAAGTAAAAGTTGACAAAAGTGAAGCAGTTAATCCAAAATCACAAACGTTATTTCCACGAAAAGCTATCGCTACTGGGTATATTTAAGTCATCCACTAATTTGAGAAAATCAGTTCAGTCTTTGTCTTCACGACTGCATGCTCCACCTCTGCACACCAAAGTGGCTCACTTCAGACTGCGCCCTACATGCTGGCTTAGCAACCTCTCATGCTGCATATTTGCAAAATCTTGCCTCTCCTTTCCCTCATTAACTCTACTGATAAGCAACAGCAGGCTGATCACCAACGAACATTTGCTTGAGGACACACTGATGCTTATTCTAAAGTCCTTAATAGAGTATTTCAAGATAAAGCGTCAAATGCTTAAAGACAATTCTATCTAAGCATAGTCAAGAGGCCACCAGATTCTACTGTCAGTTGAAGACACTGACATAAGCATTAGCCAGCACGGGATGACGTCTTCTTGACTTTAAATGACAAACGCAGGCATCAGAATAGAGAAAGAAACAGGCAGTTAATATAAAGCAGGTACATTACTAAAGGTTTACTAAGGACAAACATCAAAGTGACAGCCACTGCAGCCACGATATTAAAGGCGACTGCTCCTGGACCTTTCAGGTATGATATAAATAAAGTCCCTGATGATTATACCGTGGAAGTGAGAAACAGATTTAAGGAACTAGATCTGATAGACAGAGTGCCAGATGAACTACAGACAGAGGTTCGTGACATTGTACAGGAGACAGGGAGCAAGACCATCCCCAAGAAAAAGAAATGCAAAAAATGCAAGATGGCTCTCGAGGAGGCCTTACAAACAGCTATGAAAAGAAGGGAAGTGAAAACAAAGGAGTAAAGGAAAGACATACCCATTTGAATGCAGAGTTCCAAACAATGGCAAGGAGAGATAAGAAAGCCTTCCTTGGCGACCAGTGCAAGCAAAGAGAGGAAAATAAAAGAATGGAAAAGATTTCTTCAGGACAATTAGAGATACCAAGGGAACGTGTCATGCAAAGATGGGCTCCAGAAAAGGCAGAAATGGTATGGACTTAACAGAAGCAGAAGATATTAAGAAGAGGTGGCAAGAATACACAGAAGTGCACAAAAATGATCTGCCCGACCCAGATAATCACCAAGGAGTGATCACTCACCTGGAGCCAGACATCTTGGAACGTGAAATCAAGCGGGCCTTAGAAGTATCACTACAGACAAAGCTAGTGGAGGTGATGGATTTCCAGCTGAGCTATTTCAAATCCTCAAAGATGATGCTGTGAAAGTGCTGCAGTCAATGTGCCAGCAAATTTGGAATACTCAGCAGGGGCAAGGGGACAGGAAACGTCAGTTTTCTTTCCAATCCCAAAGAAAGGCAACGCCAAAACCTCTCAAAGTACCGCACTGCTGTACTCATCTCATACGCTGGCAAAGTAATGCTCAAAATTCTACAAGCCAGGCTTCAACAATACATGAACTGTGAACTTCCAGATGTTCAAACCTGGTTTTCTAAAGGCAGAGGAACGGAGATCAAATTGCCAACATCCACTGGATCATGGAAAAAGCAAGAGAGTTCCAGAAAAACATCTATTTCTGCTTTACTGACTATGCCAGAGCCTTTGACTGTGCAGATCACAATAAACTGTGCACAATTCAAAAACGTTGGGAATACCAGCCCACCTGACCTGCCTCTTGAGAAATCTGTATGCAAGTCAGGAAGCAACAGTTACTGGTGGATGTGGAACAACAGACTGGTTCCAAGTAGGAAATGGAGCATATCTAGGCTGCACATTGTCAACCTGCCTATTTAACTTCTATGCAGAGTACATCACGAGAAATGCTGGGCTGGATGAAGCACAAGGTGGAATCAAGACTGCCGGCAAAAATTCAATAATCTCAGATACGCAGATGACAGCACCCTTGAGGAAAGATCCTCTTTATGAGAGTGAAAGAAGAGAGGGAAAAAGTTGGCTTAAAGCTAAACATTCTGAAAACAAAGATCATGGCTTGCGGTGCCATCACTTCATGGCAAATACATAAGGAAGAGTGGAAACAGTGGCTGACTTTAGTTTCGGGGCCTTGAAAGCCACTGCAGATGGTGACCATAAGCATGACATAAAAAGACGCTTGGATGGAAAGTTACAACCAAACTATACAGCATATTGAAAAGCAGAGACATTCCTTTGCCAACAAAGGTGCATCTAGGCAAAGGCTATGGTTTTTCCAGCAGTCATGTATGGATGTGTGAGACAGGACGGTAAAGAAAGCTGAGTGCTGAAGAACTGATGCTCTTGAACTGTGCTGTTGGAGGAGACTCTTGAGAGTCACTTGGACTGCAAGGAGATCCAACCAGTCCATACTAAAGGAGATCGGTCCTGGGTGTTCATTGGAAGGACTGATCTTGAAGCTGAAACTCCAATACTTTGGCCACCTGATGTGACGAGTTGACTCTTTCGCAAAGACCCTGATGCTGGCAAAGATTGAGGACGGGAGGAGAAGGGAACAAGAGAGGATGAGCTGGTTGGATGGCATCACTGACTCAAGGGACATGAGTCTGGCTAAACTCCAGGAGTTGCTGATGGACAGGGAGGCCTGGCTTGCTGTAGTCCACGGCGTTGCAAAGAGTTGGAAATGACTGAGCGACTGAACTGAACTGAACTGCTCCTTGGAAGAAAAGCGATGACAACTCTAGACAGCATGTTAAAAGGCAGAGATATTACTTTGATGACAACGCTCTGTACCGTCAAAGCTCTAGTTCTTCCAGTAGTCATGTATGGATGTGCGAGTTGGGACCATGAAGAGGGCTGAACGCCAAAGAGTTGAAGTGTATCAACTGTAGCGCTGGAGAAGACTCTTCAGAGTCCCTTGGGCAGCAAGGAAATCAAATCAGTCAATCCTAAAGGAGATCAACCCTGAATATTCACTGCAAGGACTGCTGCTGAAGCTCCAATACTTTGGCCACCTGATGCAAAGAGTCGACTGCAAGGAGAAGACCCTGATGTGGGAGGGAAAGCAGGAGGGGAAGAGAACAGGACAACAGAAGATGAGACGGTTGGATGGTATCACAGGATTCAAGGGATAAGCGTCTGAGCGAATGCAAGGGTATGGTAAGGACAGGGAACCCAGGTGTACTGCCGTTCACGGGGTCCCGCAAGGGTCACAGACATGGCTTAGTGACTGAGAAACAACTCCCCCAAAGAGATTCTTGTCTCATCTGTCATTATCCTGAAAGGTAAATGGGATTCCAACTATGGACAGTCCCTTGCATCACAGGCCATGAACCCAGCTCAGTACTCAGGGCTGCTACACAGGAGAAAAGAACAAAGAAAAGATAATGATAATTTAAAGACTGGCCCTGAAACACACTTCTAACGTAAGGAAAAAATATGAAGGTCAAAGACCAGATTATCTTTAGAAACACATCATGTTTCAAATAATCAATAAAAATATTTGTGTTTGTTCCTGAGCGTGTGTGTGTGTGTGTGTGTGTGTGTGTTTAGTGACTTGCACTATGCAGGAATAACTACATGGCTTTGTTATGAAGTGCTGGAAATGACTGAAACAAATGGACAAATGTTTATGGTGGTTATATATACACCAGCTCAACAACAGAGAATAGAATTTTCAATTGAGAGAAAGGTATGCACAAGAACTGAACAATATGCTAACTTCAATTCATTTCAACATCCACATATGGCTCCTGGCTATTCCTGAACAGGGGTTTGCCCAGTGGCTCAGCCATGAAGAATCCACCTGCAAACGCAAGAGACAAAGGAGACAACGCACTAGACTTCCGGGCCAGGATGAGCCTGTGGAGAAGCAAATGGCAACATACTCCAGTATTCTTGCCTGGAGAATCCTGTGGACACAGGAGCCAGGTGGGCTACAGTCCCCGAGATCTCAAAAGAGTCAGATGTGACTAAGCGCAAGCACTGGGGCTAGAACCGAGTACCTACCAAGTGACAGTATAATGCTAAGGTTAAATTTCCTGTGACCATGCTACTGGAGTTACATAGGAGAAAGGCTTCGCTCTTACGAGATGGAATATTTAGGGCTAAAGTCCATAACTGTATGTAACGAGACCCGCCTAGAAGAAAGTTTAATATGTTAGGAGGACTTTGACAAAGGAGGCAAGAATATACAGTGGAAAAAAGACAACCTCTTTTAACAAGTGGTGCTGGGAAAACTGGTCAACCACTTGTAAAAGAATGAAACGAGAACACCTTCTAACACCATACACAAAACTAAACTCCAATGCAGTAAGGATCTAAATGTAAGACCAGAAACTATAAAACTCCCAGAGGAGAACATAGGCAAAACACGCTCCGACATAAATCACAGCAGGATCCTCTATGACCCACCTCCCAGAATATTGGAAATAAAAGCAAAAAGAAACAAACGGGACCTAATGAAACTTAAAAGCTTTTGCACAACAAAGAAACTATCAGCAAGGTGAAAAGACAGCCCTCAGATTGGGAGAAAATAATAGCAAACGAAGCAACAGACAAAGGATTAATCTCAGAAATATACAAGCAACTCCTGCAGCTCAATTCCAGAAAAATAAATGACCCAATCAACAAATGGGCCAAAGAACTAAACAGACATTTCTCCAAAGAAGACATACAGATGGCTAACAAACACATGAGAAGATGCTCAACATCACTCATTATCAGAGAAATGCAAATCAAAACCACAACGAAGTACCATTACACGCCAGTCAGGATGGCTGCTATCCAAAAGTCTACAAGCAATAAATGCTGGAGAGGGTGTGGAGAAAAGGGAACCCTCTTACACTGCTGGTGGGAATGCAAACTAGTACAGCCGCTATGGAGAACAGTGTGGAGATGTCTTTAAAAACTGGAAATAGAACTGCCATATGACCCAGCAATCCCACTTCTGGACATACACACGGAGGGAACCAGATCTCAAAGAGACACATGCACCCCAGGGTTCATCGCAGCGCTGTTTATAATAGCCAGGACATGGAAGCAACCCAGATGTCCATCAGCAGAGGAATGGATAAGGAAGCTGTGGTACATATACACCATGGAATATTACTCAGCCATTAAAAAGAATTCATTTGAATCAGTTCTAATGAGATGGATGAAACTGGAGCCCATTATACAGAGTGAAGAAAGCCAGAAAGATAAAGACCAATACAGTATACTAATGCATATATATGGAATTTAGAAAGCTGGTAACCATAACCCTACATGCAACACAGAAAGAGAGACACAGATGTACAGAACAGGCTTTTGGACTCTGTGCGAGAAGGCGAGGGTGGGATGTTTTGAGAGAACAGCATCGAAACATGTATACTATCAAGGGTCAAACAGATCACCAGCCCAGGTTGGATGCATGAGACAAGTGCTCGGGCCTGGTGCACTGGGAAGACCCAGAGGGATCGGGTGGAGAGAGAGGTGGGAGGGGGGGTTGGGGTGGGGGAATACATGTATATCCATGGCTGATTCATGCCAATGTATGGCAAACACCACTACAATACTGTAAAGTAATTAGCCTCCAACTAATAAAAATAAATGAAAAAAACAAACAAACAAACAAAATGGTAGGAGGAAAATGTGCATGTTCCAAAAGAAAGAATAGAAGAAAGCACTGAAAATTAGTGAGTCTAAGTTATAAACAAAATATGGGAGTTGCACTCATATTTCATCTCCTCTGTGGGCTTAGCTAAATATGAAAGGGGAAAAAGTAAGTGCTTCAGTCAGTTATTTTACTCTTATTTTAGTCTGCACTTACTCAAGTAAGAGAGAGTCAACTATTCTGTTACTTTATTAAATATGATCATGCACTAGTGACATTGGAGTACTGAGGGGCTGAGGTCTTGGCATGGATTTCTCATAGTCTACTGAAAAATGAGTGCAAAAGTAGGCGATTTTCAATGTTGGCAGCCAGGCTTACTCTGCTCCAAACACTACAATTCACTGTCATTTATACCATGGTTATCCACAGAATAAAAACAGGACACCTTGTTTACAGAAATGCCACATTGTAAACCTGCATGAGAAAAGAAATAGTGTACAATAAATTAATACAGAAATTATGGAGAAATATAGGGCACTGTAAATGGGGAAAAGATGGAGATACGAGGGGCTTCCGTCGTGGCTCAGGGGTAGGGAATCCACCTGCCAATACAGCAGACACTGGTCTGACCCCTGGTCCAGGATGAACTCACATGCCTCCCAAAGACTGAGCCCCTGTGCCACAGCTATTGCGCCTGTGCTCTACAGCCTAGAAGCTGCAACTACTGAGCCCATGCACTGCAACTACTGAAGCCTGGTCTCCCAAGAGCCTCTGCTCCACAAGTGGAGAGGGCACCCCGATGGGAAGCTCGTGCATTGCAGCTACAGAGCAGCCCCTGCTGTCCTCATCGAAAGAAAAGCCCATGCGCAGTAAAGAAGGCCCAGCACAGCAAAAAAAAAAACAAAAAGAAAAACACATAAGCAGATAAAAATCATTTAGATGAAGAAAAACAAGGGAGTTATCAGACAACTCCTCAGCATTATGACTAAGACATGTTTCAGATCAAACTGTGAAATTCACATTACTAGAAAAGGTATAAGTAAAGAATTCTTACCTTGTCCATCTTCTTTAAAGACTAGGTCTCTATTTTTATATTCATTCTCCTTCTTACCCTTACGCTTGTTTCTGCCTCCTTTACCTAAGTGATTAAAAAGTGAATAAAAATTGAAATCTAATCATCTGTATAATAGTTTACAAACTCAACTGTAAAACAAACGAACATAAGCTTTGAAACTTTACAAAAACACAGGGGAACAAACAGGTTATCATTTAAATAGCAGGAAAATATTAACAGACCTCAAAAGAGATTTACAATTTAACCTAACTTGCTTACCGATTAGCCGCTTACCAATTGCCAATGACGTTCTTCTAAATCGCTTAACAGCTAATATCAACCACATAACACATTACCAGAGATAACCATTAGCATTTTTATTATCCATGCTTTCCAATTAAACCTGGATTCTATACATTCTCTTCCACAATTTACTTTCCAATTAATAAACCAAGACTACTCCATATATCTGTAAAGGAATGGAAACTGAAAAATCATATGTAGAAACGTCTTCAGTTTGGCATGAGCGTTAGCAGCTGGTTTAAAAGTCCCACAGAAGGAAGATGGGAGCCACCCAAGGCTGGACTGAAGATAACATTAACAAAAATGTATTGAACATCTATTAAGCACCAAGCTGTACTAAGTCAGCATTCATAAAGTCAGTCCTATTCTCTTCAGGATACACAACCCAATGTGGGCATCTGAAACTTCATTCCTAAAAACAGAGGAGGAAACAAGGACTGTTTCTCTTGTTACAAATGCACACTTATTTGTAAGCTAAAAGTGAATTAAATAGATTAGAAAAAAACAAGTAGAAGTGGTTTGTAATTTACATAACACATTATGAAAAAGAGGTTTCTAGAATTTGCCTGGATAGTTAGCAGGAAAACATTTGCTTGCTAGAGAAAGGCTGTGCCAGTTGGTTTGGGGAATGTAGAGAGCACTGAACTCAAAGGTGAAAAATTTGACCCAATGTGGCAAACCTTAAGGAAGCCTTGAGAGCTAACATGAAGTGTCAGGAATGAATAATGAAGAGAGGTTTGCTTCTCGTGTAATGTGAAATGTGGTGCTACTCTGAAGGAGATATTCTCACTCCTAGCAGTTCCAGTTTGCCAAGAGGCATTACAAGAGTATTAAACATGACACAAGAACAACTCAGGTCTCTAAAAAGGAGAATTCAAGGACTGACTGTCCCAGGGCTCTGCTTCAGTTAGCTCAGAAGTACCGTTTTGGAAGTTACAAGCAGAAGTACTGTCAAATCTGGTTATTTGTGAACTGTCTGACTCAGAATAAAGACAAATAGAAATACACAGTGCCAGCATCTATTTTACTGGATAAGAAGGCTGAACACGTTGGGATATGTGTGCGTTCTAAAGAAGGTTAAGGTTTGTGACAGGCAGAAGAAAGTAAACTGGCAGACATGAACCTAAACGTGCAACAGCGTTTTGCCTCCGTGTTTGCAAAGCAGTCTTTTCACCAGTAGTCAACCGCGCACAAAGTAAACTACTGACAAGTATTTACTAGACCCAAAGAGAGAATCAGTGTGTCACAAACAACAGCTAAGGGAGAGTCTTCGGAAGGGATGAAGGCCTCAGGGACGAAGCCTCAGCTGCACGAAAGTAGCCTTCTGCCAGTTTACTAACGGCCTGCAGTTAAACTGGCATGAATCCAAAACTAATCGTATTTTCAGCTCCGTGTAAAACTGACAAAAGCGGAGAGGAAATTATCCCGCTATGTCTACAGAGCGGGAGGAAGCAGGAGCCGCTTCCTAGCTCCTCTGTGGACTGTGGAGTCCGCTCAAAGACCTCAGCCAACCACACAATGGAGAAACTACCACTGACCGCGGCAGAGCAGACCCTGGTGCCAGGAAGCCGAGTCATTACCTTTATTCTTGGGCATAGCTGCAACGGCAGGCTCACTGTTTCCAAGCAGCTTCCGGTGCCGCTGCCGCTGGCAGGTAATCCTCCGAGGTTTCCAAGGAGCTAACCTACACACTCCGACTTGAGAACTCGCGCGAGAAATCGGAGCGCAGCCACGCCTAGCAGCAGCAAAATGGCGACCCAGCCAGTGTCACGTGGTTAACGTCACTTTCCCCGCCTCTGACGCTATGGGCCTATCCTCCAAGCACAGTCTCTTCCGCCCTACGGAGCACGTGTAGTCCAAACCCACTGACTTCCTGGCACTCAACAATGTGAGGGACGCTGTGACAGATTGCAGTAGACAGGTATAGATTTTTGGAGAACACTGCGCTGAGCGAGATGTGTCAATATAGTGGAGACCGCATGCATTTCCCCAACTAGAAAGGGCTTGAGCTGACTCAAACTACTGAGTAGACTTTTGCTATTTTGTAATAAGTGCTCTTGACCATTTGCTCTCTGATCGTTTCTTTGTTTGAATTGTATGTGTTGTCTTCCTTCTTGGAGAAACAAATTCCACCAGGAGGCTTCTGTTAGAAATATGGTACATAGTACACTGGTGGAAGAATTAAAGAGAAAGGGTATAGATGTCTCTCAAAAGATTGAGCCCAGGATCATTACAGACCCCTCTTAGGTCCACCAAGATTGGTGTATCCAGATGTCGTATCCAGTGTCAGATGGGTAGAATAAAGTTTAAAGTTAGTGTAAACAAACAAAATAAATGGATAAAGAATAAAATTTAGAAATATCAAAAACTTTCTCTTCAGAAATGTTCAGGATTGTTTTTCATAGTGATGGAAGTGATGGATAGTTTCACCTATTTTAAGTATGAGGAAACATTCGGGACTACGTGTTACTTCACTTGAACTAATTTATGCAAGACGCCCTACCTTTTGACGTGAGAAACCACTATTGTCCATGTGCTTTAACCACTAAAGAAAAGTCACTCTTGATCGACTTAAGGAAAGACGTCAAAATCTACTGCAGTTGTCCATCAGCAGTGCATGCTTGAGAAACTCCGGATGGGAAAAACATGATGAAGCATTTCTGTGCTTGGGTCTATGGGTCCCTAGATGGTTAAGATGAATATGGGAATGGAAACTTTAGTGATTCCACATGCTTGCCTAGAGAAACGCTACAGTCTCTTGCTTTCAATCCTTGTTTGTTTGGCGTGTTTTTTTTTTTTTTTTTTCTTTGTGATTATCAGGAATGTTTACGAAAGTTATGTGTTTCACTACATATAGTTTCTGCGTTAAAGAAGGTTGTATATGTACTGGCTCTGCCCCTGCGTCTGCCTCTAAGCCTCCTCTCAAAACTGTGTGAAAGACCATTTCCAGCCTGTGGTCTTCAAGTTTCCTGAACTTATGATTTTCTATTTATACTATTAATTATTTATGATATTTTATCAACAATACTATGATTTCCCTCACTTTTGCTTTTTGTTTTGCCTCAAGGTCAAAACGCTGTATGGAAAGTTGGTTTCCTTCAATCATGCCCTATAATCAATGAGCCCACATAGCAAGGATTGACAATTGATACTTTTTAGCAGAATTGAGGGCTTCCCTGGTAGCTCAACCAGTAAAGAATCCACTGCAATGGCAGGACACCCCAGTTTGTTTCCCAAGGTTGAAAGATCCTCTGGAGGAGGCATAGGCTACCCACTCCAGTATTCTTGTGCTTCCTTCATGGCTCAGATGGGAAACGATCTGACTGCAATGCGGTCAACCTGTCTTCCGCCCCTGGGTTGGGCAGATCCCTCGAAGAGGGCGGAGCAACCCACTCCAGTATTCTGGCCTGGAGACTACCTGTGGACACAGGAGCTTGACGGACAAGAGTCTATGATGTCACAAAGAATCAGACACAACTGCAAAACTAAGCATACTAGAAACCAAAATTTATTTTTGTAAGAAAAGTGCTTGAAAAGCTTGATATATGGAGGTCTGACTAAGAAAGTGTATTTGACCCTGAAAAAAATTCAAAAAGCAATGAACTTTTACTCCTCTCTTGTCTATAGAACCCTAGGACAACTGGAGTGTCTGTTCCCCTTTCAGAGGCAAGTTGTTCTGGTAGAATATGTTAAAAGATTAAACAAACAACATATTCCTAGTGACATGCTGCTTTCACCAATGAAGCAATGTGGAATTCAAGATCAGTACCAAAGCAAGAGCAAAACTGCTGTCAGCTGCAGTTGTAAGACATGACCTCCAAAGAGAACTACATACGTGCATATAAATGACTGACTGAATTATCTTCCAGTACACTATAAAACTACACAGACAGTATTATAAAGGATTTTGCTTTTCCAGTCAATAGTACAGGAGTGTCTTTGAGTTACTGATAGCTTTAATAACCAAAAGCAGTGACCACTTTTCAGACGTTCCATCCAAAGTCATTTGAACAAAGCTGTCAACTTGTCCCCCTTACTAAAAGCCACATGTTGATAGTAGTAGTGGTAATTAGTCACTAAGTCAAGTCCACCTCATTTTTACCTCCATGGACCATACACCACCAGGCTCCTCTGTCCCTTGGATTTCCCACACAAGAATAATGAAGTGGGTTGCCATTCCCTTCTCCAGAGGATCTATCTTCCCCACCCAAGGTTTTCCTAACCCTGGGTCACCTACATTGGCAGGTGGATTCTTTATCTTGTCTTTCATGTATGCTAGATCAAACTTCTGTCAAGACTGGGCTTGTTCAGGACTTCCTTAGTGATCCAGTATCTTAGAGTCGCTTCTCCATGCAGGGGATGTGGGTTATATTGCTGGTCTGGGAAAATTCCACCTGCTGAAGAGTAACTAGGCTCATGGGTCACAACTAAGGAGTCCATGCCCCACAACAAATGAGCTCATGTGCTGGAAATAGAGCCAGTGCTCTGCAACAAGAGAAGCCACCACATGAAGAAGGCTGTGCCTCACTTGCCACAGCTAGAGAAAGCCCTTGGGCAGCAATGAAGACTAGGCACTGCAAAGAAAAAATGAATACAAATTAAAAAAATAATACTGATACAAAAACTGAAACCTTAGAGAAAGACTGAGTCTGTGGAAAATAGAAGTGTAGTTATATATACATAGTAACAAGCAAATATTCTTTAATGTTGAAAAGACATAAAATAGGTATTCTTCCACACATGATGAAATAATACTCATTAGTATGAATTTATCAGAAAATAAAAATGGGCAATAGTTCCACCAGGAGAAGAGGTCAAGACATCCCAAGCATCAGTGTTCTAATTTGTGTTTTGAATATCTCAACCTAGGAATCATCATGTCACTCATGTAATTCATATATATATATATATATATATATATATATATATATATATACACACACACACATATAAAATAATTCATATATACATCCCCTTTAGCCCCTAAGCTCTCTGTTCTGCAGCTATGAGCATATTCTCTTTATATTTCCTTTGAAGCCACCTGGACTTTCTTTTTTTATTTTCTAAAAGATGATATACGTTTTCCTTGTTATAATTTCTGAGGAGACTTCTCCTTCTACACAGACACTAAGAAAATTTTAACATATTTTCCGTTAATAGAATTCATGCTTCCTCTGCCCTAACCATGTTTACCATTCATGTGCACTGCATTTGTTTCAGCAGGCTCTTTAGCACTATCATCTTGAAGCTCTTTTTGCCTTTCTTTAATTTGGTTATAAAGCTCACAAATTTGAAGAGCACATTAACACCTCTTCTCTAACGTGCCCTGCTAGAGTTTGGTGAGCTCTTGGTGAGTTTCAGGGTTTCACTTGCAAAGCCCTGCATTACTCTTGGGGCTGTAGAATCTTCTGAAACTGAAGGAGAGACTACAAGTATTCCAGACTACTTTGATTATGACATATTTATCTAAAGAATTAAACAGTTTTTGCCTTCCCCCCAGAAAACCTTGCCCCTAACTCCTAATGTTCTTACTGATTTTATTGTGGGAATCTGGTAGAACTGACATTTCTCAGTGCTCCCTAATTTCATCAGTAAGCTTTTCTGAGATGAGAACACGTTAGAATTAGTTTTTAAATTAGTCCTAGCAACAGCAATCAGAGAAAAAAGAAGTAAAAGGAATACAGACTGGGGAGGGAACAAAAAAGAAAAAAAAAAAGAAAAACACACCTCTAACTGTTAGCAGATGTCATGACCCTCCAAAGAGAACACTAAGGATGCATGCAGAAAATTACTTGAGCTAATCAAGGAATAGAACAGTTGCAGGATACAAGGTTAATACTCAGGAATCCCTTGCATTCCTATACATTAACAATGAAAATTGAGAACGAGAACTTAAAGAAAGAATCCCATTCAGTATCCAATGAAGAGAATAAAATATTTAGGAATATATTTCCCTAAAACGAAACCAAGGATCTGGTAGAGAAAACTCAAAACCCATGTTGAAAGAAATCAAACATGGCACAAATAGATGAAGAAATGTACCATGTTCTTGGATCGGAAAAATCAATACAGTGACAATCAGTATACAACCCAACGTGATCTGTTGGTACATTCAGTCACCATAGGTACTCTTAGATTCAACCGTGGAATCCCTATCCAACCACCAATGGTGTGTTTCACTGACCCAGAACAAATAATTTCACAATGTGTGTGGAAACACAAAAGACCTCCAATGAGCAAAGCAATCTTCAGAAACAATGGAAATGGAGGACCTGGCCTTCCTGACTTCAGAACTATATTACAAAGCTACAGTCATCCAGACAGCAAGGTACTGGCCCAAAGACAGAAATTCAGACCAATGGAACAAAATAGGAAGTCCAGAGGTGAAGCCACACACCCACAGCCACCTTATCTTTGACAGAGGAGACAAAAATATACAACAGAGGAAAGACAGCCTCTTGGACAAGCGGTGCTGAGAAAACGGGTCAATCACATGCGAAGAATGAGACGTTCATTCCCTTCTAAACCCACAGACGAAAACAAATGCAAGATACATTAAAGACCGAAGCGGAAGACCAGAAATTATAAAACTCTTAGAGGACAACATAGGCAGAACACTTTCCGACAGAAATGACAGCAAGATCCTCTATGACCCACCTCCCAGAATAATGGAAATTAAAACAAACAAAAGGAACCTACTTAAACTTCTAAGCTTCTGCGCAGTGAAGGACACTAAAACAAAGGTGGAAAGACAGCTTTCAGAATGGGAGAAAATTGCAGCAAATCAAACAACTGCCCAAGACATGATCTCCCACATATATAAGCAGCTCCTGCAGCTCAATGCCAGAAAAACAAAGAATCAATCAGAAAGTGGGCAAAAGAACTAACCAAACGTTTCTCTAGAGAAGATATAGAGATGACGAATGAGCACACGAAAGATGCACAACATCAGTTATCAGAGAGAGGTAAGTCAAAACCACAATGAGGTGTCATCTTACGCTGGTCACAATGACCATCACACAAACGCCTCAAGCAAGAAATGCTGGACAAGTGAAAAGGTAACCTTACACTTTTAGTAGAAATGCAAACTGGTAGCGCCACAATAAACCGTTATGAGTTCTTAAGAACCTTGACCCAGCAATCCCACTGCTTGCACACACCCCAGGGAAAGCAGAACTGAAAGAGACACATGTACCTCAATATTCATCACAGCACAGTTTACAATAGCTAGGGCATGGAAACAACCTAGATATCCACTGCAGATGAATGGATCCGGAAGTTGTGGAATATATACACACTGGACTATTACTCAGCTGTGAAAAGGAATGTATTTGAGTTAGTTCTCATGAGGTGGGTGAAACAGGAGCCTGTTCTACAGAGTAAAATAAAGTAAGAAGGAGAAATACAAATACTGTATAGTCATGCGTAAGTATGCAATTTAGCGAGATGGTCACAGTGATCCTACATGCAGGGCAACAGAAGACAGAGATAGAAAGAACAGACTTTTGGACTCTGTGGGACAGGGCAATGGTGGGATGATTTGAGAGAATAGTATTGATCCATGCCCATTACCATACAAACAGATGACTGGTGCCAGTTCAGTGCATGATGCAGGGCACCCAAAGCCTGTGCTCTGGGACAACAAAGAGCAATAGGCTCTCTGGGGAGTGAGGTGGGAGGAGGGTTCTGGATGCGGGATCACGTGTACATTGGTGACTGACTCTTGTTGATGTAAGGCAGAAACCACCCCGATAGTGTAAATTTAATATCCTCCCATCAAAATAATTGTTAAAACTGAAAAGGTTGCTTTCTGAAATTGCAGTGTTGGGAGTTCATGGTCCAGCATATTTTCTAAACCTTTGTAAAAATGTCTGATTGGAAAGAGGGTAGTGTCAAATTACCGTGCCAAGAACTGTGTTCCCACACTCGAAAATCCCACAAAACGGAACTGTCAATATTTTAACTGTCCATTAAAATACTACTTTGTTTTCACCTCCAGGGCATCTTATAGAATGTTTCAAGTGACTGGAGAGGAAACAAAAGAGATCATTCACCTTTAAGCAGCAATTAATGTGGGACAGTCAATTGTGAATAAAGTTCCTAGGCCCGATAAAAATTTACCCATACAGTTTCTTTTTTTGTTCATTTATTTTATTAGTTGGAGGCTAATTACTTTACACCATTGTAGTGGTTTTAGCCATACTTTGACATGGATCAGCCATGGATTTACATGTGTACCCCATCCCGATCCCCCTCCCACCTCCCTCCCCATCCGATCCCTCTGGGTCTTCCCAGTGCACCATCCCTGAGCACTTGTCTCATGCATCCAACCTGGGCTGGTGATCTGTTTCACACTTCAGAGTATACTTGTTTCAGTGCTATTCTCTCAGAATATCCCACCCTCATCTTCTCCCGCAGAGTCCAATTTACCTATACAATTTCTATATGACATGTATCAAAAGAATTCTTCCATGGAAAACTGCACATAAGCAACTCAAGATGAAACACTAGGCCTCAGTTACTAAATGGCAAAAAAAAAAAAAAAAGTGCCATCACCAGTGTTTCCCTTTATTCAACTTCTTACATGGAAATATTACAAACTGGCTTCTCAACAACCAAGCGTTTTGGTTCCAGATATGGGAAGTCTAGGATCAGTGTGCTGGTAGGGTTAGGGTTCTGGTGAAAATCCTCCTCTGATTTGCAAGCTCTGAGTTCTGTCACTGAGGTTAGCTTGCTAAGAGCAGAGATTGATTTCCTATGAGTTCCTCTGTGGTGGCATAATGACACCCCAGAGGGCCTGGCCCCAGTATTATCATCTTCTGGGGTTAGGGCATCAGTGCACAAGTTTTAGGAAAATAAAAACAAAAACCAAACACCAAACAAGCCTAAAACAATCAGACCATGACAACTAGCAAACATAATCTGAGTGTCGATTAAATCTCTGGACAGGCCCATATGTCTTTGGGAAAGTCCACAGACAAGTTTTGCACTATGTCATGTGTGAAGATTCTGGTATTTTTGGCAAAGGGTTGAAGACCGATATGTACAAAGCCTAAATAACAGGAAGTTTTGATTATCCATGAAGTCAACTACTCAAGTTTGTTTCTTCAGAGTATGAAAACCAGTCCTCCATCCCAAATACATTCAGCATATGACTGTTCAGGAAGTCCATAGATTAAGCACCAAAATCACATTGGTGAGCCTTCTTCTTGGGATTAATTATATACACCCTCGGTTTTTAATCTTGGGAAAGAAAACTCTAACAAAGTGAAATGAAACCAGCTGAAGGTTGACTCTCCTTTTTTATATTACAGAAACCATCTAAATGTGTATTCCTATAAATTCTCCAAAGAAATAAGTTTCAGAAATTACTTGATGAATGGTCTCTCTCTACACACCAGTAAAGTTCCATTGAGGTCATTAAACTAGCCCTGAACTTCATTTCTTCTGACTACAGAGGATACTTTCAAATCACACTGTTTAAAAGCAAGGAGACTATCTAAAATTGCTGTAAAACACACACACAAATACACCAGTGACATAAAGCAAGGCCAAAATATATTGAGTGCAACAATTTCCTGTATTTTTCAGTGGCTGTTCCTTCCTTTCCCTTATCTCAGCTAAGGGGAAAAAAATTACGAAAGTCTTAGTCCATAGAATTTACTTATGGAAGTAGATTTTCACACGTACAGTTTGATTCTATTACTCATCAAATTCACCACTATCTGGTTACACCACATATGACTTTTGAGAGCGAAATATATTTTATCTGTAAAGGATCATCTACTTATTTATCCTTCATGGTTGTCATAGTTGAGAAATATTTAAAATGCTAAGTAAAAACACTTTCAACATACAGATCAAGACTTTCAATGTTTAGAAAACTGAGTATTACTTAGTGTCAAATTTCTGCAACTTCTAATCACATGTATTGAACATTAGGACTCCAAACTGTCTTCTGAAAGCTTCGCTGTAGAAATGCCCTTCTTACCATAGTGGCAACACCAAGTTTTGAAAAGAATATATGTTACCAAACAATAAGATTACACTTGGGCAATGTATATAAGAAAATAGCCCTTTGCATTAACTCAAATGCATAGTTCTCCTTGCTGTATGTACATTCTATCAAAAATATCAAGAAACCTCTAGATAACTGGGATACGTAGAAAGACTCTGCAAACAGATGAGTTCATACGAGGGCATATGATGCTGAGGCAATTTATTCAAAACATTCGTTAACTGGAGGTAAAATAGGGGAGGAATCTTCTCTCTTCTTCTTCCTCTCCAGTGTTTTGCAGCACAATTTGTGGTCTTTACCCCTAAGTTCCATTACATTGAAAGAAGCAAGTGTTAACATTTTACTCAAAATACTTCATCAGTTTTTTTTAAAAATACAGTACTTTAAAACAATTAAAATAAACCATGTTTATTTAAGGCCCATCAAACTACATTCATACTTAATTTTTCTTCTTCTTAGCAGGTGATGACCAAAATTCCAACTGTAGCATTATCCTCAACCTTCTGAGTTCAATTCAGATCTGTAAGTGAAAAGAACATCAGATCTACAGAAAAAAATAATTCTAATCATGCATAAAGGATCTTCCTACACTACTTGGAAAATCAATCCTTTTGAACTAAAGTTAAGGACACCAACCAGATTGTTTTCTCAGTTCCCATGTGTTTTCACTGTATCTCTATGATCTCCATGAGAACATCGCACGTTATGCAAGCTATTCTTTTTTCAATGTTTTAAATTAACTTGTTGATCTTAATTGCAGTTTAGGGTTCTTTCTTCTCCTAAAAAAGGGAAGAGCGGTACTAAATCAAATTCTCTGACTCAATCTGATCACAGGAGTGACACTCTAGTACATCACCAGCATAACTGACTCTGGCAAGAACTGCGATTCCGAGATAAAACACATAAACAAAACAAACATAAATACAAACAGAACAAAACCAACAAGAACACATAAACCTAAACAAAATTTCCAAAATAACACAAACTCTTTTCATGACCATTGTCTTTAGTGTTTTCCCCAACTCAACTGCTTAGTCACAGCTCCAGAAATCTGTCCTCTTTTCAGACTAAGGAAAGGCTTAACTCTGTGGCGCTTGGTATTCAAGTGTTCCCTTTGTTTCAATTCCTTGCCTTCAACCCCAGCTCAGCCGTGACTACCTTCAGGTCTCATAGAACATCCTATGCAACTGGTGCATTTTACATTCTCACCACAGAAAGTAACTTGTCAATTGTACCTCCACACTATTAATTGAGCCATAAGGGATCTCTGGCAAAACTGAACAAAATGTTGAGAGACAGAGGACAGCATTTCTATGAAATTTGTTGTCAGCATTACAAACGACCTATGTACTACAAAGATATCATTACATAGACATCTATTTAAAAGACATGTAATTACTGGATTCCTTCTTTGCATATAACCATTTTCTACTTTCTGATTTACAACTGATTTATAAAGCCCGGGTCCACTTTTTCAAATAAAACTGCCTTGTTTTCTTCAGCCACAATTGAACTGACATCTTTAAGATGTTCACTTTAACCTTTACATAATTGGTAACTCCAAATACATAAGAGACAATGACAGAAGCATCAGAAATATCTAAAAAAAAAAAAAATGTAAAACTTTTAGAGCCTCTGAAAAATGATAGCAAAACTGGGAAGAGAAAAAATGAAAAAACATTGAATGATATTGCACCACAACTTTTCTAATCCTTTTTCACCTCCTGTTTCTGGTGTGCTTTAAAATGGGTACAAGATCAGTAGATTACTGGGCTTCCCTGGTGGCTCAGAGGGTAAAATGTCTGCCTGCAATGCTGGAGACCCGGTTTCTATACCTGGGTCAGGAAGATCCCCTGGAGAACGAAATGGCAACCCACTCCAGTATTCTTGCCTGGAGAACCCCACTGACATGGACAGAGGAGCCTAGTAGGCTATAGTCCACAAGCTTGCAAAGAGTCGGACACGACTGAGCGACTTCACTTTCACATCAGTAGAGTATTATCATGTGTTTAAAAATCTGCAACAATCTGGTAAAAAAAAATAATCTGGTAAAATTGTCTGCATTAAAGGTACATATCCAGCTGTTCTAATTCATGGTGTGAGTAAGCTTAAAGTGCCCTGGGTTTTCATGGTTATTTGTGGCCCTGACATGCAGGCTGCTGATCATTCTTTTCCAACCAGGAATTGAACCCGTGATCCATACAGTGGATGCTGAAAATCTTAAAATACTAGACCACCAGGGCAGTGCTTTGGTTTCATTTCCTAGATGATCTGAAAATCCATCAAAGTACAGTACGGACTGGTATGAACACAATAGATGCGAAAGACTGACTAGCAACTAGTAAACTGTATAATGTAGGTGAACGTGTGATTGCTCACTTCCACTTAAAATTCAGTTTCTCTCAGTGTCTGAAAACGCTCTTAATAAGGATGTTGGTAAATGAAAGATCTTGAAATCTGTTTCCGAGGGCAGTGATCCGGTTTAGACTTCCTAAAATGTGCTCCTGGAATTCTGAACTTCTACCTTGGTGTTCAAACACTCATTGATGTTTTTGCACGTTTGGTTTCTACAGTACATTTTTACCACAGAAGTACCAAAAGAAGAAGAAGTCTAACAGGCCTTACAAGAGTATAAGCCATACTGTCATTCCAATTACTCGATGGGCCTGTCTCAAAAGTCAAGAGATACAAATCAATAAAACTTTCACTTAAATACATTCATAGCAGAACAGTGAGACATGGAGGAGTCTTATCATCACTAATTCCTTACCAAGATAAACAACCATTTCCCACAAACTCCAAACCAAAACTTTGTCCTAGAGTGATACAGGACAATTAATGTGACCTCTAAATACACGGGCAACAAAACAGGCCTTCATTTTAAGAATGCTTTGCAGTGAACTAAAATTCCAGTGCTTCAGCAAGCTGGCTTCAACATGCTTTACTTCTATTAATGTACCAGCCTTGTGAGGCAATACACTTTAAACCTGTCTGCTAAACTTCTTAATACTATCACTGTACACCCCCTTGCTTAATAAAGGCTCATTATGGAGTGCCCACTGTCAAACCTAACTGATTTAAAAGACAAACAAACAAGGATCCAAAGAACTATAAAGTTTTTGAAAATTTAAAAAGGTTGCCATGGTGGATTCTGAATATTAAGGAATATTCAAACTCACGGATACATAGGCCTCAATATATATTCACGTGTTCAACCTTCTGAGACCTAAAACGGTAAAAGATCTGACTACTTTCATGTACAAAACATTAAAAAGCATACACACACACGGTTCAGCCTTGACTTACACCTCAGGGTCTTCACCCTCAGCTGCAGGGTCCTTAAACTGGATTTCATCATCATCTTCAGTTTCAAAGGTATCTGTGTCACTAAGTTCCACTAAAAATACAATAAGAGCATACGCTTAAAAATATAAAATCAAGGTGTTACTAGATTAATTGCCTATTTAAAGAAACAATACTGGATTACTACTAAAACACTGAAGTGTACAACAGACTGCTTGTAATCAAACTTCGATTCAACAGTTTCATTCCAAGAAAAATCTTCCCAACTGCAAACACATCACAGAGAACAAACTCACAATGAAACTGCTAAAAGAAGTTCACTGCCAAGTAAGTATTGATCTGATTCCCAATTATCTTAGTATTTCTTAAACGACCTAATTGTCATCAGAATCTTCACTCTTACTTAAAACCACATAACTTGATAATAAAATGCACTCTAATAGAGTAAGTAAAATTGCTATCATGTCCAAAATGTGCGTTTAGTGCACTTCCTCTTTTTGGTTACTAGAAGTATTTTCATCTTTCCAAGCTTACTAGAGGAATACTTTTGTCTTTAAAAAATAAAAGGGATATCTTTTAAAAGCACTCTCCACAAAACGCCACAACAGTACTCTGTATACGAAGAAAAACTGAATACTCCTCCACAAAAATCAATACCAGTACCATAACTGTTGTCATCGAGTAGCTGAAACCAGCTATATAATCTCTTAAGCATTGTTAAGAGGCATTCCTTTAACAACTCGTATGTATAAGTCTAGAGCCCGTAAATTTTTCATTCCCCACCAAAAGAATATACTGCAGGAAGATAATCCATTACTAAGTTCTTAATATACTGAAGTATTTAACACATAGTTAAAGAGGATTGAAGCATATTTGTAAAAATACATAAAGAGAGAGAATCCTGAAACAACTGCTTCACCTAAACACTAATTAGCAAATGCTATGAGAAGACAGGGAAATGTAAAATCTTTGATAATAACTACCATATTCTGGAAGCTCTCCATAAGCCTTCAGACTTCTAGCTTCATCTGCACTGTACTTTAAGATTACATCTGCTCTGTTATCCTTGGAGAAGAACAAGGAAGGATCAAAATTGGTTATGCAAAGAATCATCAGCTGTCTCATAAATTACTTTCAGATAAACACACTTATGTGAAACCTCACCATTCTCTCACCTTCCTTCTATCATCCGCACACACGCGCACACACACACACACACAAGTCCTCGTGATGAAGTCTGCATGCATGACCAAATAAAATATAGACTAGGAAAATGATGTATATAATGCACTGAATCAAAAGTACGAAAAGGAAACACGGCGGCGGGGCGGGGTGGGGGGGGGGGAGTGCTGTGGCACTACTGTCCTTGTTCACTCTCTAACACTGTAGTTCTAAGTGAAGATGGTATTGTTACCCAAGAGAAACCTTTCTATCACCCACAGTTCTTAGAGTATCTTACTGATTTGCATTGTTTGTGGTGATTTAAAAAGATACCTATATTCTCCTAAAACCTGACAGGCTTGGAGTGAAGTCCTTGTGTGTTTATAAAGCTCTTCTGTGTGCTTCTGATGCAAATATGCCTGTGAAGTACTGCCCTAACAAAGTTCACTTTTCTCCATTTTAAAGACGCCCAGTCACTGACAGAGCAAACAATTCTGAATGCTTACAATTAACCTAGAAAAGGCCTAAAGAAAGGCAACTGAAAATATCACAGTCATAAAACTGCAGTGTAGTAGAAAGCAACACTTCTCAAACTATAATGTGCACAAAAAAACATGTAGGTATTGTGTTAAAAGTCTCAGTGCAACTCAGTAGGGAAGAGATTAGCTAATAACGTACTAAGATACTTCCACAGAGTGGGGGTGCTGCTATTATCTTTACAATATGATTTCAGTAACAAGGGTTTGCAATTATCCACAGCAGATTAAAAATCAGAAGAGCTGTTTGTGGCTATCACTTTGAAGTCAGTACCTCAATCCCTTATAGGATTAATATAATTGTGGTTACACTGCCCGTGAAACAAAGAATTAAACTGGGAACTAACAATTTTTCCATTCCTTTCCGGGGTTATATGTAGTTCAACTAAAATAAATGCACATGAAAATGATGCACATTTACAGAGTCTATATTTTTACTCAGCACATATGAAAAATGGAAAGGTTATAAATGGATGATCCAGATCAGAAAAACATACAAAGGAAAAAAATTCAGTAAAGTTTCAGGATATAAAATCAATATGCAAAAGTCAGTTATAGTAGTAATGTGTCCATACTACGCAAAGTAATGTACAGATTCCATGCGATTCCCATAGAAATTCAAGTAGCAGTTATTTTCAGAGACAAAGCTATATGGAACCGCAAACAATCCTAACCACCAAAGCAACCTGGAGGAAGAATAAAGCTGGAGGACACACACTTCCTGCTTTCCAAACACAACTGTCCCAACAATATGTCTCCGGCATTTCACCAGTAATATGGACTCTTGGGACAAAACTCATCACTCAGAAATAAAATTTTTCAAAGACAATCAAAACCCATGAAGGGAACCAAGATCTCAGTATAGAAAAGACATCCTCTCCAATAAACAGTACTGGGAAAACAATACTTAACATATAGTGGACGCCTTTCTTACACCACAAACTGCCTGAAATTACCCTGAAGTAGATCAGAAATTTAAACACAGGCCTGAAACCCTCAAACTACTGGCAAGAGAACGCAGTGCAAAACTACCAAGTGCCGCTCTTGCTCTTTGCTTTTTGTATACGACACCAAAGCCATAAGCAACACAAGCAAAACCTACTCAGTGGAACTACATCACACTAAATCACTTTTGCACAGAAAAGCAAATTGTCAACAACAACTACAAAAAGACAGTGTACTAGATCGGTAAAAATATTTGCAAATGTTATGACCAATGAGGGGATAACATCCAATGCAGATAAATCCTGCCATCTGGAGCAACTAGGATGAAACCGGAGGGTAGTGTGCTAAGAGAAACAAGTCACACAGAGAAGGCAAACACTGTAGGACCTCACTTATATGTGGAATCAAGACTGAAGACACACTAATCAAAGTTCAGGGATGCTCCTAACCTCTCAGCTTCGAGTCACCTGGATTTTCTGCACGAGCCTGAAATGAAGAGCTATCAGTCGCCTGGCTTAGTATCAAAGGTATACCACTGCAAGCACAGGGCCTGAATGCAGAGGATGAGAGGCCTGCTGGTTTTTAATGAAACCTCAAACACGGGCTGTCTGTGATGTCATAAAGAAGCATCCAGTGGCCACAGGCAAGGAAAAGATTCATGCCTTACACAATCTGTTTCAGAAATCACTCAACAAACAATGGCAAGAAAAAAGCCCTGGGAGAAGAAATCGGATCTCCCGTCTCACCATGTTATATTTGCACTTTTGAGTTTTCAACAAAAACAGAAACAAGAACAAACATGGGACGTACAAAGAAAAAGGAAAATGTGTTCGCTCACATACCAGAAAATACGTAGGCAATACAAAGCATGACTGAGAAAGCCTACAAGCTGGACTTAACAGAGACATTACCTCGGGTAGCATGTGTGAAAAGAAGACAAGAAACAGTGTGCATAATGTCGTTTTAATTGTGAAGAATATTTCACTAGAGAATCAAGACAAACTTATTCTTTAAAAGAAAACTAGTGGAGATAAAAAAGTCGCTTTAATCACTAATAGAATGATCACACCAAAAAAATCAACAGGGAAACAGAAGACTGAAATTTACAAATCAGCACATCTTAATTATTTACAGGAAACATGACTTGATAATAGAATAGAGAGAGAAACATGACCTGATAATAGAATTATTGCACTTAAAATTTAACTGGGCACATGTGATGGGTTTGACTTCTGTCTCACAAGTCTTAGTACAAACACTGAGGTCATAGCGGGCAACTAACAAGTAGCTTTTTAAGCATTCATCTCAGATTTATAACATACACTCTAAATGACCTAGTCTATGTCTTACCCTTCTCCTACAAGCCAAACCCCCCCCCCCTTGGAGATTAGAGGTTTTGCCTGACTTAATTGCATCATCTTACAGCAGTGATTTCTCAAACTGCGATTTGAGACCTTGAAATTTAAAAACTGCAACTGAGAACCCAACATAAATTACTAAATTTTTTTTAGTGAGTAATAATGCTAATGAAAATCACTCTCATATGCTACTGTTCTATTTCAGCAAAGGGTAGTTTACAAAAGTATTTAAAAAGCAAAATGGGCGGAGTCCTCTGGTGGTCCAATGACAAGGACTCAGGGCTTCCTCAGATGTATTCTGGGTTCAATCTCTGACTGGGGATCTAAGATCCCACGAGCTTCAGCGCCATCAAAAATTAAAGGAAAAGACAAGTGAAAGGAAAATGAATAATCTAGCTCTGTGAAATATATATCATAAAATATGAAGATACCTTCTCATTTTACTGCAGAATACTGAAAACGTCAGCCTGCACCAGAATCACTGAAAACCTAGCACAGAGGCCTGACTACACCTGGACTTTAAAGAAGGACAGAAGGATGAGCTCTAGTATTTATCCAAAATTATAAGAGAATATTTATTACTTATTATATTTAAAATAAAGAAAGAAACAACCAGTCTTCCCACAAAACACATGTACCGTCAGCCAGCCAGAATCCTATCATCTTAAACACTGTGGATCATAACAAATTTGGATGCCAGAAGGATGAGACTCATAACTGGCTAGAACAGGTCAAATGCATTTTATTGCATCATCTAGATACTGATATTAATGATTCTTAAATTCAAGATTATACACTTACACGTAATTCTTACCTGATAGTCTCGAAGACCAACCAATATAATATCTGAAGAATTTATCCAAACCTATAAAAGAAAACTCATGCTATATTGTATGTAAAATGCAAACAATAGT
This sequence comes from Dama dama, assembly GCF_033118175.1. Classification (NCBI taxonomy): domain Eukaryota; kingdom Metazoa; phylum Chordata; class Mammalia; order Artiodactyla; family Cervidae; genus Dama; species Dama dama. The sequence goes on from NC_083715.1 coordinate 13,676,342, forward strand.
GTTCAATGTAAAGCAATACTTAATACAAAAAATATAATTCATTCGGTCTGTGAGAAATATCTACTAATGAATTACAGCAAAACTACAGTTGAGTGTGTGTGTGTATGTGTGTGTGGTCTGTGTGTGTTGTGTGTGCATGTGCATGTATGTGTGTATTATCTGTGTGTGTGCTCATGCCTACGAGCATCTGAATGTACAAGAGCATAGTTCTTTGTCACGTGAATTACTTTTATTCACAAATCACTCTGGACATTTTCAGTTCTTTTCAACAAATGAAAATAAGTCATCTACACAAATACAGTCATCTAGTTACCAGTCGACGTCAATTCAGGTTCCCAAACCACTAACTGGAAGAGAATGACTCAAGAGAACAAAACTGATTTTTAATCCAAAAAAGTAGGGTTGAAGGAACTTTTAAACAATATGGTCAATCAACGTGCCAAAATTACTAAATAAGATGCTCTACCATGTTCCAATTTCAAATGTTCCTAACAACACATACAGCTGTTCCCACAAAGCAAAGTCTTACCCAGGACCAAATGTTAGGTTTAGTTAACAATTGGACTTCTGTTGTCTGAAAAATAATCTTCAGGTGTTTTATTTTTCTTGCTTTCTTTCTTTCTTTCTTTCACGGCTTACCATTTCCATTTGGTTCATACACGGACTCTGTCTGTTTCCGCAAGAGCAAACATTTCTGGCATAAGTCCAGTCTAGGTGTCACAAATCATTCTTTCTAAATCTAAGTCCTAGTATTAAAGTTATCAAGCATTTTCTAATTTTATGCGTTTATATTGCCATATAAATCACTATTCTTGAAGTCTTCAAGAATTCACCAAATTCAGTCACTTGGAAGCACAGATAAATGTTTTAAAGGTAAGCTTTGGACTAAAGGAAAATATACCTCCACACTGACCTTTTTTCTCAAGCTTCCTCGGATATGACATATCCTTGTCACACCGTCAAAGCACACTGCTTCCAACCGTGCATTTCCCAACATTTTGGTTACCTGGGCATACTCTTAGGAAGGGGCAGAAAAGAAAAAAGAAAAACAAAACCGTAACATACTGTCCAGTTTTCCTAAAAATGCAACACTTGTGATTAAGTTGGTAACTTCACTGTGAGTGCTAACTTTAGACCAAACCATAATTTAAAACAGAACAAAAGGTTCAAGTATGACAACAAATGAGAGCTGTCTCAGGGGACATATATTAATGTTATCCACAAAAATGGGAGAACTCTTAGGCTCTCAAGCAATGGCTACGGTCTCATTCAGCTAAACTGATGCACTTATCCTCTTGTTTTCTGAGCAAGTAAAAGTTGACAAAAGTGAAGCAGTTAATCCAAAATCACAAACGTTATTTCCACGAAAAGCTATCGCTACTGGGTATATTTAAGTCATCCACTAATTTGAGAAAATCAGTTCAGTCTTTGTCTTCACGACTGCATGCTCCACCTCTGCACACCAAAGTGGCTCACTTCAGACTGCGCCCTACATGCTGGCTTAGCAACCTCTCATGCTGCATATTTGCAAAATCTTGCCTCTCCTTTCCCTCATTAACTCTACTGATAAGCAACAGCAGGCTGATCACCAACGAACATTTGCTTGAGGACACACTGATGCTTATTCTAAAGTCCTTAATAGAGTATTTCAAGATAAAGCGTCAAATGCTTAAAGACAATTCTATCTAAGCATAGTCAAGAGGCCACCAGATTCTACTGTCAGTTGAAGACACTGACATAAGCATTAGCCAGCACGGGATGACGTCTTCTTGACTTTAAATGACAAACGCAGGCATCAGAATAGAGAAAGAAACAGGCAGTTAATATAAAGCAGGTACATTACTAAAGGTTTACTAAGGACAAACATCAAAGTGACAGCCACTGCAGCCACGATATTAAAGGCGACTGCTCCTGGACCTTTCAGGTATGATATAAATAAAGTCCCTGATGATTATACCGTGGAAGTGAGAAACAGATTTAAGGAACTAGATCTGATAGACAGAGTGCCAGATGAACTACAGACAGAGGTTCGTGACATTGTACAGGAGACAGGGAGCAAGACCATCCCCAAGAAAAAGAAATGCAAAAAATGCAAGATGGCTCTCGAGGAGGCCTTACAAACAGCTATGAAAAGAAGGGAAGTGAAAACAAAGGAGTAAAGGAAAGACATACCCATTTGAATGCAGAGTTCCAAACAATGGCAAGGAGAGATAAGAAAGCCTTCCTTGGCGACCAGTGCAAGCAAAGAGAGGAAAATAAAAGAATGGAAAAGATTTCTTCAGGACAATTAGAGATACCAAGGGAACGTGTCATGCAAAGATGGGCTCCAGAAAAGGCAGAAATGGTATGGACTTAACAGAAGCAGAAGATATTAAGAAGAGGTGGCAAGAATACACAGAAGTGCACAAAAATGATCTGCCCGACCCAGATAATCACCAAGGAGTGATCACTCACCTGGAGCCAGACATCTTGGAACGTGAAATCAAGCGGGCCTTAGAAGTATCACTACAGACAAAGCTAGTGGAGGTGATGGATTTCCAGCTGAGCTATTTCAAATCCTCAAAGATGATGCTGTGAAAGTGCTGCAGTCAATGTGCCAGCAAATTTGGAATACTCAGCAGGGGCAAGGGGACAGGAAACGTCAGTTTTCTTTCCAATCCCAAAGAAAGGCAACGCCAAAACCTCTCAAAGTACCGCACTGCTGTACTCATCTCATACGCTGGCAAAGTAATGCTCAAAATTCTACAAGCCAGGCTTCAACAATACATGAACTGTGAACTTCCAGATGTTCAAACCTGGTTTTCTAAAGGCAGAGGAACGGAGATCAAATTGCCAACATCCACTGGATCATGGAAAAAGCAAGAGAGTTCCAGAAAAACATCTATTTCTGCTTTACTGACTATGCCAGAGCCTTTGACTGTGCAGATCACAATAAACTGTGCACAATTCAAAAACGTTGGGAATACCAGCCCACCTGACCTGCCTCTTGAGAAATCTGTATGCAAGTCAGGAAGCAACAGTTACTGGTGGATGTGGAACAACAGACTGGTTCCAAGTAGGAAATGGAGCATATCTAGGCTGCACATTGTCAACCTGCCTATTTAACTTCTATGCAGAGTACATCACGAGAAATGCTGGGCTGGATGAAGCACAAGGTGGAATCAAGACTGCCGGCAAAAATTCAATAATCTCAGATACGCAGATGACAGCACCCTTGAGGAAAGATCCTCTTTATGAGAGTGAAAGAAGAGAGGGAAAAAGTTGGCTTAAAGCTAAACATTCTGAAAACAAAGATCATGGCTTGCGGTGCCATCACTTCATGGCAAATACATAAGGAAGAGTGGAAACAGTGGCTGACTTTAGTTTCGGGGCCTTGAAAGCCACTGCAGATGGTGACCATAAGCATGACATAAAAAGACGCTTGGATGGAAAGTTACAACCAAACTATACAGCATATTGAAAAGCAGAGACATTCCTTTGCCAACAAAGGTGCATCTAGGCAAAGGCTATGGTTTTTCCAGCAGTCATGTATGGATGTGTGAGACAGGACGGTAAAGAAAGCTGAGTGCTGAAGAACTGATGCTCTTGAACTGTGCTGTTGGAGGAGACTCTTGAGAGTCACTTGGACTGCAAGGAGATCCAACCAGTCCATACTAAAGGAGATCAGTCCTGGGTGTTCATTGGAAGGACTGATCTTGAAGCTGAAACTCCAATACTTTGGCCACCTGATGTGACGAGTTGACTCTTTCGCAAAGACCCTGATGCTGGCAAAGATTGAGGACGGGAGGAGAAGGGAACAAGAGAGGATGAGCTGGTTGGATGGCATCACTGACTCAAGGGACATGAGTCTGGCTAAACTCCAGGAGTTGCTGATGGACAGGGAGGCCTGGCTTGCTGTAGTCCACGGCGTTGCAAAGAGTTGGAAATGACTGAGCGACTGAACTGAACTGAACTGCTCCTTGGAAGAAAAGCGATGACAACTCTAGACAGCATGTTAAAAGGCAGAGATATTACTTTGATGACAACGCTCTGTACCGTCAAAGCTCTAGTTCTTCCAGTAGCCATGTATGGATGTGCGAGTTGGGACCATGAAGAGGGCTGAACGCCAAAGAGTTGAAGTGTATCAACTGTAGCGCTGGAGAAGACTCTTCAGAGTCCCTTGGGCAGCAAGGAAATCAAATCAGTCAATCCTAAAGGAGATCAACCCTGAATATTCACTGCAAGGACTGCTGCTGAAGCTCCAATACTTTGGCCACCTGATGCAAAGAGTCGACTGCAAGGAGAAGACCCTGATGTGGGAGGGAAAGCAGGAGGGGAAGAGAACAGGACAACAGAAGATGAGACGGTTGGATGGTATCACAGGATTCAAGGGATAAGCGTCTGAGCGAATGCAAGGGTATGGTAAGGACAGGGAACCCAGGTGTACTGCCGTTCACGGGGTCCCGCAAGGGTCACAGACATGGCTTAGTGACTGAGAAACAACTCCCCCAAAGAGATTCTTGTCTCATCTGTCATTATCCTGAAAGGTAAATGGGATTCCAACTATGGACAGTCCCTTGCATCACAGGCCATGAACCCAGCTCAGTACTCAGGGCTGCTACACAGGAGAAAAGAACAAAGAAAAGATAATGATAATTTAAAGACTGGCCCTGAAACACACTTCTAACGTAAGGAAAAAATATGAAGGTCAAAGACCAGATTATCTTTAGAAACACATCATGTTTCAAATAATCAATAAAAATATTTGTGTTTGTTCCTGAGCGTGTGTGTGTGTGTGTGTGTGTGTGTGTGTGTTTAGTGACTTGCACTATGCAGGAATAACTACATGGCTTTGTTATGAAGTGCTGGAAATGACTGAAACAAATGGACAAATGTTTATGGTGGTTATATATACACCAGCTCAACAACAGAGAATAGAATTTTCAATTGAGAGAAAGGTATGCACAAGAACTGAACAATATGCTAACTTCAATTCATTTCAACATCCACATATGGCTCCTGGCTATTCCTGAACAGGGGTTTGCCCAGTGGCTCAGCCATGAAGAATCCACCTGCAAACGCAAGAGACAAAGGAGACAACGCACTAGACTTCCGGGCCAGGATGAGCCTGTGGAGAAGCAAATGGCAACATACTCCAGTATTCTTGCCTGGAGAATCCTGTGGACACAGGAGCCAGGTGGGCTACAGTCCCCGAGATCTCAAAAGAGTCAGATGTGACTAAGCGCAAGCACTGGGGCTAGAACCGAGTACCTACCAAGTGACAGTATAATGCTAAGGTTAAATTTCCTGTGACCATGCTACTGGAGTTACATAGGAGAAAGGCTTCGCTCTTACGAGATGGAATATTTAGGGCTAAAGTCCATAACTGTATGTAACGAGACCCGCCTAGAAGAAAGTTTAATATGTTAGGAGGACTTTGACAAAGGAGGCAAGAATATACAGTGGAAAAAAGACAACCTCTTTTAACAAGTGGTGCTGGGAAAACTGGTCAACCACTTGTAAAAGAATGAAACGAGAACACCTTCTAACACCATACACAAAACTAAACTCCAATGCAGTAAGGATCTAAATGTAAGACCAGAAACTATAAAACTCCCAGAGGAGAACATAGGCAAAACACGCTCCGACATAAATCACAGCAGGATCCTCTATGACCCACCTCCCAGAATATTGGAAATAAAAGCAAAAAGAAACAAACGGGACCTAATGAAACTTAAAAGCTTTTGCACAACAAAGGAAACTATCAGCAAGGTGAAAAGACAGCCCTCAGATTGGGAGAAAATAATAGCAAACGAAGCAACAGACAAAGGATTAATCTCAGAAATATACAAGCAACTCCTGCAGCTCAATTCCAGAAAAATAAATGACCCAATCAACAAATGGGCCAAAGAACTAAACAGACATTTCTCCAAAGAAGACATACAGATGGCTAACAAACACATGAGAAGATGCTCAACATCACTCATTATCAGAGAAATGCAAATCAAAACCACAACGAGGTACCATTACACGCCAGTCAGGATGGCTGCTATCCAAAAGTCTACAAGCAATAAATGCTGGAGAGGGTGTGGAGAAAAGGGAACCCTCTTACACTGCTGGTGGGAATGCAAACTAGTACAGACACTATGGAGAACAGTGTGGAGATGTCTTTAAAAACTGGAAATAGAACTGCCATATGACCCAGCAATCCCACTTCTGGACATACACACGGAGGGAACCAGATCTCAAAGAGACACATGCACCCCAGGGTTCATCGCAGCGCTGTTTATAATAGCCAGGACATGGAAGCAACCCAGATGTCCATCAGCAGAGGAATGGATAAGGAAGCTGTGGTACATATACACCATGGAATATTACTCAGCCATTAAAAAGAATTCATTTGAATCAGTTCTAATGAGATGGATGAAACTGGAGCCCATTATACAGAGTGAAGAAAGCCAGAAAGATAAAGACCAATACAGTATACTAATGCATATATATGGAATTTAGAAAGCTGGTAACCATAACCCTACATGCAACACAGAAAGAGAGACACAGATGTACAGAACAGGCTTTTGGACTCTGTGCGAGAAGGCGAGGGTGGGATGTTTTGAGAGAACAGCATCGAAACATGTATACTATCAAGGGTCAAACAGATCACCAGCCCAGGTTGGATGCATGAGACAAGTGCTCGGGCCTGGTGCACTGGGAAGACCCAGAGGGATCGGGTGGAGAGAGAGGTGGGAGGGGGGGTTGGGGTGGGGGAATACATGTATATCCATGGCTGATTCATGCCAATGTATGGCAAACACCACTACAATACTGTAAAGTAATTAGCCTCCAACTAATAAAAATAAATGAAAAAAACAAACAAACAAACAAACAAACAAAATGGTAGGAGGAAAATGTGCATGTTCCAAAAGAAAGAATAGAAGAAAGCACTGAAAATTAGTGAGTCTAAGTTATAAACAAAATATGGGAGTTGCACTCATATTTCATCTCCTCTGTGGGCTTAGCTAAATATGAAAGGGGAAAAAGTAAGTGCTTCAGTCAGTTATTTTACTCTTATTTTAGTCTGCACTTACTCAAGTAAGAGAGAGTCAACTATTCTGTTACTTTATTAAATATGATCATGCACTAGTGACATTGGAGTACTGAGGGGCTGAGGTCTTGGCATGGATTTCTCATAGTCTACTGAAAAATGAGTGCAAAAGTAGGCGATTTTCAATGTTGGCAGCCAGGCTTACTCTGCTCCAAACACTACAATTCACTGTCATTTATACCATGGTTATCCACAGAATAAAAACAGGACACCTTGTTTACAGAAATGCCACATTGTAAACCTGCATGAGAAAACAAATAGTGTACAATAAATTAATACAGAAATTATGGAGAAATATAGGGCACTGTAAATGGGGAAAAGATGGAGATACGAGGGGCTTCCGTCGTGGCTCAGGGGTAGGGAATCCACCTGCCAATACAGCAGACACTGGTCTGACCCCTGGTCCAGGATGAACTCACATGCCTCCCAAAGACTGAGCCCCTGTGCCACAGCTATTGCGCCTGTGCTCTACAGCCTAGAAGCTGCAACTACTGAGCCCATGCACTGCAACTACTGAAGCCTGGTCTCCCAAGAGCCTCTGCTCCACAAGTGGAGAGGGCACCCCGATGGGAAGCTCGTGCATTGCAGCTACAGAGCAGCCCCTGCTGTCCTCATCGAAAGAAAAGCCCATGCGCAGTAAAGAAGGCCCAGCACAGCAAAAAAAAAAAACAAAAAGAAAAACACATAAGCAGATAAAAATCATTTAGATGAAGAAAAACAAGGGAGTTATCAGACAACTCCTCAGCATTATGACTAAGACATGTTTCAGATCAAACTGTGAAATTCACATTACTAGAAAAGGTATAAGTAAAGAATTCTTACCTTGTCCATCTTCTTTAAAGACTAGGTCTCTATTTTTATATTCATTCTCCTTCTTACCCTTACGCTTGTTTCTGCCTCCTTTACCTAAGTGATTAAAAAGTGAATAAAAATTGAAATCTAATCATCTGTATAATAGTTTACAAACTCAACTGTAAAACAAACGAACATAAGCTTTGAAACTTTACAAAAACACAGGGGAACAAACAGGTTATCATTTAAATAGCAGGAAAATATTAACAGACCTCAAAAGAGATTTACAATTTAACCTAACTTGCTTACCGATTAGCCGCTTACCAATTGCCAATGACGTTCTTCTAAATCGCTTAACAGCTAATATCAACCACATAACACATTACCAGAGATAACCATTAGCATTTTTATTATCCATGCTTTCCAATTAAACCTGGATTCTATACATTCTCTTCCACAATTTACTTTCCAATTAATAAACCAAGACTACTCCATATATCTGTAAAGGAATGGAAACTGAAAAATCATATGTAGAAACTTCTTCAGTTTGGCATGAGCGTTAGCAGCTGGTTTAAAAGTCCCACAGAAGGAAGACGGGAGCCACCCAAGGCTGGACTGAAGATAACATTAACAAAAATGTATTGAACATCTATTAAGCACCAAGCTGTACTAAGTCAGCATTCATAAAGTCAGTCCTATTCTCTTCAGGATACACAACCCAATGTGGGCATCTGAAACTTCATTCCTAAAAACAGAGGAGGAAACAAGGACTGTTTCTCTTGTTACAAATGCACACTTATTTGTAAGCTAAAAGTGAATTAAATAGATTAGAAAAAAACAAGTAGAAGTGGTTTGTAATTTACCTAACACATTATGAAAAAGAGGTTTCTAGAGTTTGCCTGGATAGTTAGCAGGAAAACATTTGCTTGCTAGAGAAAGGCTGTGCCAGTTGGTTTGGGGAATGTAGAGAGCACTGAACTCAAAGGTGAAAAATTTGACCCAATGTGGCAAACCTTAAGGAAGCCTTGAGAGCTAACATGAAGTGTCAGGAATGAATAATGAAGAGAGGTTTGCTTCTCGTGTAATGTGAAATGTGGTGCTACTCTGAAGGAGATATTCTCACTCCTAGCAGTTCCAGTTTGCCAGGAGGCATTACAAGAATATTAAACATGACACAAGAACAACTCAGGTCTCTAAAAAGGAGAATTCAAGGACTGACTGTCCCAGGGCTCTGCTTCAGTTAGCTTAGAAGTACCGTTTTGGAAGTTACAAGCAGAAGTACTGTCAAATCTGGTTATTTGTGAACTGTCTGACTCAGAATAAAGACAAATAGAAATACACAGTGCCAGCATCTATTTTACTGGATAAGAAGGCTGAACACGTTGGGATATGTGTGCGTTCTAAAGAAGGTTAAGGTTTGTGACAGGCAGAAGAAAGTAAACTGGCAGACATGAACCTAAACGTGCAACAGCGTTTTGCCTCCGTGTTTGCAAAGCAGTCTTTTCACCAGTAGTCAACCGCGCACAAAGTAAACTACTGACAAGTATTTACTAGACCCAAAGAGAGAATCAGTGTGTCACAAACAACAGCTAAGGAGAGTCTTCGGAAGGGATGAAGGCCTCAGGGACGAAGCCTCAGCTGCCCGAAAGTAGCCTTCTGCCAGTTTACTAACGGCCTGCAGTTAAACTGGCATGAATCCAAAACTAATCGTATTTTCAGCTCCGTGTAAAACTGACAAAAGCGGAGAGGAAATTATCCCGCTCTGTCTACAGAGCGGGAGGAAGCAGGAGCCGCTTCCTAGCTCCTCTGTGGACTGTGGAGTCCGCTCAAAGACCTCAGCCAACCACACGACGGAGAAACTACCACTGACCGCGGCAGAGCAGACCCTGGTGCCGGGAAGCCGAGTCATTACCTTTATTCTTGGGCATAGCTGCAACGGCAGGCTCACTGTTTCCAAGCAGCTTCCGGTGCCGCTGCCGCTGGCAGGTAATCCTCCGAGGTTTCCAAGGAGCTAACCTACACACTCCGACTTGAGAACTTGCGCGAGAAATCGGAGCGCAGCCACGCCTAGCAGCAGCAAAATGGCGACCCAGCCAGTGTCACGTGGTTAACGTCACTTTCCCCGCCTCTGACGCTATGGGCCTATCCTCCAAGCACAGTCTCTTCCGCCCTACGGAGCACGTGTAGTCCAAACCCACTGACTTCCTGGCACTCAACAATGTGAGGGACGCTGTGACAGATTGCAGTAGACAGGTATAGATTTTTGGAGAACACTGCGCTGAGCGAGATGTGTCAATATAGTGGAGACCGCATGCATTTCCCCAACTAGAAAGGGCTTGAGCTGACTCAAACTACTGAGTAGACTTTTGCTATTTTGTAATAAGTGCTCTTGACCATTTGCTCTCTGATCGTTTCTTTGTTTGAATTGTATGTGTTGTCTTCCTTCTTGGAGAAACAAATTCCACCAGGAGGCTTCTGTTAGAAATATGGTACATAGTACACTGGTGGAAGAATTAAAGAGAAAGGGTATAGATGTCTCTCAAAAGATTGAGCCCAGGATCATTACAGACCCCTCTTAGGTCCACCAAGATTGGTGTATCCAGATGTCGTATCCAGTGTCAGATGGGTAGAATAAAGTTTAAAGTTAGTGTAAACAAACAAAATAAATGGATAAAGAATAAAATTTAGAAATATCAAAAACTTTCTCTTCAGAAATGTTCAGGATTGTTTTTCATAGTGATGGAAGTGATGGATAGTTTCACCTATTTTAAGTATGAGGAAACATTCGGGACTACGTGTTACTTCACTTGAACTAATTTATGCAAGACGCCCTACCTTTTGACGTGAGAAACCACTATTGTCCATGTGCTTTAACCACTAAAGAAAAGTCACTCTTGATCGACTTAAGGAAAGACGTCAAAATCTACTGCAGTTGTCCATCAGCAGTGCATGCTTGAGAAACTCCGGATGGGAAAAACATGATGAAGCATTTCTGTGCTTGGGTCTATGGGTCCCTAGATGGTTAAGATGAATATGGGAATGGAAACTTTAGTGATTCCACATGCTTGCCTAGAGAAACGCTACAGTCTCTTGCTTTCAATCCTTGTTTGTTTGGCGTGTTTTTTTTTTTTTTTTTTCTTTGTGATTATCAGGAATGTTTACGAAAGTTATGTGTTTCACTACATATAGTTTCTGCGTTAAAGAAGGTTGTATATGTACTGGCTCTGCCCCTGCGTCTGCCTCTAAGCCTCCTCTCAAAACTGTGTGAAAGACCATTTCCAGCCTGTGGTCTTCAAGTTTCCTGAACTTATGATTTTCTATTTATACTATTAATTATTTATGATATTTTATCAACAATACTATGATTTCCCTCACTTTTGCTTTTTGTTTTGCCTCAAGGTCAAAACGGTGTATGGAAAGTTGGTTTCCTTCAATCATGCCCTATAATCAATGAGCCCACATAGCAAGGATTGACAATTGATACTTTTTAGCAGAATTGAGGGCTTCCCTGGTAGCTCAACCAGTAAAGAATCCACTGCAATGGCAGGACACCCCAGTTTGTTTCCCAAGGTTGAAAGATCCTCTGGAGGAGGCATAGGCTACCCACTCCAGTATTCTTGTGCTTCCTTCATGGCTCAGATGGGAAACGATCTGACTGCAATGCGGTCAACCTGTCTTCCGCCCCTGGGTTGGGCAGATCCCTCGAAGAGGGCGGAGCAACCCACTCCAGTATTCTGGCCTGGAGACTACCTGTGGACACAGGAGCTTGACGGACAAGAGTCTATGATGTCACAAAGAATCAGACACAACTGCAAAACTAAGCATACTAGAAACCAAAATTTATTTTTGTAAGAAAAGTGCTTGAAAAGCTTGATATATGGAGGTCTGACTAAGAAAGTGTATTTGACCCTGAAAAAAATTCAAAAAGCAATGAACTTTTACTCCTCTCTTGTCTATAGAACCCTAGGACAACTGGAGTGTCTGTTCCCCTTTCAGAGGCAAGTTGTTCTGGTAGAATATGTTAAAAGATTAAACAAACAACATATTCCTAGTGACATGCTGCTTTCACCAATGAAGCAATGTGGAATTCAAGATCAGTACCAAAGCAAGAGCAAAACTGCTGTCAGCTGCAGTTGTAAGACATGACCTCCAAAGAGAACTACATACGTGCATATAAATGACTGACTGAATTATCTTCCAGTACACTATAAAACTACACAGACAGTATTATAAAGGATTTTGCTTTTCCAGTCAATAGTACAGGAGTGTCTTTGAGTTACTGATAGCTTTAATAACCAAAAGCAGTGACCACTTTTCAGACGTTCCATCCAAAGTCATTTGAACAAAGCTGTCAACTTGTCCCCCTTACTAAAAGCCACATGTTGATAGTAGTAGTGGTAATTAGTCACTAAGTCAAGTCCACCTCATTTTTACCTCCATGGACCATACACCACCAGGCTCCTCTGTCCCTTGGATTTCCCACACAAGAATAATGAAGTGGGTTGCCATTCCCTTCTCCAGAGGATCTATCTTCCCCACCCAAGGTTTTCCTAACCCTGGGTCACCTACATTGGCAGGTGGATTCTTTATCTTGTCTTTCATGTATGCTAGATCAAACTTCTGTCAAGACTGGGCTTGTTCAGGACTTCCTTAGTGATCCAGTATCTTAGAGTCGCTTCTCCATGCAGGGGATGTGGGTTATATTGCTGGTCTGGGAAAATTCCACCTGCTGAAGAGTAACTAGGCTCATGGGTCACAACTAAGGAGTCCATGCCCCACAACAAATGAGCTCATGTGCTGGAAATAGAGCCAGTGCTCTGCAACAAGAGAAGCCACCACATGAAGAAGGCTGTGCCTCACTTGCCACAGCTAGAGAAAGCCCTTGGGCAGCAATGAAGACTAGGCACTGCAAAGAAAAAATGAATACAAATTAAAAAAATAATACTGATACAAAAACTGAAACCTTAGAGAAAGACTGAGTCTGTGGAAAATAGAAGTGTAGTTATATATACATAGTAACAAGCAAATATTCTTTAATGTTGAAAAGACATAAAATAGGTATTCTTCCACACATGATGAAATAATACTCATTAGTATGAATTTATCAGAAAATAAAAATGGGCAATAGTTCCACCAGGAGAAGAGGTCAAGACATCCCAAGCATCAGTGTTCTAATTTGTGTTTTGAATATCTCAACCTAGGAATCATCATGTCACTCATGTAATTCATATATATATATATATATATATATATATATATATACACACACACATATAAAATAATTCATATATACATCCCCTTTAGCCCCTAAGCTCTCTGTTCTGCAGCTATGAGCATATTCTCTTTATATTTCCTTTGAAGCCACCTGGACTTTCTTTTTTTATTTTCTAAAAGATGATATACGTTTTCCTTGTTATAATTTCTGAGGAGACTTCTCCTTCTACACAGACACTAAGAAAATTTTAACATATTTTCCGTTAATAGAATTCATGCTTCCTCTGCCCTAACCATGTTTACCATTCATGTGCACTGCATTTGTTTCAGCAGGCTCTTTAGCACTATCATCTTGAAGCTCTTTTTGCCTTTCTTTAATTTGGTTATAAAGCTCACAAATTTGAAGAGCACATTAACACCTCTTCTCTAACGTGCCCTGCTAGAGTTTGGTGAGCTCTTGGTGAGTTTCAGGGTTTCACTTGCAAAGCCCTGCATTACTCTTGGGGCTGTAGAATCTTCTGAAACTGAAGGAGAGACTACAAGTATTCCAGACTACTTTGATTATGACATATTTATCTAAAGAATTAAACAGTTTTTGCCTTCCCCCCAGAAAACCTTGCCCCTAACTCCTAATGTTCTTACTGATTTTATTGTGGCAATCTGGTAGAACTGACATTTCTCAGTGCTCCCTAATTTCATCAGTAAGCTTTTCTGAGATGAGAACACGTTAGAATTAGTTTTTAAATTAGTCCTAGCAACAGCAATCAGAGAAAAAAGAAGTAAAAGGAATACAGACTGGGGAGGGAACAAAAAAGAAAAAAAAAAAGAAAAACACACCTCTAACTGTTAGCAGATGTCATGACCCTCCAAAGAGAACACTAAGGATGCATGCAGAAAATTACTTGAGCTAATCAAGGAATAGAACAGTTGCAGGATACAAGGTTAATACTCAGGAATCCCTTGCATTCCTATACATTAACAATGAAAATTGAGAACGAGAACTTAAAGAAAGAATCCCATTCAGTATCCAATGAAGAGAATAAAATATTTAGGAATATATTTCCCTAAAACGAAACCAAGGATCTGGTAGAGAAAACTCAAAACCCATGTTGAAAGAAATCAAACATGGCACAAATAGATGAAGAAATGTACCATGTTCTTGGATCGGAAAAATCAATACAGTGACAATCAGTATACAACCCAACGTGATCTGTTGGTACATTCAGTCACCATAGGTACTCTTAGATTCAACCGTGGAATCCCTATCCAACCACCAATGGTGTGTTTCACTGACCCAGAACAAATAATTTCACAATGTGTGTGGAAACACAAAAGACCTCCAATGAGCAAAGCAATCTTCAGAAACAATGGAAATGGAGGACCTGGCCTTCCTGACTTCAGAACTATATTACAAAGCTACAGTCATCCAGACAGCAAGGTACTGGCCCAAAGACAGAAATTCAGACCAATGGAACAAAATAGGAAGTCCAGAGGTGAAGCCACACACCCACAGCCACCTTATCTTTGACAGAGGAGACAAAAATATACAACAGAGGAAAGACAGCCTCTTGGACAAGCGGTGCTGAGAAAACGGGTCAATCACATGCGAAGAATGAGACGTTCATTCCCTTCTAAACCCACAGACGAAAACAAATGCAAGATACATTAAAGACCGAAGCGGAAGACCAGAAATTATAAAACTCTTAGAGGACAACATAGGCAGAACACTTTCCGACAGAAATGACAGCAAGATCCTCTATGACCCACCTCCCAGAATAATGGAAATTAAAACAAACAAAAGGAACCTACTTAAACTTCTAAGCTTCTGCGCAGTGAAGGACACTAAAACAAAGGTGGAAAGACAGCTTTCAGAATGGGAGAAAATTGCAGCAAATCAAACAACTGCCCAAGACATGATCTCCCACATATATAAGCAGCTCCTGCAGCTCAATACCAGAAAAACAAAGAATCAATCAGAAAGTGGGCAAAAGAACTAACCAAACGTTTCTCTAGAGAAGATATAGAGATGACGAATGAGCACACGAAAGATGCACAACATCAGTTATCAGAGAGAGGTAAGTCAAAACCACAATGAGGTGTCATCTTACGCTGGTCACAATGACCATCACACAAACGCCTCAAGCAAGAAATGCTGGACAAGTGAAAAGGTAACCTTACACTTTTAGTAGAAATGCAAACTGGTAGCGCCACAATAAACCGTTATGAGTTCTTAAGAACCTTGACCCAGCAATCCCACTGCTTGCACACACCCCAGGGAAAGCAGAACTGAAAGAGACACATGTACCTCAATATTCATCACAGCACAGTTTACAATAGCTAGGGCATGGAAACAACCTAGATATCCACTGCAGATGAATGGATCCGGAAGTTGTGGAATATATACACACTGGACTATTACTCAGCTGTGAAAAGGAATGTATTTGAGTTAGTTCTCATGAGGTGGGTGAAACAGGAGCCTGTTCTACAGAGTAAAATAAAGTAAGAAGGAGAAATACAAATACTGTATAGTCATGCGTAAGTATGCAATTTAGCGAGATGGTCACAGTGATCCTACATGCAGGGCAACAGAAGACAGAGATAGAAAGAACAGACTTTTGGACTCTGTGGGACAGGGCAATGGTGGGATGATTTGAGAGAATAGTATTGATCCATGCCCATTACCATACAAACAGATGACTGGTGCCAGTTCAGTGCATGATGCAGGGCACCCAAAGCCTGTGCTCTGGGACAACAAAGAGCAATAGGCTCTCTGGGGAGTGAGGTGGGAGGAGGGTTCTGGATGCGGGATCACGTGTACATTGGTGACTGACTCTTGTTGATGTAAGGCAGAAACCACCCCGATAGTGTAAATTTAATATCCTCCCATCAAAATAATTGTTAAAACTGAAAAGGTTGCTTTCTGAAATTGCAGTGTTGGGAGTTCATGGTCCAGCATATTTTCTAAACCTTTGTAAAAATGTCTGATTGGAAAGAGGGTAGTGTCAAATTACCGTGCCAAGAACTGTGTTCCCACACTCGAAAATCCCACAAAACGGAACTGTCAATATTTTAACTGTCCATTAAAATACTACTTTGTTTTCACCTCCAGGGCATCTTATAGAATGTTTCAAGTGACTGGAGAGGAAACAAAAGAGATCATTCACCTTTAAGCAGCAATTAATGTGGGACAGTCAATTGTGAATAAAGTTCCTAGGCCCGATAAAAATTTACCCATACAGTTTCTTTTTTTGTTCATTTATTTTATTAGTTGGAGGCTAATTACTTTACACCATTGTAGTGGTTTTAGCCATACTTTGACATGGATCAGCCATGGATTTACATGTGTACCCCATCCCGATCCCCCTCCCACCTCCCTCCCCATCCGATCCCTCTGGGTCTTCCCAGTGCACCATCCCTGAGCACTTGTCTCATGCATCCAACCTGGGCTGGTGATCTGTTTCACACTTCAGAGTATACTTGTTTCAGTGCTATTCTCTCAGAATATCCCACCCTCATCTTCTCCCGCAGAGTCCAATTTACCTATACAATTTCTATATGACATGTATCAAAAGAATTCTTCCATGGAAAACTGCACATAAGCAACTCAAGATGAAACACTAGGCCTCAGTTACTAAATGGCAAAAAAAAAAAAAAAAAAGTGCCATCACCAGTGTTTCCCTTTATTCAACTTCTTACATGGAAATACTACAAACTGGCTTCTCAACAACCAAGCGTTTTGGTTCCAGATATGGGAAGTCTAGGATCAGTGTGCTGGTAGGGTTAGGGTTCTGGTGAAAATCCTCCTCTGATTTGCAAGCTCTGAGTTCTGTCACTGAGGTTAGCTTGCTAAGAGCAGAGATTGATTTCCTATGAGTTCCTCTGTGGTGGCATAATGACACCCCAGAGGGCCTGGCCCCAGTATTATCATCTTCTGGGGTTAGGGCATCAGTGCACAAGTTTTAGGAAAATAAAAACAAAAACCAAACACCAAACAAGCCTAAAACAATCAGACCATGACAACTAGCAAACATAATCTGAGTGTCGATTAAATCTCTGGACAGGCCCATATGTCTTTGGGAAAGTCCACAGACAAGTTTTGCACTATGTCATGTGTGAAGATTCTGGTATTTTTGGCAAAGGGTTGAAGACCGATATGTACAAAGCCTAAATAACAGGAAGTTTTGATTATCCATGAAGTCAACTACTCAAGTTTGTTTCTTCAGAGTATGAAAACCAGTCCTCCATCCCAAATACATTCAGCATATGACTGTTCAGGAAGTCCATAGATTAAGCACCAAAATCACATTGGTGAGCCTTCTTCTTGGGATTAATTATATACACCCTCGGTTTTTAATCTTGGGAAAGAAAACTCTAACAAAGTGAAATGAAACCAGCTGAAGGTTGACTCTCCTTTTTTATATTACAGAAACCATCTAAATGTGTATTCCTATAAATTCTCCAAAGAAATAAGTTTCAGAAATTACTTGATGAATGGTCTCTCTCTACACACCAGTAAAGTTCCATTGAGGTCATTAAACTAGCCCTGAACTTCATTTCTTCTGACTACAGAGGATACTTTCAAATCACACTGTTTAAAAGCAAGGAGACTATCTAAAATTGCCGTAAAACACACACACAAATACACCAGTGACATAAAGCAAGGCCAAAATATATTGAGTGCAACAATTTCCTGTATTTTTCAGTGGCTGTTCCTTCCTTTCCCTTATCTCAGCTAAGGGGAAAAAAATTACGAAAGTCTTAGTCCATAGAATTTACTTATGGAAGTAGATTTTCACACGTACAGTTTGATTCTATTACTCATCAAATTCACCACTATCTGGTTACACCACATATGACTTTTGAGAGCGAAATATATTTTATCTGTAAAGGATCATCTACTTATTTATCCTTCATGGTTGTCATAGTTGAGAAATATTTAAAATGCTAAGTAAAAACACTTTCAACATACAGATCAAGACTTTCAATGTTTAGAAAACTGAGTATTACTTAGTGTCAAATTTCTGCAACTTCTAATCACATGTATTGAACATTAGGACTCCAAACTGTCTTCTGAAAGCTTCGCTGTAGAAATGCCCTTCTTACCATAGTGGCAACACCAAGTTTTGAAAAGAATATATGTTACCAAACAATAAGATTACACTTGGGCAATGTATATAAGAAAATAGCCCTTTGCATTAACTCAAATGCATAGTTCTCCTTGCTGTATGTACATTCTATCAAAAATATCAAGAAACCTCTAGATAACTGGGATACGTAGAAAGACTCTGCAAACAGATGAGTTCATACGAGGGCATATGATGCTGAGGCAATTTATTCAAAACATTCGTTAACTGGAGGTAAAATAGGGGAGGAATCTTCTCTCTTCTTCTTCCTCTCCAGTGTTTTGCAGCACAATTTGTGGTCTTTACCCCTAAGTTCCATTACATTGAAAGAAGCAAGTGTTAACATTTTACTCAAAATACTTCATCAGTTTTTTTTAAAAATACAGTACTTTAAAACAATTAAAATAAACCATGTTTATTTAAGGCCCATCAAACTACATTCATACTTAATTTTTCTTCTTCTTAGCAGGTGATGACCAAAATTCCAACTGTAGCATTATCCTCAACCTTCTGAGTTCAATTCAGATCTGTAAGTGAAAAGAACATCAGATCTACAGAAAAAAATAATTCTAATCATGCATAAAGGATCTTCCTACACTACTTGGAAAATCAATCCTTTTGAACTAAAGTTAAGGACACCAACCAGATTGTTTTCTCAGTTCCCATGTGTTTTCACTGTATCTCTATGATCTCCATGAGAACATCGCACGTTATGCAAGCTATTCTTTTTTCAATGTTTTAAATTAACTTGTTGATCTTAATTGCAGTTTAGGGTTCTTTCTTCTCCTAAAAAAGGGAAGAGCGGTACTAAATCAAATTCTCTGACTCAATCTGATCACAGGAGTGACACTCTAGTACATCACCAGCATAACTGACTCTGGCAAGAACTGCGATTCCGAGATAAAACACATAAACAAAACAAACATAAATACAAACAGAACAAAACCAACAAGAACACATAAACCTAAACAAAATTTCCAAAATAACACAAACTCTTTTCATGACCATTGTCTTTAGTGTTTTCCCCAACTCAACTGCTTAGTCACAGCTCCAGAAATCTGTCCTCTTTTCAGACTAAGGAAAGGCTTAACTCTGTGGCGCTTGGTATTCAAGTGTTCCCTTTGTTTCAATTCCTTGCCTTCAACCCCAGCTCAGCCGTGACTACCTTCAGGTCTCATAGAACATCCTATGCAACTGGTGCATTTTACATTCTCACCACAGAAAGTAACTTGTCAATTGTACCTCCACACTATTAATTGAGCCATAAGGGATCTCTGGCAAAACTGAACAAAATGTTGAGAGACAGAGGACAGCATTTCTATGAAATTTGTTGTCAGCATTACAAACGACCTATGTACTACAAAGATATCATTACATAGACATCTATTTAAAAGACATGTAATTACTGGATTCCTTCTTTGCATATAACCATTTTCTACTTTCTGATTTACAACTGATTTATAAAGCCCGGGTCCACTTTTTCAAATAAAACTGCCTTGTTTTCTTCAGCCACAATTGAACTGACATCTTTAAGATGTTCACTTTAACCTTTACATAATTGGTAACTCCAAATACATAAGAGACAATGACAGAAGCATCAGAAATATCTAAAAAAAAAAAAAATGTAAAACTTTTAGAGCCTCTGAAAAATGATAGCAAAACTGGGAAGAGAAAAAATGAAAAAACATTGAATGATATTGCACCACAACTTTTCTAATCCTTTTTCACCTCCTGTTTCTGGTGTGCTTTAAAATGGGTACAAGATCAGTAGATTACTGGGCTTCCCTGGTGGCTCAGAGGGTAAAATGTCTGCCTGCAATGCTGGAGACCCGGTTTCTATACCTGGGTCAGGAAGATCCCCTGGAGAACGAAATGGCAACCCACTCCAGTATTCTTGCCTGGAGAACCCCACTGACATGGACAGAGGAGCCTAGTAGGCTATAGTCCACAAGCTTGCAAAGAGTCGGACACGACTGAGCGACTTCACTTTCACATCAGTAGAGTATTATCATGTGTTTAAAAATCTGCAACAATCTGGTAAAAAAAAATAATCTGGTAAAATTGTCTGCATTAAAGGTACATATCCAGCTGTTCTAATTCATGGTGTGAGTAAGCTTAAAGTGCCCTGGGTTTTCATGGTTATTTGTGGCCCTGACATGCAGGCTGCTGATCATTCTTTTCCAACCAGGAATTGAACCCGTGATCCATACAGTGGATGCTGAAAATCTTAAAATACTAGACCACCAGGGCAGTGCTTTGGTTTCATTTCCTAGATGATCTGAAAATCCATCAAAGTACAGTACGGACTGGTATGAACACAATAGATGCGAAAGACTGACTAGCAACTAGTAAACTGTATAATGTAGGTGAACGTGTGATTGCTCACTTCCACTTAAAATTCAGTTTCTCTCAGTGTCTGAAAACGCTCTTAATAAGGATGTTGGTAAATGAAAGATCTTGAAATCTGTTTCCGAGGGCAGTGATCCGGTTTAGACTTCCTAAAATGTGCTCCTGGAATTCTGAACTTCTACCTTGGTGTTCAAACACTCATTGATGTTTTTGCACGTTTGGTTTCTACAGTACATTTTTACCACAGAAGTACCAAAAGAAGAAGAAGTCTAACAGGCCTTACAAGAGTATAAGCCATACTGTCATTCCAATTACTCGATGGGCCTGTCTCAAAAGTCAAGAGATACAAATCAATAAAACTTTCACTTAAATACATTCATAGCAGAACAGTGAGACATGGAGGAGTCTTATCATCACTAATTCCTTACCAAGATAAACAACCATTTCCCACAAACTCCAAACCAAAACTTTGTCCTAGAGTGATACAGGACAATTAATGTGACCTCTAAATACACGGGCAACAAAACAGGCCTTCATTTTAAGAATGCTTTGCAGTGAACTAAAATTCCAGTGCTTCAGCAAGCTGGCTTCAACATGCTTTACTTCTATTAATGTACCAGCCTTGTGAGGCAATACACTTTAAACCTGTCTGCTAAACTTCTTAATACTATCACTGTACACCCCCTTGCTTAATAAAGGCTCATTATGGAGTGCCCACTGTCAAACCTAACTGATTTAAAAGACAAACAAACAAGGATCCAAAGAACTATAAAGTTTTTGAAAATTTAAAAAGGTTGCCATGGTGGATTCTGAATATTAAGGAATATTCAAACTCACGGATACATAGGCCTCAATATATATTCACGTGTTCAACCTTCTGAGACCTAAAACGGTAAAAGATCTGACTACTTTCATGTACAAAACATTAAAAAGCATACACACACACGGTTCAGCCTTGACTTACACCTCAGGGTCTTCACCCTCAGCTGCAGGGTCCTTAAACTGGATTTCATCATCATCTTCAGTTTCAAAGGTATCTGTGTCACTAAGTTCCACTAAAAATACAATAAGAGCATACGCTTAAAAATATAAAATCAAGGTGTTACTAGATTAATTGCCTATTTAAAGAAACAATACTGGATTACTACTAAAACACTGAAGTGTACAACAGACTGCTTGTAATCAAACTTCGATTCAACAGTTTCATTCCAAGAAAAATCTTCCCAACTGCAAACACATCACAGAGAACAAACTCACAATGAAACTGCTAAAAGAAGTTCACTGCCAAGTAAGTATTGATCTGATTCCCAATTATCTTAGTATTTCTTAAACGACCTAATTGTCATCAGAATCTTCACTCTTACTTAAAACCACATAACTTGATAATAAAATGCACTCTAATAGAGTAAGTAAAATTGCTATCATGTCCAAAATGTGCGTTTAGTGCACTTCCTCTTTTTGGTTACTAGAAGTATTTTCATCTTTCCAAGCTTACTAGAGGAATACTTTTGTCTTTAAAAAATAAAAGGGATATCTTTTAAAAGCACTCTCCACAAAACGCCACAACAGTACTCTGTATACGAAGAAAAACTGAATACTCCTCCACAAAAATCAATACCAGTACCATAACTGTTGTCATCGAGTAGCTGAAACCAGCTATATAATCTCTTAAGCATTGTTAAGAGGCATTCCTTTAACAACTCGTATGTATAAGTCTAGAGCCCGTAAATTTTTCATTCCCCACCAAAAGAATATACTGCAGGAAGATAATCCATTACTAAGTTCTTAATATACTGAAGTATTTAACACATAGTTAAAGAGGATTGAAGCATATTTGTAAAAATACATAAAGAGAGAGAATCCTGAAACAACTGCTTCACCTAAACACTAATTAGCAAATGCTATGAGAAGACAGGGAAATGTAAAATCTTTGATAATAACTACCATATTCTGGAAGCTCTCCATAAGCCTTCAGACTTCTAGCTTCATCTGCACTGTACTTTAAGATTACATCTGCTCTGTTATCCTTGGAGAAGAACAAGGAAGGATCAAAATTGGTTATGCAAAGAATCATCAGCTGTCTCATAAATTACTTTCAGATAAACACACTTATGTGAAACCTCACCATTCTCTCACCTTCCTTCTATCATCCGCACACACGCGCGCACACACACACACACACACACACACAAGTCCTCGTGATGAAGTCTGCATGCATGACCAAATAAAATATAGACTAGGAAAATGATGTATATAATGCACTGAATCAAAAGTACGAAAAGGAAACACGGCGGCGGGGCGGGGTGGGGGGGGGGGAATGCTGTGGCACTACTGTCCTTGTTCACTCTCTAACACTGTAGTTCTAAGTGAAGATGGTATTGTTACCCAAGAGAAACCTTTCTATCACCCACAGTTCTTAGAGTATCTTACTGATTTGCATTGTTTGTGGTGATTTAAAAAGATACCTATATTCTCCTAAAACCTGACAGGCTTGGAGTGAAGTCCTTGTGTGTTTATAAAGCTCTTCTGTGTGCTTCTGATGCAAATATGCCTGTGAAGTACTGCCCTAACAAAGTTCACTTTTCTCCATTTTAAAGACGCCCAGTCACTGACAGAGCAAACAATTCTGAATGCTTACAATTAACCTAGAAAAGGCCTAAAGAAAGGCAACTGAAAATATCACAGTCATAAAACTGCAGTGTAGTAGAAAGCAACACTTCTCAAACTATAATGTGCACAAAAAAACATGTAGGTATTGTGTTAAAAGTCTCAGTGCAACTCAGTAGGGAAGAGATTAGCTAATAACGTACTAAGATACTTCCACAGAGTGGGGGTGCTGCTATTATCTTTACAATATGATTTCAGTAACAAGGGTTTGCAATTATCCACAGCAGATTAAAAATCAGAAGAGCTGTTTGTGGCTATCACTTTGAAGTCAGTACCTCAATCCCTTATAGGATTAATATAATTGTGGTTACACTGCCCGTGAAACAAAGAATTAAACTGGGAACTAACAATTTTTCCATTCCTTTCCGGGGTTATATGTAGTTCAACTAAAATAAATGCACATGAAAATGATGCACATTTACAGAGTCTATATTTTTACTCAGCACATATGAAAAATGGAAAGGTTATAAATGGATGATCCAGATCAGAAAAACATACAAAGGAAAAAAATTCAGTAAAGTTTCAGGATATAAAATCAATATGCAAAAGTCAGTTATAGTAGTAATGTGTCCATACTACGCAAAGTAATGTACAGATTCCATGCGATTCCCATAGAAATTCAAGTAGCAGTTATTTTCAGAGACAAAGCTATATGGAACCGCAAACAATCCTAACCACCAAAGCAACCTGGAGGAAGAATAAAGCTGGAGGACACACACTTCCTGCTTTCCAAACACAACTGTCCCAACAATATGTCTCCGGCATTTCACCAGTAATATGGACTCTTGGGACAAAACTCATCACTCAGAAATAAAATTTTTCAAAGACAATCAAAACCCATGAAGGGAACCAAGATCTCAGTATAGAAAAGACATCCTCTCCAATAAACAGTACTGGGAAAACAATACTTAACATATAGTGGACGCCTTTCTTACACCACAAACTGCCTGAAATTACCCTGAAGTAGATCAGAAATTTAAACACAGGCCTGAAACCCTCAAACTACTGGCAAGAGAACGCAGTGCAAAACTACCAAGTGCCGCTCTTGCTCTTTGCTTTTTGTATACGACACCAAAGCCATAAGCAACACAAGCAAAACCTACTCAGTGGAACTACATCACACTAAATCACTTTTGCACAGAAAAGCAAATTGTCAACAACAACTACAAAAAGACAGTGTACTAGATCGGTAAAAATATTTGCAAATGTTATGACCAATGAGGGGATAACATCCAATGCAGATAAATCCTGCCATCTGGAGCAACTAGGATGAAACCGGAGGGTAGTGTGCTAAGAGAAACAAGTCACACAGAGAAGGCAAACACTGTAGGACCTCACTTATATGTGGAATCAAGACTGAAGACACACTAATCAAAGTTCAGGGATGCTCCTAACCTCTCAGCTTCGAGTCACCTGGATTTTCTGCACGAGCCTGAAATGAAGAGCTATCAGTCGCCTGGCTTAGTATCAAAGGTATACCACTGCAAGCACAGGGCCTGAATGCAGAGGATGAGAGGCCTGCTGGTTTTTAATGAAACCTCAAACACGGGCTGTCTGTGATGTCATAAAGAAGCATCCAGTGGCCACAGGCAAGGAAAAGATTCATGCCTTACACAATCTGTTTCAGAAATCACTCAACAAACAATGGCAAGAAAAAAGCCCTGGGAGAAGAAATCGGATCTCCCGTCTCACCATGTTATATTTGCACTTTTGAGTTTTCAACAAAAACAGAAACAAGAACAAACATGGGACGTACAAAGAAAAAGGAAAATGTGTTCGCTCACATACCAGAAAATACGTAGGCAATACAAAGCATGACTGAGAAAGCCTACAAGCTGGACTTAACAGAGACATTACCTCGGGTAGCATGTGTGAAAAGAAGACAAGAAACAGTGTGCATAATGTCGTTTTAATTGTGAAGAATATTTCACTAGAGAATCAAGACAAACTTATTCTTTAAAAGAAAACTAGTGGAGATAAAAAAGTCGCTTTAATCACTAATAGAATGATCACACCAAAAAAATCAACAGGGAAACAGAAGACTGAAATTTACAAATCAGCACATCTTAATTATTTACAGGAAACATGACTTGATAATAGAATAGAGAGAGAAACATGACCTGATAATAGAATTATTGCACTTAAAATTTAACTGGGCACATGTGATGGGTTTGACTTCTGTCTCACAAGTCTTAGTACAAACACTGAGGTCATAGCGGGCAACTAACAAGTAGCTTTTTAAGCATTCATCTCAGATTTATAACATACACTCTAAATGACCTAGTCTATGTCTTACCCTTCTCCTACAAGCCAAACCCCCCCCCCCTTGGAGATTAGAGGTTTTGCCTGACTTAATTGCATCATCTTACAGCAGTGATTTCTCAAACTGCGATTTGAGACCTTGAAATTTAAAAACTGCAACTGAGAACCCAACATAAATTACTAAATTTTTTTTAGTGAGTAATAATGCTAATGAAAATCACTCTCATATGCTACTGTTCTATTTCAGCAAAGGGTAGTTTACAAAAGTATTTAAAAAGCAAAATGGGCGGAGTCCTCTGGTGGTCCAATGACAAGGACTCAGGGCTTCCTCAGATGTATTCTGGGTTCAATCTCTGACTGGGGATCTAAGATCCCACGAGCTTCAGCGCCATCAAAAATTAAAGGAAAAGACAAGTGAAAGGAAAATGAATAATCTAGCTCTGTGAAATATATATCATAAAATATGAAGATACCTTCTCATTTTACTGCAGAATACTGAAAACGTCAGCCTGCACCAGAATCACTGAAAACCTAGCACAGAGGCCTGAATACACCTGGACTTTAAAGAAGGACAGAAGGATGAGCTCTAGTATTTATCCAAAATTATAAGAGAATATTTATTACTTATTATATTTAAAATAAAGAAAGAAACAACCAGTCTTCCCACAAAACACATGTACCGTCAGCCAGCCAGAATCCTATCATCTTAAACACTGTGGATCATAACAAATTTGGATGCCAGAAGGATGAGACTCATAACTGGCTAGAACAGGTCAAATGCATTTTATTGCATCATCTAGATACTGATATTAATGATTCTTAAATTCAAGATTATACACTTACACGTAATTCTTACCTGATAGTCTCGAAGACCAACCAATATAATATCTGAAGAATTTATCCAAACCTATAAAAGAAAACTCATGCTATATTGTATGTAAAATGCAAACAATAGTGTTCAATGTAAAGCAATACTTAATACAAAAAATATAATTCATTCGGTCTGTGAGAAATATCTACTAATGAATTACAGCAAAACTACAGTTGAGTGTGTGTGTGTATGTGTGTGTGGTCTGTGTGTGTGTTGTGTGTGCATGTGCATGTATGTGTGTATTATCTGTGTGTGTGCTCATGCCTACGAGCATCTGAATGTACAAGAGCATAGTTCTTTGTCACGTGAATTACTTTTATTCACAAATCACTCTGGACATTTTCAGTTCTTTTCAACAAATGAAAATAAGTCATCTACACAAATACAGTCATCTAGTTACCAGTCGACGTCAATTCAGGTTCCCAAACCACTAACTGGAAGAGAATGACTCAAGAGAACAAAACTGATTTTTAATCCAAAAAAGTAGGGTTGAAGGAACTTTTAAACAATATGGTCAATCAACGTGCCAAAATTACTAAATAAGATGCTCTACCATGTTCCAATTTCAAATGTTCCTAACAACACATACAGCTGTTCCCACAAAGCAAAGTCTTACCCAGGACCAAATGTTAGGTTTAGTTAACAATTGGACTTCTGTTGTCTGAAAAATAATCTTCAGGTGTTTTATTTTTCTTGCTTTCTTTCTTTCTTTCTTTCACGGCTTACCATTTCCATTTGGTTCATACACGGACTCTGTCTGTTTCCGCAAGAGCAAACATTTCTGGCATAAGTCCAGTCTAGGTGTCACAAATCATTCTTTCTAAATCTAAGTCCTAGTATTAAAGTTATCAAGCATTTTCTAATTTTATGCGTTTATATTGCCATATAAATCACTATTCTTGAAGTCTTCAAGAATTCACCAAATTCAGTCACTTGGAAGCACAGATAAATGTTTTAAAGGTAAGCTTTGGACTAAAGGAAAATATACCTCCACACTGACCTTTTTTCTCAAGCTTCCTCGGATATGACATATCCTTGTCACACCGTCAAAGCACACTGCTTCCAACCGTGCATTTCCCAACATTTTGGTTACCTGGGCATACTCTTAGGAAGGGGCAGAAAAGAAAAAAGAAAAACAAAACCGTAACATACTGTCCAGTTTTCCTAAAAATGCAACACTTGTGATTAAGTTGGTAACTTCACTGTGAGTGCTAACTTTAGACCAAACCATAATTTAAAACAGAACAAAAGGTTCAAGTATGACAACAAATGAGAGCTGTCTCAGGGGACATATATTAATGTTATCCACAAAAATGGGAGAACTCTTAGGCTCTCAAGCAATGGCTACGGTCTCATTCAGCTAAACTGATGCACTTATCCTCTTGTTTTCTGAGCAAGTAAAAGTTGACAAAAGTGAAGCAGTTAATCCAAAATCACAAACGTTATTTCCACGAAAAGCTATCGCTACTGGGTATATTTAAGTCATCCACTAATTTGAGAAAATCAGTTCAGTCTTTGTCTTCACGACTGCATGCTCCACCTCTGCACACCAAAGTGGCTCACTTCAGACTGCGCCCTACATGCTGGCTTAGCAACCTCTCATGCTGCATATTTGCAAAATCTTGCCTCTCCTTTCCCTCATTAACTCTACTGATAAGCAACAGCAGGCTGATCACCAACGAACATTTGCTTGAGGACACACTGATGCTTATTCTAAAGTCCTTAATAGAGTATTTCAAGATAAAGCGTCAAATGCTTAAAGACAATTCTATCTAAGCATAGTCAAGAGGCCACCAGATTCTACTGTCAGTTGAAGACACTGACATAAGCATTAGCCAGCACGGGATGACGTCTTCTTGACTTTAAATGACAAACGCAGGCATCAGAATAGAGAAAGAAACAGGCAGTTAATATAAAGCAGGTACATTACTAAAGGTTTACTAAGGACAAACATCAAAGTGACAGCCACTGCAGCCACGATATTAAAGGCGACTGCTCCTGGACCTTTCAGGTATGATATAAATAAAGTCCCTGATGATTATACCGTGGAAGTGAGAAACAGATTTAAGGAACTAGATCTGATAGACAGAGTGCCAGATGAACTACAGACAGAGGTTCGTGACATTGTACAGGAGACAGGGAGCAAGACCATCCCCAAGAAAAAGAAATGCAAAAAATGCAAGATGGCTCTCGAGGAGGCCTTACAAACAGCTATGAAAAGAAGGGAAGTGAAAACAAAGGAGTAAAGGAAAGACATACCCATTTGAATGCAGAGTTCCAAACAATGGCAAGGAGAGATAAGAAAGCCTTCCTTGGCGACCAGTGCAAGCAAAGAGAGGAAAATAAAAGAATGGAAAAGATTTCTTCAGGACAATTAGAGATACCAAGGGAACGTGTCATGCAAAGATGGGCTCCAGAAAAGGCAGAAATGGTATGGACTTAACAGAAGCAGAAGATATTAAGAAGAGGTGGCAAGAATACACAGAAGTGCACAAAAATGATCTGCCCGACCCAGATAATCACCAAGGAGTGATCACTCACCTGGAGCCAGACATCTTGGAACGTGAAATCAAGCGGGCCTTAGAAGTATCACTACAGACAAAGCTAGTGGAGGTGATGGATTTCCAGCTGAGCTATTTCAAATCCTCAAAGATGATGCTGTGAAAGTGCTGCAGTCAATGTGCCAGCAAATTTGGAATACTCAGCAGGGGCAAGGGGACAGGAAACGTCAGTTTTCTTTCCAATCCCAAAGAAAGGCAACGCCAAAACCTCTCAAAGTACCGCACTGCTGTACTCATCTCATACGCTGGCAAAGTAATGCTCAAAATTCTACAAGCCAGGCTTCAACAATACATGAACTGTGAACTTCCAGATGTTCAAACCTGGTTTTCTAAAGGCAGAGGAACGGAGATCAAATTGCCAACATCCACTGGATCATGGAAAAAGCAAGAGAGTTCCAGAAAAACATCTATTTCTGCTTTACTGACTATGCCAGAGCCTTTGACTGTGCAGATCACAATAAACTGTGCACAATTCAAAAACGTTGGGAATACCAGCCCACCTGACCTGCCTCTTGAGAAATCTGTATGCAAGTCAGGAAGCAACAGTTACTGGTGGATGTGGAACAACAGACTGGTTCCAAGTAGGAAATGGAGCATATCTAGGCTGCACATTGTCAACCTGCCTATTTAACTTCTATGCAGAGTACATCACGAGAAATGCTGGGCTGGATGAAGCACAAGGTGGAATCAAGACTGCCGGCAAAAATTCAATAATCTCAGATACGCAGATGACAGCACCCTTGAGGAAAGATCCTCTTTATGAGAGTGAAAGAAGAGAGGGAAAAAGTTGGCTTAAAGCTAAACATTCTGAAAACAAAGATCATGGCTTGCGGTGCCATCACTTCATGGCAAATACATAAGGAAGAGTGGAAACAGTGGCTGACTTTAGTTTCGGGGCCTTGAAAGCCACTGCAGATGGTGACCATAAGCATGACATAAAAAGACGCTTGGATGGAAAGTTACAACCAAACTATACAGCATATTGAAAAGCAGAGACATTCCTTTGCCAACAAAGGTGCATCTAGGCAAAGGCTATGGTTTTTCCAGCAGTCATGTATGGATGTGTGAGACAGGACGGTAAAGAAAGCTGAGTGCTGAAGAACTGATGCTCTTGAACTGTGCTGTTGGAGGAGACTCTTGAGAGTCACTTGGACTGCAAGGAGATCCAACCAGTCCATACTAAAGGAGATCGGTCCTGGGTGTTCATTGGAAGGACTGATCTTGAAGCTGAAACTCCAATACTTTGGCCACCTGATGTGACGAGTTGACTCTTTCGCAAAGACCCTGATGCTGGCAAAGATTGAGGACGGGAGGAGAAGGGAACAAGAGAGGATGAGCTGGTTGGATGGCATCACTGACTCAAGGGACATGAGTCTGGCTAAACTCCAGGAGTTGCTGATGGACAGGGAGGCCTGGCTTGCTGTAGTCCACGGCGTTGCAAAGAGTTGGAAATGACTGAGCGACTGAACTGAACTGAACTGCTCCTTGGAAGAAAAGCGATGACAACTCTAGACAGCATGTTAAAAGGCAGAGATATTACTTTGATGACAACGCTCTGTACCGTCAAAGCTCTAGTTCTTCCAGTAGTCATGTATGGATGTGCGAGTTGGGACCATGAAGAGGGCTGAACGCCAAAGAGTTGAAGTGTATCAACTGTAGCGCTGGAGAAGACTCTTCAGAGTCCCTTGGGCAGCAAGGAAATCAAATCAGTCAATCCTAAAGGAGATCAACCCTGAATATTCACTGCAAGGACTGCTGCTGAAGCTCCAATACTTTGGCCACCTGATGCAAAGAGTCGACTGCAAGGAGAAGACCCTGATGTGGGAGGGAAAGCAGGAGGGGAAGAGAACAGGACAACAGAAGATGAGACGGTTGGATGGTATCACAGGATTCAAGGGATAAGCGTCTGAGCGAATGCAAGGGTATGGTAAGGACAGGGAACCCAGGTGTACTGCCGTTCACGGGGTCCCGCAAGGGTCACAGACATGGCTTAGTGACTGAGAAACAACTCCCCCAAAGAGATTCTTGTCTCATCTGTCATTATCCTGAAAGGTAAATGGGATTCCAACTATGGACAGTCCCTTGCATCACAGGCCATGAACCCAGCTCAGTACTCAGGGCTGCTACACAGGAGAAAAGAACAAAGAAAAGATAATGATAATTTAAAGACTGGCCCTGAAACACACTTCTAACGTAAGGAAAAAATATGAAGGTCAAAGACCAGATTATCTTTAGAAACACATCATGTTTCAAATAATCAATAAAAATATTTGTGTTTGTTCCTGAGCGTGTGTGTGTGTGTGTGTGTGTGTGTGTTTAGTGACTTGCACTATGCAGGAATAACTACATGGCTTTGTTATGAAGTGCTGGAAATGACTGAAACAAATGGACAAATGTTTATGGTGGTTATATATACACCAGCTCAACAACAGAGAATAGAATTTTCAATTGAGAGAAAGGTATGCACAAGAACTGAACAATATGCTAACTTCAATTCATTTCAACATCCACATATGGCTCCTGGCTATTCCTGAACAGGGGTTTGCCCAGTGGCTCAGCCATGAAGAATCCACCTGCAAACGCAAGAGACAAAGGAGACAACGCACTAGACTTCCGGGCCAGGATGAGCCTGTGGAGAAGCAAATGGCAACATACTCCAGTATTCTTGCCTGGAGAATCCTGTGGACACAGGAGCCAGGTGGGCTACAGTCCCCGAGATCTCAAAAGAGTCAGATGTGACTAAGCGCAAGCACTGGGGCTAGAACCGAGTACCTACCAAGTGACAGTATAATGCTAAGGTTAAATTTCCTGTGACCATGCTACTGGAGTTACATAGGAGAAAGGCTTCGCTCTTACGAGATGGAATATTTAGGGCTAAAGTCCATAACTGTATGTAACGAGACCCGCCTAGAAGAAAGTTTAATATGTTAGGAGGACTTTGACAAAGGAGGCAAGAATATACAGTGGAAAAAAGACAACCTCTTTTAACAAGTGGTGCTGGGAAAACTGGTCAACCACTTGTAAAAGAATGAAACGAGAACACCTTCTAACACCATACACAAAACTAAACTCCAATGCAGTAAGGATCTAAATGTAAGACCAGAAACTATAAAACTCCCAGAGGAGAACATAGGCAAAACACGCTCCGACATAAATCACAGCAGGATCCTCTATGACCCACCTCCCAGAATATTGGAAATAAAAGCAAAAAGAAACAAACGGGACCTAATGAAACTTAAAAGCTTTTGCACAACAAAGAAACTATCAGCAAGGTGAAAAGACAGCCCTCAGATTGGGAGAAAATAATAGCAAACGAAGCAACAGACAAAGGATTAATCTCAGAAATATACAAGCAACTCCTGCAGCTCAATTCCAGAAAAATAAATGACCCAATCAACAAATGGGCCAAAGAACTAAACAGACATTTCTCCAAAGAAGACATACAGATGGCTAACAAACACATGAGAAGATGCTCAACATCACTCATTATCAGAGAAATGCAAATCAAAACCACAACGAAGTACCATTACACGCCAGTCAGGATGGCTGCTATCCAAAAGTCTACAAGCAATAAATGCTGGAGAGGGTGTGGAGAAAAGGGAACCCTCTTACACTGCTGGTGGGAATGCAAACTAGTACAGCCGCTATGGAGAACAGTGTGGAGATGTCTTTAAAAACTGGAAATAGAACTGCCATATGACCCAGCAATCCCACTTCTGGACATACACACGGAGGGAACCAGATCTCAAAGAGACACATGCACCCCAGGGTTCATCGCAGCGCTGTTTATAATAGCCAGGACATGGAAGCAACCCAGATGTCCATCAGCAGAGGAATGGATAAGGAAGCTGTGGTACATATACACCATGGAATATTACTCAGCCATTAAAAAGAATTCATTTGAATCAGTTCTAATGAGATGGATGAAACTGGAGCCCATTATACAGAGTGAAGAAAGCCAGAAAGATAAAGACCAATACAGTATACTAATGCATATATATGGAATTTAGAAAGCTGGTAACCATAACCCTACATGCAACACAGAAAGAGAGACACAGATGTACAGAACAGGCTTTTGGACTCTGTGCGAGAAGGCGAGGGTGGGATGTTTTGAGAGAACAGCATCGAAACATGTATACTATCAAGGGTCAAACAGATCACCAGCCCAGGTTGGATGCATGAGACAAGTGCTCGGGCCTGGTGCACTGGGAAGACCCAGAGGGATCGGGTGGAGAGAGAGGTGGGAGGGGGGGTTGGGGTGGGGGAATACATGTATATCCATGGCTGATTCATGCCAATGTATGGCAAACACCACTACAATACTGTAAAGTAATTAGCCTCCAACTAATAAAAATAAATGAAAAAAACAAACAAACAAACAAAATGGTAGGAGGAAAATGTGCATGTTCCAAAAGAAAGAATAGAAGAAAGCACTGAAAATTAGTGAGTCTAAGTTATAAACAAAATATGGGAGTTGCACTCATATTTCATCTCCTCTGTGGGCTTAGCTAAATATGAAAGGGGAAAAAGTAAGTGCTTCAGTCAGTTATTTTACTCTTATTTTAGTCTGCACTTACTCAAGTAAGAGAGAGTCAACTATTCTGTTACTTTATTAAATATGATCATGCACTAGTGACATTGGAGTACTGAGGGGCTGAGGTCTTGGCATGGATTTCTCATAGTCTACTGAAAAATGAGTGCAAAAGTAGGCGATTTTCAATGTTGGCAGCCAGGCTTACTCTGCTCCAAACACTACAATTCACTGTCATTTATACCATGGTTATCCACAGAATAAAAACAGGACACCTTGTTTACAGAAATGCCACATTGTAAACCTGCATGAGAAAAGAAATAGTGTACAATAAATTAATACAGAAATTATGGAGAAATATAGGGCACTGTAAATGGGGAAAAGATGGAGATACGAGGGGCTTCCGTCGTGGCTCAGGGGTAGGGAATCCACCTGCCAATACAGCAGACACTGGTCTGACCCCTGGTCCAGGATGAACTCACATGCCTCCCAAAGACTGAGCCCCTGTGCCACAGCTATTGCGCCTGTGCTCTACAGCCTAGAAGCTGCAACTACTGAGCCCATGCACTGCAACTACTGAAGCCTGGTCTCCCAAGAGCCTCTGCTCCACAAGTGGAGAGGGCACCCCGATGGGAAGCTCGTGCATTGCAGCTACAGAGCAGCCCCTGCTGTCCTCATCGAAAGAAAAGCCCATGCGCAGTAAAGAAGGCCCAGCACAGCAAAAAAAAAAACAAAAAGAAAAACACATAAGCAGATAAAAATCATTTAGATGAAGAAAAACAAGGGAGTTATCAGACAACTCCTCAGCATTATGACTAAGACATGTTTCAGATCAAACTGTGAAATTCACATTACTAGAAAAGGTATAAGTAAAGAATTCTTACCTTGTCCATCTTCTTTAAAGACTAGGTCTCTATTTTTATATTCATTCTCCTTCTTACCCTTACGCTTGTTTCTGCCTCCTTTACCTAAGTGATTAAAAAGTGAATAAAAATTGAAATCTAATCATCTGTATAATAGTTTACAAACTCAACTGTAAAACAAACGAACATAAGCTTTGAAACTTTACAAAAACACAGGGGAACAAACAGGTTATCATTTAAATAGCAGGAAAATATTAACAGACCTCAAAAGAGATTTACAATTTAACCTAACTTGCTTACCGATTAGCCGCTTACCAATTGCCAATGACGTTCTTCTAAATCGCTTAACAGCTAATATCAACCACATAACACATTACCAGAGATAACCATTAGCATTTTTATTATCCATGCTTTCCAATTAAACCTGGATTCTATACATTCTCTTCCACAATTTACTTTCCAATTAATAAACCAAGACTACTCCATATATCTGTAAAGGAATGGAAACTGAAAAATCATATGTAGAAACGTCTTCAGTTTGGCATGAGCGTTAGCAGCTGGTTTAAAAGTCCCACAGAAGGAAGATGGGAGCCACCCAAGGCTGGACTGAAGATAACATTAACAAAAATGTATTGAACATCTATTAAGCACCAAGCTGTACTAAGTCAGCATTCATAAAGTCAGTCCTATTCTCTTCAGGATACACAACCCAATGTGGGCATCTGAAACTTCATTCCTAAAAACAGAGGAGGAAACAAGGACTGTTTCTCTTGTTACAAATGCACACTTATTTGTAAGCTAAAAGTGAATTAAATAGATTAGAAAAAAACAAGTAGAAGTGGTTTGTAATTTACATAACACATTATGAAAAAGAGGTTTCTAGAATTTGCCTGGATAGTTAGCAGGAAAACATTTGCTTGCTAGAGAAAGGCTGTGCCAGTTGGTTTGGGGAATGTAGAGAGCACTGAACTCAAAGGTGAAAAATTTGACCCAATGTGGCAAACCTTAAGGAAGCCTTGAGAGCTAACATGAAGTGTCAGGAATGAATAATGAAGAGAGGTTTGCTTCTCGTGTAATGTGAAATGTGGTGCTACTCTGAAGGAGATATTCTCACTCCTAGCAGTTCCAGTTTGCCAAGAGGCATTACAAGAGTATTAAACATGACACAAGAACAACTCAGGTCTCTAAAAAGGAGAATTCAAGGACTGACTGTCCCAGGGCTCTGCTTCAGTTAGCTCAGAAGTACCGTTTTGGAAGTTACAAGCAGAAGTACTGTCAAATCTGGTTATTTGTGAACTGTCTGACTCAGAATAAAGACAAATAGAAATACACAGTGCCAGCATCTATTTTACTGGATAAGAAGGCTGAACACGTTGGGATATGTGTGCGTTCTAAAGAAGGTTAAGGTTTGTGACAGGCAGAAGAAAGTAAACTGGCAGACATGAACCTAAACGTGCAACAGCGTTTTGCCTCCGTGTTTGCAAAGCAGTCTTTTCACCAGTAGTCAACCGCGCACAAAGTAAACTACTGACAAGTATTTACTAGACCCAAAGAGAGAATCAGTGTGTCACAAACAACAGCTAAGGGAGAGTCTTCGGAAGGGATGAAGGCCTCAGGGACGAAGCCTCAGCTGCACGAAAGTAGCCTTCTGCCAGTTTACTAACGGCCTGCAGTTAAACTGGCATGAATCCAAAACTAATCGTATTTTCAGCTCCGTGTAAAACTGACAAAAGCGGAGAGGAAATTATCCCGCTATGTCTACAGAGCGGGAGGAAGCAGGAGCCGCTTCCTAGCTCCTCTGTGGACTGTGGAGTCCGCTCAAAGACCTCAGCCAACCACACAATGGAGAAACTACCACTGACCGCGGCAGAGCAGACCCTGGTGCCAGGAAGCCGAGTCATTACCTTTATTCTTGGGCATAGCTGCAACGGCAGGCTCACTGTTTCCAAGCAGCTTCCGGTGCCGCTGCCGCTGGCAGGTAATCCTCCGAGGTTTCCAAGGAGCTAACCTACACACTCCGACTTGAGAACTCGCGCGAGAAATCGGAGCGCAGCCACGCCTAGCAGCAGCAAAATGGCGACCCAGCCAGTGTCACGTGGTTAACGTCACTTTCCCCGCCTCTGACGCTATGGGCCTATCCTCCAAGCACAGTCTCTTCCGCCCTACGGAGCACGTGTAGTCCAAACCCACTGACTTCCTGGCACTCAACAATGTGAGGGACGCTGTGACAGATTGCAGTAGACAGGTATAGATTTTTGGAGAACACTGCGCTGAGCGAGATGTGTCAATATAGTGGAGACCGCATGCATTTCCCCAACTAGAAAGGGCTTGAGCTGACTCAAACTACTGAGTAGACTTTTGCTATTTTGTAATAAGTGCTCTTGACCATTTGCTCTCTGATCGTTTCTTTGTTTGAATTGTATGTGTTGTCTTCCTTCTTGGAGAAACAAATTCCACCAGGAGGCTTCTGTTAGAAATATGGTACATAGTACACTGGTGGAAGAATTAAAGAGAAAGGGTATAGATGTCTCTCAAAAGATTGAGCCCAGGATCATTACAGACCCCTCTTAGGTCCACCAAGATTGGTGTATCCAGATGTCGTATCCAGTGTCAGATGGGTAGAATAAAGTTTAAAGTTAGTGTAAACAAACAAAATAAATGGATAAAGAATAAAATTTAGAAATATCAAAAACTTTCTCTTCAGAAATGTTCAGGATTGTTTTTCATAGTGATGGAAGTGATGGATAGTTTCACCTATTTTAAGTATGAGGAAACATTCGGGACTACGTGTTACTTCACTTGAACTAATTTATGCAAGACGCCCTACCTTTTGACGTGAGAAACCACTATTGTCCATGTGCTTTAACCACTAAAGAAAAGTCACTCTTGATCGACTTAAGGAAAGACGTCAAAATCTACTGCAGTTGTCCATCAGCAGTGCATGCTTGAGAAACTCCGGATGGGAAAAACATGATGAAGCATTTCTGTGCTTGGGTCTATGGGTCCCTAGATGGTTAAGATGAATATGGGAATGGAAACTTTAGTGATTCCACATGCTTGCCTAGAGAAACGCTACAGTCTCTTGCTTTCAATCCTTGTTTGTTTGGCGTGTTTTTTTTTTTTTTTTTTCTTTGTGATTATCAGGAATGTTTACGAAAGTTATGTGTTTCACTACATATAGTTTCTGCGTTAAAGAAGGTTGTATATGTACTGGCTCTGCCCCTGCGTCTGCCTCTAAGCCTCCTCTCAAAACTGTGTGAAAGACCATTTCCAGCCTGTGGTCTTCAAGTTTCCTGAACTTATGATTTTCTATTTATACTATTAATTATTTATGATATTTTATCAACAATACTATGATTTCCCTCACTTTTGCTTTTTGTTTTGCCTCAAGGTCAAAACGCTGTATGGAAAGTTGGTTTCCTTCAATCATGCCCTATAATCAATGAGCCCACATAGCAAGGATTGACAATTGATACTTTTTAGCAGAATTGAGGGCTTCCCTGGTAGCTCAACCAGTAAAGAATCCACTGCAATGGCAGGACACCCCAGTTTGTTTCCCAAGGTTGAAAGATCCTCTGGAGGAGGCATAGGCTACCCACTCCAGTATTCTTGTGCTTCCTTCATGGCTCAGATGGGAAACGATCTGACTGCAATGCGGTCAACCTGTCTTCCGCCCCTGGGTTGGGCAGATCCCTCGAAGAGGGCGGAGCAACCCACTCCAGTATTCTGGCCTGGAGACTACCTGTGGACACAGGAGCTTGACGGACAAGAGTCTATGATGTCACAAAGAATCAGACACAACTGCAAAACTAAGCATACTAGAAACCAAAATTTATTTTTGTAAGAAAAGTGCTTGAAAAGCTTGATATATGGAGGTCTGACTAAGAAAGTGTATTTGACCCTGAAAAAAATTCAAAAAGCAATGAACTTTTACTCCTCTCTTGTCTATAGAACCCTAGGACAACTGGAGTGTCTGTTCCCCTTTCAGAGGCAAGTTGTTCTGGTAGAATATGTTAAAAGATTAAACAAACAACATATTCCTAGTGACATGCTGCTTTCACCAATGAAGCAATGTGGAATTCAAGATCAGTACCAAAGCAAGAGCAAAACTGCTGTCAGCTGCAGTTGTAAGACATGACCTCCAAAGAGAACTACATACGTGCATATAAATGACTGACTGAATTATCTTCCAGTACACTATAAAACTACACAGACAGTATTATAAAGGATTTTGCTTTTCCAGTCAATAGTACAGGAGTGTCTTTGAGTTACTGATAGCTTTAATAACCAAAAGCAGTGACCACTTTTCAGACGTTCCATCCAAAGTCATTTGAACAAAGCTGTCAACTTGTCCCCCTTACTAAAAGCCACATGTTGATAGTAGTAGTGGTAATTAGTCACTAAGTCAAGTCCACCTCATTTTTACCTCCATGGACCATACACCACCAGGCTCCTCTGTCCCTTGGATTTCCCACACAAGAATAATGAAGTGGGTTGCCATTCCCTTCTCCAGAGGATCTATCTTCCCCACCCAAGGTTTTCCTAACCCTGGGTCACCTACATTGGCAGGTGGATTCTTTATCTTGTCTTTCATGTATGCTAGATCAAACTTCTGTCAAGACTGGGCTTGTTCAGGACTTCCTTAGTGATCCAGTATCTTAGAGTCGCTTCTCCATGCAGGGGATGTGGGTTATATTGCTGGTCTGGGAAAATTCCACCTGCTGAAGAGTAACTAGGCTCATGGGTCACAACTAAGGAGTCCATGCCCCACAACAAATGAGCTCATGTGCTGGAAATAGAGCCAGTGCTCTGCAACAAGAGAAGCCACCACATGAAGAAGGCTGTGCCTCACTTGCCACAGCTAGAGAAAGCCCTTGGGCAGCAATGAAGACTAGGCACTGCAAAGAAAAAATGAATACAAATTAAAAAAATAATACTGATACAAAAACTGAAACCTTAGAGAAAGACTGAGTCTGTGGAAAATAGAAGTGTAGTTATATATACATAGTAACAAGCAAATATTCTTTAATGTTGAAAAGACATAAAATAGGTATTCTTCCACACATGATGAAATAATACTCATTAGTATGAATTTATCAGAAAATAAAAATGGGCAATAGTTCCACCAGGAGAAGAGGTCAAGACATCCCAAGCATCAGTGTTCTAATTTGTGTTTTGAATATCTCAACCTAGGAATCATCATGTCACTCATGTAATTCATATATATATATATATATATATATATATATATATATATATACACACACACACATATAAAATAATTCATATATACATCCCCTTTAGCCCCTAAGCTCTCTGTTCTGCAGCTATGAGCATATTCTCTTTATATTTCCTTTGAAGCCACCTGGACTTTCTTTTTTTATTTTCTAAAAGATGATATACGTTTTCCTTGTTATAATTTCTGAGGAGACTTCTCCTTCTACACAGACACTAAGAAAATTTTAACATATTTTCCGTTAATAGAATTCATGCTTCCTCTGCCCTAACCATGTTTACCATTCATGTGCACTGCATTTGTTTCAGCAGGCTCTTTAGCACTATCATCTTGAAGCTCTTTTTGCCTTTCTTTAATTTGGTTATAAAGCTCACAAATTTGAAGAGCACATTAACACCTCTTCTCTAACGTGCCCTGCTAGAGTTTGGTGAGCTCTTGGTGAGTTTCAGGGTTTCACTTGCAAAGCCCTGCATTACTCTTGGGGCTGTAGAATCTTCTGAAACTGAAGGAGAGACTACAAGTATTCCAGACTACTTTGATTATGACATATTTATCTAAAGAATTAAACAGTTTTTGCCTTCCCCCCAGAAAACCTTGCCCCTAACTCCTAATGTTCTTACTGATTTTATTGTGGGAATCTGGTAGAACTGACATTTCTCAGTGCTCCCTAATTTCATCAGTAAGCTTTTCTGAGATGAGAACACGTTAGAATTAGTTTTTAAATTAGTCCTAGCAACAGCAATCAGAGAAAAAAGAAGTAAAAGGAATACAGACTGGGGAGGGAACAAAAAAGAAAAAAAAAAAGAAAAACACACCTCTAACTGTTAGCAGATGTCATGACCCTCCAAAGAGAACACTAAGGATGCATGCAGAAAATTACTTGAGCTAATCAAGGAATAGAACAGTTGCAGGATACAAGGTTAATACTCAGGAATCCCTTGCATTCCTATACATTAACAATGAAAATTGAGAACGAGAACTTAAAGAAAGAATCCCATTCAGTATCCAATGAAGAGAATAAAATATTTAGGAATATATTTCCCTAAAACGAAACCAAGGATCTGGTAGAGAAAACTCAAAACCCATGTTGAAAGAAATCAAACATGGCACAAATAGATGAAGAAATGTACCATGTTCTTGGATCGGAAAAATCAATACAGTGACAATCAGTATACAACCCAACGTGATCTGTTGGTACATTCAGTCACCATAGGTACTCTTAGATTCAACCGTGGAATCCCTATCCAACCACCAATGGTGTGTTTCACTGACCCAGAACAAATAATTTCACAATGTGTGTGGAAACACAAAAGACCTCCAATGAGCAAAGCAATCTTCAGAAACAATGGAAATGGAGGACCTGGCCTTCCTGACTTCAGAACTATATTACAAAGCTACAGTCATCCAGACAGCAAGGTACTGGCCCAAAGACAGAAATTCAGACCAATGGAACAAAATAGGAAGTCCAGAGGTGAAGCCACACACCCACAGCCACCTTATCTTTGACAGAGGAGACAAAAATATACAACAGAGGAAAGACAGCCTCTTGGACAAGCGGTGCTGAGAAAACGGGTCAATCACATGCGAAGAATGAGACGTTCATTCCCTTCTAAACCCACAGACGAAAACAAATGCAAGATACATTAAAGACCGAAGCGGAAGACCAGAAATTATAAAACTCTTAGAGGACAACATAGGCAGAACACTTTCCGACAGAAATGACAGCAAGATCCTCTATGACCCACCTCCCAGAATAATGGAAATTAAAACAAACAAAAGGAACCTACTTAAACTTCTAAGCTTCTGCGCAGTGAAGGACACTAAAACAAAGGTGGAAAGACAGCTTTCAGAATGGGAGAAAATTGCAGCAAATCAAACAACTGCCCAAGACATGATCTCCCACATATATAAGCAGCTCCTGCAGCTCAATGCCAGAAAAACAAAGAATCAATCAGAAAGTGGGCAAAAGAACTAACCAAACGTTTCTCTAGAGAAGATATAGAGATGACGAATGAGCACACGAAAGATGCACAACATCAGTTATCAGAGAGAGGTAAGTCAAAACCACAATGAGGTGTCATCTTACGCTGGTCACAATGACCATCACACAAACGCCTCAAGCAAGAAATGCTGGACAAGTGAAAAGGTAACCTTACACTTTTAGTAGAAATGCAAACTGGTAGCGCCACAATAAACCGTTATGAGTTCTTAAGAACCTTGACCCAGCAATCCCACTGCTTGCACACACCCCAGGGAAAGCAGAACTGAAAGAGACACATGTACCTCAATATTCATCACAGCACAGTTTACAATAGCTAGGGCATGGAAACAACCTAGATATCCACTGCAGATGAATGGATCCGGAAGTTGTGGAATATATACACACTGGACTATTACTCAGCTGTGAAAAGGAATGTATTTGAGTTAGTTCTCATGAGGTGGGTGAAACAGGAGCCTGTTCTACAGAGTAAAATAAAGTAAGAAGGAGAAATACAAATACTGTATAGTCATGCGTAAGTATGCAATTTAGCGAGATGGTCACAGTGATCCTACATGCAGGGCAACAGAAGACAGAGATAGAAAGAACAGACTTTTGGACTCTGTGGGACAGGGCAATGGTGGGATGATTTGAGAGAATAGTATTGATCCATGCCCATTACCATACAAACAGATGACTGGTGCCAGTTCAGTGCATGATGCAGGGCACCCAAAGCCTGTGCTCTGGGACAACAAAGAGCAATAGGCTCTCTGGGGAGTGAGGTGGGAGGAGGGTTCTGGATGCGGGATCACGTGTACATTGGTGACTGACTCTTGTTGATGTAAGGCAGAAACCACCCCGATAGTGTAAATTTAATATCCTCCCATCAAAATAATTGTTAAAACTGAAAAGGTTGCTTTCTGAAATTGCAGTGTTGGGAGTTCATGGTCCAGCATATTTTCTAAACCTTTGTAAAAATGTCTGATTGGAAAGAGGGTAGTGTCAAATTACCGTGCCAAGAACTGTGTTCCCACACTCGAAAATCCCACAAAACGGAACTGTCAATATTTTAACTGTCCATTAAAATACTACTTTGTTTTCACCTCCAGGGCATCTTATAGAATGTTTCAAGTGACTGGAGAGGAAACAAAAGAGATCATTCACCTTTAAGCAGCAATTAATGTGGGACAGTCAATTGTGAATAAAGTTCCTAGGCCCGATAAAAATTTACCCATACAGTTTCTTTTTTTGTTCATTTATTTTATTAGTTGGAGGCTAATTACTTTACACCATTGTAGTGGTTTTAGCCATACTTTGACATGGATCAGCCATGGATTTACATGTGTACCCCATCCCGATCCCCCTCCCACCTCCCTCCCCATCCGATCCCTCTGGGTCTTCCCAGTGCACCATCCCTGAGCACTTGTCTCATGCATCCAACCTGGGCTGGTGATCTGTTTCACACTTCAGAGTATACTTGTTTCAGTGCTATTCTCTCAGAATATCCCACCCTCATCTTCTCCCGCAGAGTCCAATTTACCTATACAATTTCTATATGACATGTATCAAAAGAATTCTTCCATGGAAAACTGCACATAAGCAACTCAAGATGAAACACTAGGCCTCAGTTACTAAATGGCAAAAAAAAAAAAAAAAGTGCCATCACCAGTGTTTCCCTTTATTCAACTTCTTACATGGAAATATTACAAACTGGCTTCTCAACAACCAAGCGTTTTGGTTCCAGATATGGGAAGTCTAGGATCAGTGTGCTGGTAGGGTTAGGGTTCTGGTGAAAATCCTCCTCTGATTTGCAAGCTCTGAGTTCTGTCACTGAGGTTAGCTTGCTAAGAGCAGAGATTGATTTCCTATGAGTTCCTCTGTGGTGGCATAATGACACCCCAGAGGGCCTGGCCCCAGTATTATCATCTTCTGGGGTTAGGGCATCAGTGCACAAGTTTTAGGAAAATAAAAACAAAAACCAAACACCAAACAAGCCTAAAACAATCAGACCATGACAACTAGCAAACATAATCTGAGTGTCGATTAAATCTCTGGACAGGCCCATATGTCTTTGGGAAAGTCCACAGACAAGTTTTGCACTATGTCATGTGTGAAGATTCTGGTATTTTTGGCAAAGGGTTGAAGACCGATATGTACAAAGCCTAAATAACAGGAAGTTTTGATTATCCATGAAGTCAACTACTCAAGTTTGTTTCTTCAGAGTATGAAAACCAGTCCTCCATCCCAAATACATTCAGCATATGACTGTTCAGGAAGTCCATAGATTAAGCACCAAAATCACATTGGTGAGCCTTCTTCTTGGGATTAATTATATACACCCTCGGTTTTTAATCTTGGGAAAGAAAACTCTAACAAAGTGAAATGAAACCAGCTGAAGGTTGACTCTCCTTTTTTATATTACAGAAACCATCTAAATGTGTATTCCTATAAATTCTCCAAAGAAATAAGTTTCAGAAATTACTTGATGAATGGTCTCTCTCTACACACCAGTAAAGTTCCATTGAGGTCATTAAACTAGC
Source organism: Dama dama (assembly GCF_033118175.1). NCBI lineage: Eukaryota > Metazoa > Chordata > Mammalia > Artiodactyla > Cervidae > Dama > Dama dama. Next base: position 13,720,410 of record NC_083715.1, read on the forward strand.
CCTGAACTTCATTTCTTCTGACTACAGAGGATACTTTCAAATCACACTGTTTAAAAGCAAGGAGACTATCTAAAATTGCTGTAAAACACACACACAAATACACCAGTGACATAAAGCAAGGCCAAAATATATTGAGTGCAACAATTTCCTGTATTTTTCAGTGGCTGTTCCTTCCTTTCCCTTATCTCAGCTAAGGGGAAAAAAATTACGAAAGTCTTAGTCCATAGAATTTACTTATGGAAGTAGATTTTCACACGTACAGTTTGATTCTATTACTCATCAAATTCACCACTATCTGGTTACACCACATATGACTTTTGAGAGCGAAATATATTTTATCTGTAAAGGATCATCTACTTATTTATCCTTCATGGTTGTCATAGTTGAGAAATATTTAAAATGCTAAGTAAAAACACTTTCAACATACAGATCAAGACTTTCAATGTTTAGAAAACTGAGTATTACTTAGTGTCAAATTTCTGCAACTTCTAATCACATGTATTGAACATTAGGACTCCAAACTGTCTTCTGAAAGCTTCGCTGTAGAAATGCCCTTCTTACCATAGTGGCAACACCAAGTTTTGAAAAGAATATATGTTACCAAACAATAAGATTACACTTGGGCAATGTATATAAGAAAATAGCCCTTTGCATTAACTCAAATGCATAGTTCTCCTTGCTGTATGTACATTCTATCAAAAATATCAAGAAACCTCTAGATAACTGGGATACGTAGAAAGACTCTGCAAACAGATGAGTTCATACGAGGGCATATGATGCTGAGGCAATTTATTCAAAACATTCGTTAACTGGAGGTAAAATAGGGGAGGAATCTTCTCTCTTCTTCTTCCTCTCCAGTGTTTTGCAGCACAATTTGTGGTCTTTACCCCTAAGTTCCATTACATTGAAAGAAGCAAGTGTTAACATTTTACTCAAAATACTTCATCAGTTTTTTTTAAAAATACAGTACTTTAAAACAATTAAAATAAACCATGTTTATTTAAGGCCCATCAAACTACATTCATACTTAATTTTTCTTCTTCTTAGCAGGTGATGACCAAAATTCCAACTGTAGCATTATCCTCAACCTTCTGAGTTCAATTCAGATCTGTAAGTGAAAAGAACATCAGATCTACAGAAAAAAATAATTCTAATCATGCATAAAGGATCTTCCTACACTACTTGGAAAATCAATCCTTTTGAACTAAAGTTAAGGACACCAACCAGATTGTTTTCTCAGTTCCCATGTGTTTTCACTGTATCTCTATGATCTCCATGAGAACATCGCACGTTATGCAAGCTATTCTTTTTTCAATGTTTTAAATTAACTTGTTGATCTTAATTGCAGTTTAGGGTTCTTTCTTCTCCTAAAAAAGGGAAGAGCGGTACTAAATCAAATTCTCTGACTCAATCTGATCACAGGAGTGACACTCTAGTACATCACCAGCATAACTGACTCTGGCAAGAACTGCGATTCCGAGATAAAACACATAAACAAAACAAACATAAATACAAACAGAACAAAACCAACAAGAACACATAAACCTAAACAAAATTTCCAAAATAACACAAACTCTTTTCATGACCATTGTCTTTAGTGTTTTCCCCAACTCAACTGCTTAGTCACAGCTCCAGAAATCTGTCCTCTTTTCAGACTAAGGAAAGGCTTAACTCTGTGGCGCTTGGTATTCAAGTGTTCCCTTTGTTTCAATTCCTTGCCTTCAACCCCAGCTCAGCCGTGACTACCTTCAGGTCTCATAGAACATCCTATGCAACTGGTGCATTTTACATTCTCACCACAGAAAGTAACTTGTCAATTGTACCTCCACACTATTAATTGAGCCATAAGGGATCTCTGGCAAAACTGAACAAAATGTTGAGAGACAGAGGACAGCATTTCTATGAAATTTGTTGTCAGCATTACAAACGACCTATGTACTACAAAGATATCATTACATAGACATCTATTTAAAAGACATGTAATTACTGGATTCCTTCTTTGCATATAACCATTTTCTACTTTCTGATTTACAACTGATTTATAAAGCCCGGGTCCACTTTTTCAAATAAAACTGCCTTGTTTTCTTCAGCCACAATTGAACTGACATCTTTAAGATGTTCACTTTAACCTTTACATAATTGGTAACTCCAAATACATAAGAGACAATGACAGAAGCATCAGAAATATCTAAAAAAAAAAAAAATGTAAAACTTTTAGAGCCTCTGAAAAATGATAGCAAAACTGGGAAGAGAAAAAATGAAAAAACATTGAATGATATTGCACCACAACTTTTCTAATCCTTTTTCACCTCCTGTTTCTGGTGTGCTTTAAAATGGGTACAAGATCAGTAGATTACTGGGCTTCCCTGGTGGCTCAGAGGGTAAAATGTCTGCCTGCAATGCTGGAGACCCGGTTTCTATACCTGGGTCAGGAAGATCCCCTGGAGAACGAAATGGCAACCCACTCCAGTATTCTTGCCTGGAGAACCCCACTGACATGGACAGAGGAGCCTAGTAGGCTATAGTCCACAAGCTTGCAAAGAGTCGGACACGACTGAGCGACTTCACTTTCACATCAGTAGAGTATTATCATGTGTTTAAAAATCTGCAACAATCTGGTAAAAAAAAATAATCTGGTAAAATTGTCTGCATTAAAGGTACATATCCAGCTGTTCTAATTCATGGTGTGAGTAAGCTTAAAGTGCCCTGGGTTTTCATGGTTATTTGTGGCCCTGACATGCAGGCTGCTGATCATTCTTTTCCAACCAGGAATTGAACCCGTGATCCATACAGTGGATGCTGAAAATCTTAAAATACTAGACCACCAGGGCAGTGCTTTGGTTTCATTTCCTAGATGATCTGAAAATCCATCAAAGTACAGTACGGACTGGTATGAACACAATAGATGCGAAAGACTGACTAGCAACTAGTAAACTGTATAATGTAGGTGAACGTGTGATTGCTCACTTCCACTTAAAATTCAGTTTCTCTCAGTGTCTGAAAACGCTCTTAATAAGGATGTTGGTAAATGAAAGATCTTGAAATCTGTTTCCGAGGGCAGTGATCCGGTTTAGACTTCCTAAAATGTGCTCCTGGAATTCTGAACTTCTACCTTGGTGTTCAAACACTCATTGATGTTTTTGCACGTTTGGTTTCTACAGTACATTTTTACCACAGAAGTACCAAAAGAAGAAGAAGTCTAACAGGCCTTACAAGAGTATAAGCCATACTGTCATTCCAATTACTCGATGGGCCTGTCTCAAAAGTCAAGAGATACAAATCAATAAAACTTTCACTTAAATACATTCATAGCAGAACAGTGAGACATGGAGGAGTCTTATCATCACTAATTCCTTACCAAGATAAACAACCATTTCCCACAAACTCCAAACCAAAACTTTGTCCTAGAGTGATACAGGACAATTAATGTGACCTCTAAATACACGGGCAACAAAACAGGCCTTCATTTTAAGAATGCTTTGCAGTGAACTAAAATTCCAGTGCTTCAGCAAGCTGGCTTCAACATGCTTTACTTCTATTAATGTACCAGCCTTGTGAGGCAATACACTTTAAACCTGTCTGCTAAACTTCTTAATACTATCACTGTACACCCCCTTGCTTAATAAAGGCTCATTATGGAGTGCCCACTGTCAAACCTAACTGATTTAAAAGACAAACAAACAAGGATCCAAAGAACTATAAAGTTTTTGAAAATTTAAAAAGGTTGCCATGGTGGATTCTGAATATTAAGGAATATTCAAACTCACGGATACATAGGCCTCAATATATATTCACGTGTTCAACCTTCTGAGACCTAAAACGGTAAAAGATCTGACTACTTTCATGTACAAAACATTAAAAAGCATACACACACACGGTTCAGCCTTGACTTACACCTCAGGGTCTTCACCCTCAGCTGCAGGGTCCTTAAACTGGATTTCATCATCATCTTCAGTTTCAAAGGTATCTGTGTCACTAAGTTCCACTAAAAATACAATAAGAGCATACGCTTAAAAATATAAAATCAAGGTGTTACTAGATTAATTGCCTATTTAAAGAAACAATACTGGATTACTACTAAAACACTGAAGTGTACAACAGACTGCTTGTAATCAAACTTCGATTCAACAGTTTCATTCCAAGAAAAATCTTCCCAACTGCAAACACATCACAGAGAACAAACTCACAATGAAACTGCTAAAAGAAGTTCACTGCCAAGTAAGTATTGATCTGATTCCCAATTATCTTAGTATTTCTTAAACGACCTAATTGTCATCAGAATCTTCACTCTTACTTAAAACCACATAACTTGATAATAAAATGCACTCTAATAGAGTAAGTAAAATTGCTATCATGTCCAAAATGTGCGTTTAGTGCACTTCCTCTTTTTGGTTACTAGAAGTATTTTCATCTTTCCAAGCTTACTAGAGGAATACTTTTGTCTTTAAAAAATAAAAGGGATATCTTTTAAAAGCACTCTCCACAAAACGCCACAACAGTACTCTGTATACGAAGAAAAACTGAATACTCCTCCACAAAAATCAATACCAGTACCATAACTGTTGTCATCGAGTAGCTGAAACCAGCTATATAATCTCTTAAGCATTGTTAAGAGGCATTCCTTTAACAACTCGTATGTATAAGTCTAGAGCCCGTAAATTTTTCATTCCCCACCAAAAGAATATACTGCAGGAAGATAATCCATTACTAAGTTCTTAATATACTGAAGTATTTAACACATAGTTAAAGAGGATTGAAGCATATTTGTAAAAATACATAAAGAGAGAGAATCCTGAAACAACTGCTTCACCTAAACACTAATTAGCAAATGCTATGAGAAGACAGGGAAATGTAAAATCTTTGATAATAACTACCATATTCTGGAAGCTCTCCATAAGCCTTCAGACTTCTAGCTTCATCTGCACTGTACTTTAAGATTACATCTGCTCTGTTATCCTTGGAGAAGAACAAGGAAGGATCAAAATTGGTTATGCAAAGAATCATCAGCTGTCTCATAAATTACTTTCAGATAAACACACTTATGTGAAACCTCACCATTCTCTCACCTTCCTTCTATCATCCGCACACACGCGCACACACACACACACACAAGTCCTCGTGATGAAGTCTGCATGCATGACCAAATAAAATATAGACTAGGAAAATGATGTATATAATGCACTGAATCAAAAGTACGAAAAGGAAACACGGCGGCGGGGCGGGGTGGGGGGGGGGGAGTGCTGTGGCACTACTGTCCTTGTTCACTCTCTAACACTGTAGTTCTAAGTGAAGATGGTATTGTTACCCAAGAGAAACCTTTCTATCACCCACAGTTCTTAGAGTATCTTACTGATTTGCATTGTTTGTGGTGATTTAAAAAGATACCTATATTCTCCTAAAACCTGACAGGCTTGGAGTGAAGTCCTTGTGTGTTTATAAAGCTCTTCTGTGTGCTTCTGATGCAAATATGCCTGTGAAGTACTGCCCTAACAAAGTTCACTTTTCTCCATTTTAAAGACGCCCAGTCACTGACAGAGCAAACAATTCTGAATGCTTACAATTAACCTAGAAAAGGCCTAAAGAAAGGCAACTGAAAATATCACAGTCATAAAACTGCAGTGTAGTAGAAAGCAACACTTCTCAAACTATAATGTGCACAAAAAAACATGTAGGTATTGTGTTAAAAGTCTCAGTGCAACTCAGTAGGGAAGAGATTAGCTAATAACGTACTAAGATACTTCCACAGAGTGGGGGTGCTGCTATTATCTTTACAATATGATTTCAGTAACAAGGGTTTGCAATTATCCACAGCAGATTAAAAATCAGAAGAGCTGTTTGTGGCTATCACTTTGAAGTCAGTACCTCAATCCCTTATAGGATTAATATAATTGTGGTTACACTGCCCGTGAAACAAAGAATTAAACTGGGAACTAACAATTTTTCCATTCCTTTCCGGGGTTATATGTAGTTCAACTAAAATAAATGCACATGAAAATGATGCACATTTACAGAGTCTATATTTTTACTCAGCACATATGAAAAATGGAAAGGTTATAAATGGATGATCCAGATCAGAAAAACATACAAAGGAAAAAAATTCAGTAAAGTTTCAGGATATAAAATCAATATGCAAAAGTCAGTTATAGTAGTAATGTGTCCATACTACGCAAAGTAATGTACAGATTCCATGCGATTCCCATAGAAATTCAAGTAGCAGTTATTTTCAGAGACAAAGCTATATGGAACCGCAAACAATCCTAACCACCAAAGCAACCTGGAGGAAGAATAAAGCTGGAGGACACACACTTCCTGCTTTCCAAACACAACTGTCCCAACAATATGTCTCCGGCATTTCACCAGTAATATGGACTCTTGGGACAAAACTCATCACTCAGAAATAAAATTTTTCAAAGACAATCAAAACCCATGAAGGGAACCAAGATCTCAGTATAGAAAAGACATCCTCTCCAATAAACAGTACTGGGAAAACAATACTTAACATATAGTGGACGCCTTTCTTACACCACAAACTGCCTGAAATTACCCTGAAGTAGATCAGAAATTTAAACACAGGCCTGAAACCCTCAAACTACTGGCAAGAGAACGCAGTGCAAAACTACCAAGTGCCGCTCTTGCTCTTTGCTTTTTGTATACGACACCAAAGCCATAAGCAACACAAGCAAAACCTACTCAGTGGAACTACATCACACTAAATCACTTTTGCACAGAAAAGCAAATTGTCAACAACAACTACAAAAAGACAGTGTACTAGATCGGTAAAAATATTTGCAAATGTTATGACCAATGAGGGGATAACATCCAATGCAGATAAATCCTGCCATCTGGAGCAACTAGGATGAAACCGGAGGGTAGTGTGCTAAGAGAAACAAGTCACACAGAGAAGGCAAACACTGTAGGACCTCACTTATATGTGGAATCAAGACTGAAGACACACTAATCAAAGTTCAGGGATGCTCCTAACCTCTCAGCTTCGAGTCACCTGGATTTTCTGCACGAGCCTGAAATGAAGAGCTATCAGTCGCCTGGCTTAGTATCAAAGGTATACCACTGCAAGCACAGGGCCTGAATGCAGAGGATGAGAGGCCTGCTGGTTTTTAATGAAACCTCAAACACGGGCTGTCTGTGATGTTATAAAGAAGCATCCAGTGGCCACAGGCAAGGAAAAGATTCATGCCTTACACAATCTGTTTCAGAAATCACTCAACAAACAATGGCAAGAAAAAAGCCCTGGGAGAAGAAATCGGATCTCCCGTCTCACCATGTTATATTTGCACTTTTGAGTTTTCAACAAAAACAGAAACAAGAACAAACATGGGACGTACAAAGAAAAAGGAAAATGTGTTCGCTCACATACCAGAAAATACGTAGGCAATACAAAGCATGACTGAGAAAGCCTACAAGCTGGACTTAACAGAGACATTACCTCGGGTAGCATGTGTGAAAAGAAGACAAGAAACAGTGTGCATAATGTCGTTTTAATTGTGAAGAATATTTCACTAGAGAATCAAGACAAACTTATTCTTTAAAAGAAAACTAGTGGAGATAAAAAAGTCGCTTTAATCACTAATAGAATGATCACACCAAAAAAATCAACAGGGAAACAGAAGACTGAAATTTACAAATCAGCACATCTTAATTATTTACAGGAAACATGACTTGATAATAGAATAGAGAGAGAAACATGACCTGATAATAGAATTATTGCACTTAAAATTTAACTGGGCACATGTGATGGGTTTGACTTCTGTCTCACAAGTCTTAGTACAAACACTGAGGTCATAGCGGGCAACTAACAAGTAGCTTTTTAAGCATTCATCTCAGATTTATAACATACACTCTAAATGACCTAGTCTATGTCTTACCCTTCTCCTACAAGCCAAACCCCCCCCCCTTGGAGATTAGAGGTTTTGCCTGACTTAATTGCATCATCTTACAGCAGTGATTTCTCAAACTGCGATTTGAGACCTTGAAATTTAAAAACTGCAACTGAGAACCCAACATAAATTACTAAATTTTTTTTAGTGAGTAATAATGCTAATGAAAATCACTCTCATATGCTACTGTTCTATTTCAGCAAAGGGTAGTTTACAAAAGTATTTAAAAAGCAAAATGGGCGGAGTCCTCTGGTGGTCCAATGACAAGGACTCAGGGCTTCCTCAGATGTATTCTGGGTTCAATCTCTGACTGGGGATCTAAGATCCCACGAGCTTCAGCGCCATCAAAAATTAAAGGAAAAGACAAGTGAAAGGAAAATGAATAATCTAGCTCTGTGAAATATATATCATAAAATATGAAGATACCTTCTCATTTTACTGCAGAATACTGAAAACGTCAGCCTGCACCAGAATCACTGAAAACCTAGCACAGAGGCCTGAATACACCTGGACTTTAAAGAAGGACAGAAGGATGAGCTCTAGTATTTATCCAAAATTATAAGAGACTATTTATTACTTATTATATTTAAAATAAAGAAAGAAACAACCAGTCTTCCCTCAAAACACATGTACCGTCAGCCAGCCAGAATCCTATCATCTTAAACACTGTGGATCATAACAAATTTGGATGCCAGAAGGATGAGACTCATAACTGGCTAGAACAGGTCAAATGCATTTTATTGCATCATCTAGATACTGATATTAATGATTCTTAAATTCAAGATTATACACTTACACGTAATTCTTACCTGATAGTCTCGAAGACCAACCAATATAATATCTGAAGAATTTATCCAAACCTATAAAAGAAAACTCATGCTATATTGTATGTAAAATGCAAACAATAGTGTTCAATGTAAAGCAATACTTAATACAAAAAATATAATTCATTCGGTCTGTGAGAAATATCTACTAATGAATTACAGCAAAACTACAGTTGAGTGTGTGTGTGTATGTGTGTGTGGTCTGTGTGTGTTGTGTGTGCATGTGCATGTATGTGTGTATTATCTGTGTGTGTGCTCATGCCTACGAGCATCTGAATGTACAAGAGCATAGTTCTTTGTCACGTGAATTACTTTTATTCACAAATCACTCTGGACATTTTCAGTTCTTTTCAACAAATGAAAATAAGTCATCTACACAAATACAGTCATCTAGTTACCAGTCGACGTCAATTCAGGTTCCCAAACCACTAACTGGAAGAGAATGACTCAAGAGAACAAAACTGATTTTTAATCCAAAAAAGTAGGGTTGAAGGAACTTTTAAACAATATGGTCAATCAACGTGCCAAAATTACTAAATAAGATGCTCTACCATGTTCCAATTTCAAATGTTCCTAACAACACATACAGCTGTTCCCACAAAGCAAAGTCTTACCCAGGACCAAATGTTAGGTTTAGTTAACAATTGGACTTCTGTTGTCTGAAAAATAATCTTCAGGTGTTTTATTTTTCTTGCTTTCTTTCTTTCTTTCTTTCACGGCTTACCATTTCCATTTGGTTCATACACGGACTCTGTCTGTTTCCGCAAGAGCAAACATTTCTGGCATAAGTCCAGTCTAGGTGTCACAAATCATTCTTTCTAAATCTAAGTCCTAGTATTAAAGTTATCAAGCATTTTCTAATTTTATGCGTTTATATTGCCATATAAATCACTATTCTTGAAGTCTTCAAGAATTCACCAAATTCAGTCACTTGGAAGCACAGATAAATGTTTTAAAGGTAAGCTTTGGACTAAAGGAAAATATACCTCCACACTGACCTTTTTTCTCAAGCTTCCTCGGATATGACATATCCTTGTCACACCGTCAAAGCACACTGCTTCCAACCGTGCATTTCCCAACATTTTGGTTACCTGGGCATACTCTTAGGAAGGGGCAGAAAAGAAAAAAGAAAAACAAAACCGTAACATACTGTCCAGTTTTCCTAAAAATGCAACACTTGTGATTAAGTTGGTAACTTCACTGTGAGTGCTAACTTTAGACCAAACCATAATTTAAAACAGAACAAAAGGTTCAAGTATGACAACAAATGAGAGCTGTCTCAGGGGACATATATTAATGTTATCCACAAAAATGGGAGAACTCTTAGGCTCTCAAGCAATGGCTACGGTCTCATTCAGCTAAACTGATGCACTTATCCTCTTGTTTTCTGAGCAAGTAAAAGTTGACAAAAGTGAAGCAGTTAATCCAAAATCACAAACGTTATTTCCACGAAAAGCTATCGCTACTGGGTATATTTAAGTCATCCACTAATTTGAGAAAATCAGTTCAGTCTTTGTCTTCACGACTGCATGCTCCACCTCTGCACACCAAAGTGGCTCACTTCAGACTGCGCCCTACATGCTGGCTTAGCAACCTCTCATGCTGCATATTTGCAAAATCTTGCCTCTCCTTTCCCTCATTAACTCTACTGATAAGCAACAGCAGGCTGATCACCAACGAACATTTGCTTGAGGACACACTGATGCTTATTCTAAAGTCCTTAATAGAGTATTTCAAGATAAAGCGTCAAATGCTTAAAGACAATTCTATCTAAGCATAGTCAAGAGGCCACCAGATTCTACTGTCAGTTGAAGACACTGACATAAGCATTAGCCAGCACGGGATGACGTCTTCTTGACTTTAAATGACAAACGCAGGCATCAGAATAGAGAAAGAAACAGGCAGTTAATATAAAGCAGGTACATTACTAAAGGTTTACTAAGGACAAACATCAAAGTGACAGCCACTGCAGCCACGATATTAAAGGCGACTGCTCCTGGACCTTTCAGGTATGATATAAATAAAGTCCCTGATGATTATACCGTGGAAGTGAGAAACAGATTTAAGGAACTAGATCTGATAGACAGAGTGCCAGATGAACTACAGACAGAGGTTCGTGACATTGTACAGGAGACAGGGAGCAAGACCATCCCCAAGAAAAAGAAATGCAAAAAATGCAAGATGGCTCTCGAGGAGGCCTTACAAACAGCTATGAAAAGAAGGGAAGTGAAAACAAAGGAGTAAAGGAAAGACATACCCATTTGAATGCAGAGTTCCAAACAATGGCAAGGAGAGATAAGAAAGCCTTCCTTGGCGACCAGTGCAAGCAAAGAGAGGAAAATAAAAGAATGGAAAAGATTTCTTCAGGACAATTAGAGATACCAAGGGAACGTGTCATGCAAAGATGGGCTCCAGAAAAGGCAGAAATGGTATGGACTTAACAGAAGCAGAAGATATTAAGAAGAGGTGGCAAGAATACACAGAAGTGCACAAAAATGATCTGCCCGACCCAGATAATCACCAAGGAGTGATCACTCACCTGGAGCCAGACATCTTGGAACGTGAAATCAAGCGGGCCTTAGAAGTATCACTACAGACAAAGCTAGTGGAGGTGATGGATTTCCAGCTGAGCTATTTCAAATCCTCAAAGATGATGCTGTGAAAGTGCTGCAGTCAATGTGCCAGCAAATTTGGAATACTCAGCAGGGGCAAGGGGACAGGAAACGTCAGTTTTCTTTCCAATCCCAAAGAAAGGCAACGCCAAAACCTCTCAAAGTACCGCACTGCTGTACTCATCTCATACGCTGGCAAAGTAATGCTCAAAATTCTACAAGCCAGGCTTCAACAATACATGAACTGTGAACTTCCAGATGTTCAAACCTGGTTTTCTAAAGGCAGAGGAACGGAGATCAAATTGCCAACATCCACTGGATCATGGAAAAAGCAAGAGAGTTCCAGAAAAACATCTATTTCTGCTTTACTGACTATGCCAGAGCCTTTGACTGTGCAGATCACAATAAACTGTGCACAATTCAAAAACGTTGGGAATACCAGCCCACCTGACCTGCCTCTTGAGAAATCTGTATGCAAGTCAGGAAGCAACAGTTACTGGTGGATGTGGAACAACAGACTGGTTCCAAGTAGGAAATGGAGCATATCTAGGCTGCACATTGTCAACCTGCCTATTTAACTTCTATGCAGAGTACATCACGAGAAATGCTGGGCTGGATGAAGCACAAGGTGGAATCAAGACTGCCGGCAAAAATTCAATAATCTCAGATACGCAGATGACAGCACCCTTGAGGAAAGATCCTCTTTATGAGAGTGAAAGAAGAGAGGGAAAAAGTTGGCTTAAAGCTAAACATTCTGAAAACAAAGATCATGGCTTGCGGTGCCATCACTTCATGGCAAATACATAAGGAAGAGTGGAAACAGTGGCTGACTTTAGTTTCGGGGCCTTGAAAGCCACTGCAGATGGTGACCATAAGCATGACATAAAAAGACGCTTGGATGGAAAGTTACAACCAAACTATACAGCATATTGAAAAGCAGAGACATTCCTTTGCCAACAAAGGTGCATCTAGGCAAAGGCTATGGTTTTTCCAGCAGTCATGTATGGATGTGTGAGACAGGACGGTAAAGAAAGCTGAGTGCTGAAGAACTGATGCTCTTGAACTGTGCTGTTGGAGGAGACTCTTGAGAGTCACTTGGACTGCAAGGAGATCCAACCAGTCCATACTAAAGGAGATCAGTCCTGGGTGTTCATTGGAAGGACTGATCTTGAAGCTGAAACTCCAATACTTTGGCCACCTGATGTGACGAGTTGACTCTTTCGCAAAGACCCTGATGCTGGCAAAGATTGAGGACGGGAGGAGAAGGGAACAAGAGAGGATGAGCTGGTTGGATGGCATCACTGACTCAAGGGACATGAGTCTGGCTAAACTCCAGGAGTTGCTGATGGACAGGGAGGCCTGGCTTGCTGTAGTCCACGGCGTTGCAAAGAGTTGGAAATGACTGAGCGACTGAACTGAACTGAACTGCTCCTTGGAAGAAAAGCGATGACAACTCTAGACAGCATGTTAAAAGGCAGAGATATTACTTTGATGACAACGCTCTGTACCGTCAAAGCTCTAGTTCTTCCAGTAGTCATGTATGGATGTGCGAGTTGGGACCATGAAGAGGGCTGAACGCCAAAGAGTTGAAGTGTATCAACTATAGCGCTGGAGAAGACTCTTCAGAGTCCCTTGGGCAGCAAGGAAATCAAATCAGTCAATCCTAAAGGAGATCAACCCTGAATATTCACTGCAAGGACTGCTGCTGAAGCTCCAATACTTTGGCCACCTGATGCAAAGAGTCGACTGCAAGGAGAAGACCCTGATGTGGGAGGGAAAGCAGGAGGGGAAGAGAACAGGACAACAGAAGATGAGACGGTTGGATGGTATCACAGGATTCAAGGGATAAGCGTCTGAGCGAATGCAAGGGTATGGTAAGGACAGGGAACCCAGGTGTACTGCCGTTCACGGGGTCCCGCAAGGGTCACAGACATGGCTTAGTGACTGAGAAACAACTCCCCCAAAGAGATTCTTGTCTCATCTGTCATTATCCTGAAAGGTAAATGGGATTCCAACTATGGACAGTCCCTTGCATCACAGGCCATGAACCCAGCTCAGTACTCAGGGCTGCTACACAGGAGAAAAGAACAAAGAAAAGATAATGATAATTTAAAGACTGGCCCTGAAACACACTTCTAACGTAAGGAAAAAATATGAAGGTCAAAGACCAGATTATCTTTAGAAACACATCATGTTTCAAATAATCAATAAAAATATTTGTGTTTGTTCCTGAGCGTGTGTGTGTGTGTGTGTGTGTGTGTGTTTAGTGACTTGCACTATGCAGGAATAACTACATGGCTTTGTTATGAAGTGCTGGAAATGACTGAAACAAATGGACAAATGTTTATGGTGGTTATATATACACCAGCTCAACAACAGAGAATAGAATTTTCAATTGAGAGAAAGGTATGCACAAGAACTGAACAATATGCTAACTTCAATTCATTTCAACATCCACATATGGCTCCTGGCTATTCCTGAACAGGGGTTTGCCCAGTGGCTCAGCCATGAAGAATCCACCTGCAAACGCAAGAGACAAAGGAGACAACGCACTAGACTTCCGGGCCAGGATGAGCCTGTGGAGAAGCAAATGGCAACATACTCCAGTATTCTTGCCTGGAGAATCCTGTGGACACAGGAGCCAGGTGGGCTACAGTCCCCGAGATCTCAAAAGAGTCAGATGTGACTAAGCGCAAGCACTGGGGCTAGAACCGAGTACCTACCAAGTGACAGTATAATGCTAAGGTTAAATTTCCTGTGACCATGCTACTGGAGTTACATAGGAGAAAGGCTTCGCTCTTACGAGATGGAATATTTAGGGCTAAAGTCCATAACTGTATGTAACGAGACCCGCCTAGAAGAAAGTTTAATATGTTAGGAGGACTTTGACAAAGGAGGCAAGAATATACAGTGGAAAAAAGACAACCTCTTTTAACAAGTGGTGCTGGGAAAACTGGTCAACCACTTGTAAAAGAATGAAACGAGAACACCTTCTAACACCATACACAAAACTAAACTCCAATGCAGTAAGGATCTAAATGTAAGACCAGAAACTATAAAACTCCCAGAGGAGAACATAGGCAAAACACGCTCCGACATAAATCACAGCAGGATCCTCTATGACCCACCTCCCAGAATATTGGAAATAAAAGCAAAAAGAAACAAACGGGACCTAATGAAACTTAAAAGCTTTTGCACAACAAAGGAAACTATCAGCAAGGTGAAAAGACAGCCCTCAGATTGGGAGAAAATAATAGCAAACGAAGCAACAGACAAAGGATTAATCTCAGAAATATACAAGCAACTCCTGCAGCTCAATTCCAGAAAAATAAATGACCCAATCAACAAATGGGCCAAAGAACTAAACAGACATTTCTCCAAAGAAGACATACAGATGGCTAACAAACACATGAGAAGATGCTCAACATCACTCATTATCAGAGAAATGCAAATCAAAACCACAACGAGGTACCATTACACGCCAGTCAGGATGGCTGCTATCCAAAAGTCTACAAGCAATAAATGCTGGAGAGGGTGTGGAGAAAAGGGAACCCTCTTACACTGCTGGTGGGAATGCAAACTAGTACAGACACTATGGAGAACAGTGTGGAGATGTCTTTAAAAACTGGAAATAGAACTGCCATATGACCCAGCAATCCCACTTCTGGACATACACACGGAGGGAACCAGATCTCAAAGAGACACATGCACCCCAGGGTTCATCGCAGTGCTGTTTATAATAGCCAGGACATGGAAGCAACCCAGATGTCCATCAGCAGAGGAATGGATAAGGAAGCTGTGGTACATATACACCATGGAATATTACTCAGCCATTAAAAAGAATTCATTTGAATCAGTTCTAATGAGATGGATGAAACTGGAGCCCATTATACAGAGTGAAGAAAGCCAGAAAGATAAAGACCAATACAGTATACTAATGCATATATATGGAATTTAGAAAGCTGGTAACCATAACCCTACATGCAACACAGAAAGAGAGACACAGATGTACAGAACAGGCTTTTGGACTCTGTGCGAGAAGGCGAGGGTGGGATGTTTTGAGAGAACAGCATCGAAACATGTATACTATCAAGGGTCAAACAGATCACCAGCCCAGGTTGGATGCATGAGACAAGTGCTCGGGGCTGGTGCACTGGGAAGACCCAGAGGGATCGGGTGGAGAGAGAGGTGGGAGGGGGGGTTGGGGTGGGGGAATACATGTATATCCATGGCTGATTCATGCCAATGTATGGCAAACACCACTACAATACTGTAAAGTAATTAGCCTCCAACTAATAAAAATAAATGAAAAAAACAAACAAACAAACAAACAAACAAAATGGTAGGAGGAAAATGTGCATGTTCCAAAAGAAAGAATAGAAGAAAGCACTGAAAATTAGTGAGTCTAAGTTATAAACAAAATATGGGAGTTGCACTCATATTTCATCTCCTCTGTGGGCTTAGCTAAATATGAAAGGGGAAAAAGTAAGTGCTTCAGTCAGTTATTTTACTCTTATTTTAGTCTGCACTTACTCAAGTAAGAGAGAGTCAACTATTCTGTTACTTTATTAAATATGATCATGCACTAGTGACATTGGAGTACTGAGGGGCTGAGGTCTTGGCATGGATTTCTCATAGTCTACTGAAAAATGAGTGCAAAAGTAGGCGATTTTCAATGTTGGCAGCCAGGCTTACTCTGCTCCAAACACTACAATTCACTGTCATTTATACCATGGTTATCCACAGAATAAAAACAGGACACCTTGTTTACAGAAATGCCACATTGTAAACCTGCATGAGAAAACAAATAGTGTACAATAAATTAATACAGAAATTATGGAGAAATATAGGGCACTGTAAATGGGGAAAAGATGGAGATACGAGGGGCTTCCGTCGTGGCTCAGGGGTAGGGAATCCACCTGCCAATACAGCAGACACTGGTCTGACCCCTGGTCCAGGATGAACTCACATGCCTCCCAAAGACTGAGCCCCTGTGCCACAGCTATTGCGCCTGTGCTCTACAGCCTAGAAGCTGCAACTACTGAGCCCATGCACTGCAACTACTGAAGCCTGGTCTCCCAAGAGCCTCTGCTCCACAAGTGGAGAGGGCACCCCGATGGGAAGCTCGTGCATTGCAGCTACAGAGCAGCCCCTGCTGTCCTCATCGAAAGAAAAGCCCATGCGCAGTAAAGAAGGCCCAGCACAGCAAAAAAAAAAACAAAAAGAAAAACACATAAGCAGATAAAAATCATTTAGATGAAGAAAAACAAGGGAGTTATCAGACAACTCCTCAGCATTATGACTAAGACATGTTTCAGATCAAACTGTGAAATTCACATTACTAGAAAAGGTATAAGTAAAGAATTCTTACCTTGTCCATCTTCTTTAAAGACTAGGTCTCTATTTTTATATTCATTCTCCTTCTTACCCTTACGCTTGTTTCTGCCTCCTTTACCTAAGTGATTAAAAAGTGAATAAAAATTGAAATCTAATCATCTGTATAATAGTTTACAAACTCAACTGTAAAACAAACGAACATAAGCTTTGAAACTTTACAAAAACACAGGGGAACAAACAGGTTATCATTTAAATAGCAGGAAAATATTAACAGACCTCAAAAGAGATTTACAATTTAACCTAACTTGCTTACCGATTAGCCGCTTACCAATTGCCAATGACGTTCTTCTAAATCGCTTAACAGCTAATATCAACCACATAACACATTACCAGAGATAACCATTAGCATTTTTATTATCCATGCTTTCCAATTAAACCTGGATTCTATACATTCTCTTCCACAATTTACTTTCCAATTAATAAACCAAGACTACTCCATATATCTGTAAAGGAATGGAAACTGAAAAATCACATGTAGAAACGTCTTCAGTTTGGCATGAGCGTTAGCAGCTGGTTTAAAAGTCCCACAGAAGGAAGACGGGAGCCACCCAAGGCTGGACTGAAGATAACATTAACAAAAATGTATTGAACATCTATTAAGCACCAAGCTGTACTAAGTCAGCATTCATAAAGTCAGTCCTATTCTCTTCAGGATACACAACCCAATGTGGGCATCTGAAACTTCATTCCTAAAAACAGAGGAGGAAACAAGGACTGTTTCTCTTGTTACAAATGCACACTTATTTGTAAGCTAAAAGTGAATTAAATAGATTAGAAAAAAACAAGTAGAAGTGGTTTGTAATTTACCTAACACATTATGAAAAAGAGGTTTCTAGAATTTGCCTGGATAGTTAGCAGGAAAACATTTGCTTGCTAGAGAAAGGCTGTGCCAGTTGGTTTGGGGAATGTAGAGAGCACTGAACTCAAAGGTGAAAAATTTGACCCAATGTGGCAAACCTTAAGGAAGCCTTGAGAGCTAACATGAAGTGTCAGGAATGAATAATGAAGAGAGGTTTGCTTCTCGTGTAATGTGAAATGTGGTGCTACTCTGAAGGAGATATTCTCACTCCTAGCAGTTCCAGTTTGCCAAGAGGCATTACAAGAGTATTAAACATGACACAAGAACAACTCAGGTCTCTAAAAAGGAGAATTCAAGGACTGACTGTCCCAGGGCTCTGCTTCAGTTAGCTTAGAAGTACCGTTTTGGAAGTTACAAGCAGAAGTACTGTCAAATCTGGTTATTTGTGAACTGTCTGACTCAGAATAAAGACAAATAGAAATACACAGTGCCAGCATCTATTTTACTGGATAAGAAGGCTGAACACGTTGGGATATGTGTGCGTTCTAAAGAAGGTTAAGGTTTGTGACAGGCAGAAGAAAGTAAACTGGCAGACATGAACCTAAACGTGCAACAGCGTTTTGCCTCCGTGTTTGCAAAGCAGTCTTTTCACCAGTAGTCAACCGCGCACAAAGTAAACTACTGACAAGTATTTACTAGACCCAAAAAGAGAATCAGTGTGTCACAAACAACAGCTAAGGAGAGTCTTCGGAAGGGATGAAGGCCTCAGGGACGAAGCCTCAGCTGCCCGAAAGTAGCCTTCTGCCAGTTTACTACCGTCCTGCAGTTAAACTGGCATGAATCCAAAACTAATCGTATTTTCAGCTCCGTGTAAAACTGACAAAAGCGGAGAGGAAATTATCCCGCTATGTCTACAGAGCGGGAGGAAGCAGGAGCCGCTTCCTAGCTCCTCTGTGGACTGTGGAGTCCGCTCAAAGACCTCAGCCAACCACACAATGGAGAAACTACCACTGACCGCGGCAGAGCAGACCCTGGTGCCAGGAAGCCGAGTCATTACCTTTATTCTTGGGCATAGCTGCAACGGCAGGCTCACTGTTTCCAAGCAGCTTCCGGTGCCGCTGCCGCTGGCAGGTAATCCTCCGAGGTTTCCAAGGAGCTAACCTACACACTCCGACTTGAGAACTCGCGCGAGAAATCGGAGCGCAGCCACGCCTAGCAGCAGCAAAATGGCGACCCAGCCAGTGTCACGTGGTTAACGTCACTTTCCCCGCCTCTGACGCTATGGGCCTATCCTCCAAGCACAGTCTCTTCCGCCCTACGGAGCACGTGTAGTCCAAACCCACTGACTTCCTGGCACTCAACAATGTGAGGGACGCTGTGACAGATTGCAGTAGACAGGTATAGATTTTTGGAGAACACTGCGCTGAGCGAGATGTGTCAATATAGTGGAGACCGCATGCATTTCCCCAACTAGAAAGGGCTTGAGCTGACTCAAACTACTGAGTAGACTTTTGCTATTTTGTAATAAGTGCTCTTGACCATTTGCTCTCTGATCGTTTCTTTGTTTGAATTGTATGTGTTGTCTTCCTTCTTGGAGAAACAAATTCCACCAGGAGGCTTCTGTTAGAAATATGGTACATAGTACACTGGTGGAAGAATTAAAGAGAAAGGGTATAGATGTCTCTCAAAAGATTGAGCCCAGGATCATTACAGACCCCTCTTAGGTCCACCAAGATTGGTGTATCCAGATGTCGTATCCAGTGTCAGATGGGTAGAATAAAGTTTAAAGTTAGTGTAAACAAACAAAATAAATGGATAAAGAATAAAATTTAGAAATATCAAAAACTTTCTCTTCAGAAATGTTCAGGATTGTTTTTCATAGTGATGGAAGTGATGGATAGTTTCACCTATTTTAAGTATGAGGAAACATTCGGGACTACGTGTTACTTCACTTGAACTAATTTATGCAAGACGCCCTACCTTTTGACGTGAGAAACCACTATTGTCCATGTGCTTTAACCACTAAAGAAAAGTCACTCTTGATCGACTTAAGGAAAGACGTCAAAATCTACTGCAGTTGTCCATCAGCAGTGCATGCTTGAGAAACTCCGGATGGGAAAAACATGATGAAGCATTTCTGTGCTTGGGTCTATGGGTCCCTAGATGGTTAAGATGAATATGGGAATGGAAACTTTAGTGATTCCACATGCTTGCCTAGAGAAACGCTACAATCTCTTGCTTTCAATCCTTGTTTGTTTGGCGTGTTTTTTTTTTTTTTTTTTTTCTTTGTGATTATCAGGAATGTTTACGAAAGTTATGTGTTTCACTACATATAGTTTCTGCGTTAAAGAAGGTTGTATATGTACTGGCTCTGCCCCTGCGTCTGCCTCTAAGCCTCCTCTCAAAACTGTGTGAAAGACCATTTCCAGCCTGTGGTCTTCAAGTTTCCTGAACTTATGATTTTCTATTTATACTATTAATTATTTATGATATTTTATCAACAATACTATGATTTCCCTCACTTTTGCTTTTTGTTTTGCCTCAAGGTCAAAACGGTGTATGGAAAGTTGGTTTCCTTCAATCATGCCCTATAATCAATGAGCCCACATAGCAAGGATTGACAATTGATACTTTTTAGCAGAATTGAGGGCTTCCCTGGTAGCTCAACCAGTAAAGAATCCACTGCAATGGCAGGACACCCCAGTTTGTTTCCCAAGGTTGAAAGATCCTCTGGAGGAGGCATAGGCTACCCACTCCAGTATTCTTGTGCTTCCTTCATGGCTCAGATGGGAAACGATCTGACTGCAATGCGGTCAACCTGTCTTCCGCCCCTGGGTTGGGCAGATCCCTCGAAGAGGGCGGAGCAACCCACTCCAGTATTCTGGCCTGGAGACTACCTGTGGACACAGGAGCTTGACGGACAAGAGTCTATGATGTCACAAAGAATCAGACACAACTGCAAAACTAAGCATACTAGAAACCAAAATTTATTTTTGTAAGAAAAGTGCTTGAAAAGCTTGATATATGGAGGTCTGACTAAGAAAGTGTATTTGACCCTGAAAAAAATTCAAAAAGCAATGAACTTTTACTCCTCTCTTGTCTATAGAACCCTAGGACAACTGGAGTGTCTGTTCCCCTTTCAGAGGCAAGTTGTTCTGGTAGAATATGTTAAAAGATTAAACAAACAACATATTCCTAGTGACATGCTGCTTTCACCAATGAAGCAATGTGGAATTCAAGATCAGTACCAAAGCAAGAGCAAAACTGCTGTCAGCTGCAGTTGTAAGACATGACCTCCAAAGAGAACTACATACGTGCATATAAATGACTGACTGAATTATCTTCCAGTACACTATAAAACTACACAGACAGTATTATAAAGGATTTTGCTTTTCCAGTCAATAGTACAGGAGTGTCTTTGAGTTACTGATAGCTTTAATAACCAAAAGCAGTGACCACTTTTCAGACGTTCCATCCAAAGTCATTTGAACAAAGCTGTCAACTTGTCCCCCTTACTAAAAGCCACATGTTGATAGTAGTAGTGGTAATTAGTCACTAAGTCAAGTCCACCTCATTTTTACCTCCATGGACCATACACCACCAGGCTCCTCTGTCCCTTGGATTTCCCACACAAGAATAATGAAGTGGGTTGCCATTCCCTTCTCCAGAGGATCTATCTTCCCCACCCAAGGTTTTCCTAACCCTGGGTCACCTACATTGGCAGGTGGATTCTTTATCTTGTCTTTCATGTATGCTAGATCAAACTTCTGTCAAGACTGGGCTTGTTCAGGACTTCCTTAGTGATCCAGTATCTTAGAGTCGCTTCTCCATGCAGGGGATGTGGGTTATATTGCTGGTCTGGGAAAATTCCACCTGCTGAAGAGTAACTAGGCTCATGGGTCACAACTAAGGAGTCCATGCCCCACAACAAATGAGCTCATGTGCTGGAAATAGAGCCAGTGCTCTGCAACAAGAGAAGCCACCACATGAAGAAGGCTGTGCCTCACTTGCCACAGCTAGAGAAAGCCCTTGGGCAGCAATGAAGACTAGGCACTGCAAAGAAAAAATGAATACAAATTAAAAAAATAATACTGATACAAAAACTGAAACCTTAGAGAAAGACTGAGTCTGTGGAAAATAGAAGTGTAGTTATATATACATAGTAACAAGCAAATATTCTTTAATGTTGAAAAGACATAAAATAGGTATTCTTCCACACATGATGAAATAATACTCATTAGTATGAATTTATCAGAAAATAAAAATGGGCAATAGTTCCACCAGGAGAAGAGGTCAAGACATCCCAAGCATCAGTGTTCTAATTTGTGTTTTGAATATCTCAACCTAGGAATCATCATGTCACTCATGTAATTCATATATATATATATATACACACACACATATAAAATAATTCATATATACATCCCCTTTAGCCCCTAAGCTCTCTGTTCTGCAGCTATGAGCATATTCTCTTTATATTTCCTTTGAAGCCACCTGGACTTTCTTTTTTTATTTTCTAAAAGATGATATACGTTTTCCTTGTTATAATTTCTGAGGAGACTTCTCCTTCTACACAGACACTAAGAAAATTTTAACATATTTTCCGTTAATAGAATTCATGCTTCCTCTGCCCTAACCATGTTTACCATTCATGTGCACTGCATTTGTTTCAGCAGGCTCTTTAGCACTATCATCTTGAAGCTCTTTTTGCCTTTCTTTAATTTGGTTATAAAGCTCACAAATTTGAAGAGCACATTAACACCTCTTCTCTAACGTGCCCTGCTAGAGTTTGGTGAGCTCTTGGTGAGTTTCAGGGTTTCACTTGCAAAGCCCTGCATTACTCTTGGGGCTGTAGAATCTTCTGAAACTGAAGGAGAGACTACAAGTATTCCAGACTACTTTGATTATGACATATTTATCTAAAGAATTAAACAGTTTTTGCCTTCCCCCCAGAAAACCTTGCCCCTAACTCCTAATGTTCTTACTGATTTTATTGTGGGAATCTGGTAGAACTGACATTTCTCAGTGCTCCCTAGTTTCATCAGTAAGCTTTTCTGAGATGAGAACACGTTAGAATTAGTTTTTAAATTAGTCCTAGCAACAGCAATCAGAGAAAAAAGAAGTAAAAGGAATACAGACTGGGGAGGGAACAAAAAAGAAAAAAAAAAAGAAAAACACACCTCTAACTGTTAGCAGATGTCATGACCCTCCAAAGAGAACACTAAGGATGCATGCAGAAAATTACTTGAGCTAATCAAGGAATAGAACAGTTGCAGGATACAAGGTTAATACTCAGGAATCCCTTGCATTCCTATACATTAACAATGAAAATTGAGAACGAGAACTTAAAGAAAGAATCCCATTCAGTATCCAATGAAGAGAATAAAATATTTAGGAATATATTTCCCTAAAACGAAACCAAGGATCTGGTAGAGAAAACTCAAAACCCATGTTGAAAGAAATCAAACATGGCACAAATAGATGAAGAAATGTACCATGTTCTTGGATCGGAAAAATCAATACAGTGACAATCAGTATACAACCCAACGTGATCTGTTGGTACATTCAGTCACCATAGGTACTCTTAGATTCAACCGTGGAATCCCTATCCAACCACCAATGGTGTGTTTCACTGACCCAGAACAAATAATTTCACAATGTGTGTGGAAACACAAAAGACCTCCAATGAGCAAAGCAATCTTCAGAAACAATGGAAATGGAGGACCTGGCCTTCCTGACTTCAGAACTATATTACAAAGCTACAGTCATCCAGACAGCAAGGTACTGGCCCAAAGACAGAAATTCAGACCAATGGAACAAAATAGGAAGTCCAGAGGTGAAGCCACACACCCACAGCCACCTTATCTTTGACAGAGGAGACAAAAATATACAACAGAGGAAAGACAGCCTCTTGGACAAGCGGTGCTGAGAAAACGGGTCAATCACATGCGAAGAATGAGACGTTC